>NC_070638.1:19057690-19385190 GCF_947347685.1 Pleuronectes platessa | reverse complement strand
AACTAACTAACAAGGAGGTGTGTGTGTGTGTGTGAATGTAAATTAGCATGCTTTAAAAATGGTCCCTAAGATAAGAGCCCCCCCCCCCCCCCCTTCTTCTGAGGTTGCTTTATGGCCGTTGCTTTACGGCTGAGGGGGAAGGTTTAACTTGGTGAGATGTTATGCGTGTCTGTGTGTATGTTAATCAGATAATGATAGTCAGGGACAAAGCCTGTGGCGAGCCTAACTGCCATTAACCTTCATTTAACTCATACCTACAACATCACAGCATATATCAAACTTATAAACACACACTGATCAAATAAACAGTCTTGCTTAGCGTAGTATAATTATTAAGCCCAGATTATGTTACCAGTCCGAGGGAAAGGGGAAAAGAAGTTGCAGTCCAGTTGCAGTTCTGTGACGTCTCCTGGGTTGGTGGTCGTAGAGTTCTGCATTCGCGATTCTGTCGAGCCGTGTGCTCAGATGCTGGTTGAAGTTCTCCTGCAGGACATCGCGTCACTACGAGGAGTTTTGTAGAGCTTGAAGGGCGAGGAGATTTCCTTGAGAGGGGTGAGCTGGGAGCTGCACCTCTGACCTCCGGTTGTGGGTTGGATAGAGAAGGAAGCTCGATCAGCCAGACCCCCCCCTTGTCGATGTAGGAGAGAGAGGCTGTAGCAGCCTTCCGTCCTTGGAGGGATGAGAGAAGAGAGAGACAGCCTTCCACCCTCGGCGGGATGGAAGAAGAGAGAGATTTTAGGCAGACCTCTCCTTATATTGGCCCCGGTGACCTCACAGGTCTTGGACCAGAGTGACCAATAGGAGGGACCCCCCAGGTTCTTGACACCTTTGTGTGATATTGCCCAGATCCCAGGACATACAGCATCCTGTTACATCCTCTGGGAGACTGAGTTCCTTGACTGTCTTAAGACAAAGGGAACATGTGGCACTCTGGGAGACTGAGTTCACTCCAGAACATGCGGCTCCCTTGTTTCAAGTTTGACTGAAGGGAGGCCTGTGGTTTGCACAAAAACCATGTCCCAACAATCTCTTTAACATACAAGAACAAATTCTGGGCAACGAAGAGACCAAGTGGCAACCAAGACTCATCATTTTTAAAATTAGAGTCTCCTCAACATGGCAGCATCCGACATGCTCTGTCTTTGATGAAGAGGTGTTTTCATTTACCAGGCAACTCGAGAAAGAGAACATCCCTAATTACAACCAATCCCTGTGGGACTATCTGCAAAGGTATGAGGGGTTTTACCCGATCACACACACACACACACACACACACACACACACGCAAATCTGGAAGCAGCCCAGTAAACCTCAGACTTCTAACGTTGGTCACAGAGCAGCGCTAATGAAACTGTGTCTAGTCCAAGTGCACTTCGACAGTTGCACAGTGTAGGGAGAGAGTGGGCGTGGAGGACTGATTTCCCTGCAGATCTCGGGATTTAAACTGGCAACCGTGACATTATAAACCCACCCGTCTCGCTTGACGGCTGTTTAATAAGGTGATGTTAGGTTTTATGGCTGGAAAACACAACTTGTTAGCTAAGTTTATGGACCAATTTAGGTGCAAATAAAATGTGGATTGGACCAGGCATGCATAAAAATAGCCTGAGTCTTGTAATTTAACATTTGTTGCTTCTCCTGTGAGCTGAGACGGGAGAGTTGAGGGCAGAGGGAAGAGTGGAAAGATGATGGAAGGAGCCAAATGCTCTGAGAAACATGAGTGTTAACTCTCCTGTTGTGGGTCAAAAGAGGCTTTTTCTGGCCTGGCGGGGGCGGGGGGGGGGGGGGGGGGGGGGGTAGAAAGAGATTGTTATAATCCAGGCTTAAACTCGCACAAAGACACAATTAAGATACAAAGTAATGTAGCGGCTAATGCAGGCATGGGAACCTTCTAACATGTAGATATGCATCAGCGTGCATCTACTCAAACACACACACACACACACTCCAGCACGCAGCCCTTAATCAAGCTGAATGTGGCACAGCGCAGTTGGAACCACTGCGGTGTCTGATTAGTGATCATGTCTTCCTCAGAGTGGTTACATATGCTCACAGGCGACTGTGCACCAGTAGGTTTTGGCTACTAGCACAACAGGGTGTTAGTTACCTCAGCGGTTGACGGAGGGCATGTGATTGCAAAGAAGTAACTCAACAAACTGATCCACACGTTGAATAAGCTGTAACCGCCGAACAGTGAGCTTTGCAGTTCCGAACTAGCAAGTGAGCAGAGGTCTATTCAGTCAAAATAGCTAAAAGCTAAAAGTATAGACGGTATATTAAGATAGACGACATGACAGCTCCCCCCCCCCTCCCACCCAAAAACTGAAGCCAAAGCGTTTCCATTGCTACCTGGAGGTTAGCTGCCTCCTCCTCCTCTACAACCTAAAACGCCTTCTTGAGAATAGATCTACGACGTGTATTATGACTTTCTTAGATGTACCATCCACTCACATGGAGGTTTTGTATCAATGCTGGTATCACCAGGTGGCAATAGACACAGTTTGGCTTTATTTTGTGGAGCACTTATGTCGACCATGTTGATATTATCTTATGGTTTGTATGTTTATAAACGGACAGAGTTAAAAGCATTTAAAAGACTTGGAATGTTAGATAAGTAGAGAAGTGTATGAATATGAAGTGATGACTGTCTCAGACAAAGGAAATTTAGACCCAACCAAAATGAAGCTTTATGACATTATAATAGTCTCTTTTAGAGCTCTAAAAGAGCTGAAAAACAACCTTGGCTTCAATTCAACCTTTTTCCTCCACAGCCAGTAATGAATTGCTGCCGCCTGCTATGAGCAATATGCTTTTTGTAGGATATTGAAGAGGCCGCGGCTGCAGCTTCAATTCACTTGCCCTTGGCCAGACACAAATGACACTTTTTCAACTCGATCCTCCCGCTGTTTTTTTCTTCACCCCGAGTCTTATTCCTGCCGACTGCAGGAAACAGGCAGGCTTCACTCAGTCAGAGGCAAAGTGAGCAGATGCCCTTGGTTTCCCTCTATGAAGGCATTAACTCCAAAATTAGCTCATAATTTCTGTTCTAATGGCATCTTTTTGAGTCTATACCAAAAAAAAACTTGTTTACAGATAGAGTGAAAGAAGTATTTTTTAAGTTGATCTATAGATTTTACCCCGTCAATTTTCTCACATAGGTTCAAGAGTGACATTGATGTAGGTTATCTTTCTGTGAATTGAATTATGAGACTGTGAATTGACATAACAATTGTGGAAAGAAGTTTAATTTTGTAATAGTTAACTACAGTTTTGCCTTTAACTGTATGATTTTACATTTAGCTGCCTTAAAAAAGGATGGTAAAGCTTTTTTCTCATAAATCTGATCAAGTCTTTTTCTTTTTCTTTTCTGTAAATGATTTACTTTACTCAAATGTATGGTTTTATCTCACTGCTTGCTCAGTTACAAATCTACCCACAATTCCACAATTGTCAGTGGGTCTGTCTGTTTACGTGGAACATTTATCTCGCAAATCGTTCACCTAATCGACTTCACACTTGGCTTTAGTATTTTTAGTAGGGCTGTGAAATGATTAAAATTTTGAATCAAATTAATCACAGGTTTCTATGGATTAATCATGATTAATCACATTACCGATTTTCTCGGAATATTTTTGTGAAAACAAGATTTATGACATTTAACTTTTCTTTTGTGCTGCAACTCAGCAGTTCTTCAGCAGTTATCATTGCTTTTCCATATGGAACATTAATATAATCTTCATCCTAAACAATATTCGGGCTCCTTAGCCATTGTGTGGTTGAATAAAACTTTGTTTTTTTTAAATCAAACAGAAGTTATTTGAGCTTCTTAGCCATAGGATGGTTGACATTTTTTATATTTTTTGTCACACAACCATTAACCACACCATGATACAATCTAATGCCTCTAAAGGCCCTCTTAGCTACTCGTTCTTTAGCCAGTTGGTGAGGCAAACTAACTTGTTCAAATTCTCTGACAGTAAAGCTGACCGCTTCTTTTGCACAATGTGTCCTGCGAGTGAGTCTGGTTTGGCGCATTCCACTTGAACGCCCCTCGCCGACCAACACATGCTTCGCGTTGCGGTGGTTAGGCGGGTATTGCTACGGTGAAACGATAACGTCTTCTCGCAGAGTGTGCATATCACCTTGGTTTTACTGAATGTTCGATCTTTGTTTTTTTGGAACACGATCTTCCCGTCCAGAAGGTCCTTAGGTTCATCAGAATTATCCATGTTGTTTGTTTGTTTGAATGGCAGCTGCCGTCTGACTGCATTACGCCGGGTTCACACCGGATGCGGAAGCGACGCCGAAGCGAGGCGTAAGCGCAGCGCCAATCCTCTGGCTCCCATCCACTCCCATGTTAAACCGCAGCGCTGAACACACCGGAGGCTGAAGCGTAGCGTTGTGCCGCGGCTGCCTAGCGCCGTGAAGCGATCGTTTCGGTGTCGAGTCTATTTTTTCCGCTTGACGCGAGCGTATCACGACAGGAAACACACTGAAAAATGATTTTAAACGATATAGATGACATATTTTATATGATATAAATGATCAAATATGCATCCCATACTTTGTATTCACGTTCTGTTGTCTTGGACTTTTAATTTTACCACTTTTACCAACCACATTATTTAATGTCCCCCTCTGCCCATCCACTACAGCCACACAAGCAGTCATGAAGATAAAAAAGAGAGGGGGGGGGGGGGGGGGGGCTACGTATTCTCCACATAGGCTTGAGTGGAGAATACGTAATTTACCCTCGACACCCGACATTTAACTGAGCAAACAGCGGAGAAGTTCTTCAACAAGGATGACATTAAATTAATCATTGAAGTGGAGAAGTAACTTGAGTTGTTGATTCTCAGCATATGTTGTATAAAGACAACACCAAAAAAGACACATGTTGGGACGCTGTTGCAGTTAATGTTGGAGCAACAAGTAAGTATATGCTTGAAAAAAATGATTAAATGCCGTTTTTACTGCAGGCTGATAACAGCAGCAGTATGTGATATTATTAGTAATGCGCGGCGCTTCGGCGTCGCTACCGCGTCCGGTGTGACCAGCCAACCGCCGGCGCGCCAGGGATTAGCGCTTACACCACGCTTCGGCGTCGCTTCCGCGTCCGGTGTGAACCCGGCGTTAGAGCGGCAACTAGTGCAGAGGCGGCGGAATTGGAAGGTCCTTCTGCGCATGCGTTAAATGCGTTAAAAAAAAAAAAACGAATTAATCCTGTAATTTAATCATAACGCGTTAACGCGTTATTTTTCACAGCTCTAATTTTTAGTGTTTATGGGAAATGGAATGCAGAGTTTGGTGCGTTCTGACTCTTCACTCGTCTGCCCGTTCCGACTCTTCACTCGTCTGCCCGTTCCGACTCTGCACTCGTCTGCCCGTTCCGACACTTCACTCGTCTGCCCGTTCCGACTCTTCACTCGTCTGCCCGTTCCGACTCTGCACTCGTCTGCCCGTTCCGACTCTTCACTCGTCTGCCCGTTCCGACTCTTCACTCGTCTGCCCGTTCCGACTCTGCACTCGTCTGCCCGTTCCGACTCTTCACTCGTCTGCCCGTTCCTACTCTGCACTCGTCTGCCCGTTCCGACTCTTCACTCGTCTGCCCGTTCCGACTCTGCACTCGTCTGCCCGTTCCGACTCTTCACTCCTCTGCCCGTTCCGACTCTTCACTCGTCTGTCCGTTCCGACTCTTCACTCGTCTGCCCGTTCCGACTCTTCACTCGTCTGCCCGTTCCGACTCTTCACTCGTCTGTCCGTTCCGACCCTTCACTCGTCTGCCCGTTCCGACCCTTCACTCGTCTGTCCGTTCTGACTCTTCACTCGTCTGCCCGTTCTGACTCTTCACTCGTATGTCCGTTCTGACTCATCACTCCTCTGCCCGTTCTGACTCTTCACTCGTCTGCCTGTTCTGACTCTTCACTTATCCGCCCCCTGCTTCAACCATCACCATCCCCTTGTTAAGAATCATCGAACCCAGTTATCTGTTCCACTCATGTGTCTGCTTCTGGGTCCAGTTAAATAAAAACCTCAACAGTCTTCTAGTAAATGAAATGGGGCAATGCATGTCAACAATTGTCTTTCTTTTGTTTCCTGTTCTCTCGGACCTATATTATTTAAATTTTGTTTATTCATTAATATAAACATTTATGTACTTTTTAGCATTTTCACCTTTTTCTTATTTTATGTTGGACACTTTCCTTCATATTCTCTTTCTCTGTATATTTTCTGCCAATATAAATATGAACATGCATGTGATCCCATGTGCACGTGTTCATCTCTCTCAATGCTTGCACGGTTTAAAATGTAAATAAGAGAAGAGATACCCACGCCCACACATCCCCACCCCCGCTCTCCCTCCCTCCACCTACCCTCGTTAGCCTTTCAGAATAAAAAGGCCGCTGTCCGTGGTGCTGACATCACGGGGAATGGTGCTGTTTCACAATAAAAGTCACACTCGCTTCTCCCGGTGCGTTTTTGGCCGCGGGGGGATATGATCCCGCACTTTTATAAAGTGAAGTGTGTGAAAACCGGTGCCAGGCAACGATGAGACTGAGACCGCCCAGTGCCTGATGTGGAAGTGAGAGAACAGGAGGAAAGAGAGCTGACTGTCTCTCTCCCTCTCTGCCTCTATCTCTCTCTCTCCCTCTTTCTCTCGCTCTCTCGCTCTCTCGCCCCTCAGACACAGAGAGAGGCACAAAGGGGGAGGGAGTCACTTCTCGCAGGGATAATTGCAGGAGTGTCACTGGTGGAATATAACGGAAAGAAATAAAATCAGACCAAAGGAGGAAAAAAAGCCAAATCAACAGAAGAGTATAAATCGAGCATCTCCGCTGCGGACGTGCGGCTCCGGCAGATGTGAGCAGTTTTCCGATGGACGAGCTGAGCCTGTGGATAGTAGAGTCAGTCACAGAGAACAACAATGACCTGGCTGCTGTCCGCACTGTTCTCAAGTGGGCTGCATCTTTTCACTTTTATTGATTGACTTTTATTTTTTATTTATTTTTGTCTCACAAGTGAGGAGACTGCTGCCAACATCAAGTCCAAACGGTATGTCTCAGCCTGTGTGATGTGGAGGGGGACAGTGTGTGCGAGCCTGTGTGGGATAGTAGCAGAGCTTGTTTATTATCAAGGATCATATTTGTTATTCTTGTAAGTTTCAATCCTAAAAAACACCGGGTAACATTGCTGTTTCATGGTCTGTTGAATAAATGTGTATGCAGTGCAGCAGCTACTTCAGGAGAGTAGCAGTGAAACAAATCATGTTTTGTTTATGGAATTATGTCTGGATTTAAGTAAAATTAAATGATTTTATTTTGACACCCAAAGACACCAGACACCACATTGAAGATCGAAATGATGTATTCGATGCTGTTACGCATTCAATTATGTCGTAGCAAAATATAAAAAAACAGTAAGTAGACCTCATTTAAAGTATTACTGTGTTATATTTCATTTTCTCCTAATGGATATAGATGGAACATGTAATTATAGCTAATACAATGCAATTCAACTTCATAAAACATCACATTGCAAATCACTCATTAGCTAATCTCCCAAATGTAAAAAAAATATAGCAAATACAATACATGTGTGTTCTAAAATGGGGGCACACTGTCAGGGAGTCTGTGAAGTCCAGATCCCTCCATTAAACTTATCATGATATGATATGATATGATATTATCCCAAGGGACATATATATGAGGGAGTCCATGGATTATTTTTTGTCTTGGAAGGGATTGCTGACTAAGATTTTTTTTAGAAACTATTGGTCTATATAGCTAGATATACGTGTATATATATATATCAGGTGCGCATGTACAATATAATGTAATCGAGTACAACTACTCTGCCATAAGTCTATTTTCTAATTTTGTTTTACTTTATTTTGTTTGTACATAAATTGTAAAGACAACATTTTGATAAATGATTATCTCAATTATACATATCATAAAATGTAGACTTTTCTAACAGTGTAACTCAAAACTGAACATTACCAGCTTTGTTACAATAGATACGATGGGGCCGTTGTATTGGACTGCATTAAGTGAACCTAAAACACTAGCCCTAAAGTGTCAGTTAGATTAATGTGTCAATTCAATTCAATCAATCAATCAATCAATGTGTGACATATGCAATTCAGCAGTGATTCAGAAACAGCCTCCATAAGGTTAAATCAAATAAACCTTGAAAAACCTTTTCAGCAAAAAGATGGACGTGAAAAATGTTGTTACAGACTCTGTGTTCCTAATGAATCTCCTTTAGTTAGATAGATAGATAGATAGTTAGATAGATAGATGGATAGATATTTTATTGATCCTGAGGGAAATTTATAATGATAAATGGTCCTTGTTTTCTTAATTTCACAGTTTGATTTATTGAAAGAAAACAAATAGGAAAGAGGTCAAAGCAGAGATTTAGGACTTTGGATTTTGTTCCATCATGTTGCAGCACCAAAACAGCCATCGTGATCTGATAATACCCATTTCTCCGCAGAGCAACTGTATATTCCAATCACATGGGAACATTAAATTGATGCTGTTGTGATGGGGGAAAAAAATGAAATGGGCCGATTATAAGATTACTGCTGAACACAGCACACGCCTCATAAGGAATCTGGCAGGAGCATTACAGTGACACTACAGGAGCTGCCAAGAAGAATGTAGTGTGCTCAGGTCAGTGCGAGCTCACAGGGACACACTGTCTGCTGCTGCAGCAGGGCCGTCATGTTTCCTCATTCTGACTTCTGAGCGCCACACTCTCTTTGCTAATGAGATTTAATGCATGTTCCTCCGGTTAATTGCTATTCAGCACATGCTGCAGCGTGGAGCCAAACAGCCGGGCCCCGGATAGGACCTTGATTGTTTAGCTCCGAGGGTTAGGGTATATCTGTCTGCCATGGACACATCCATGCGGACAAGTTGACTTCTTGCACCTGCAGAGATCTTTTAAATTCTTCATTAGCTGGAGTCTGCCAGACACGGTGAAATCTCTCTTGGCTGTAATTGTATACCGGCCAACCTGAGAGCGACACAGGCAGATGGCAAAGATCGGCTGAAATAAGAAATGGATGAGGGGAGGGGGGGAGAAGAAGACAAAAAAGATGATGACTTTAGTTCCATTAATTTCAGTCTATATGCCAGACTGCACAGATAACAATATAGGCTACATGCCAGAGTGCAATTTGACATACACATGACATCCATCAATTGCAGGCAGCAGATGCTGTCACTTCCATGGCATAATTTATGAGCATGCAGTGACTCTGAGTGCAGACACTGGCGCACAACCAATATCACTGGAATGCAATATTATGGCGTGATAAGCAATCGTTATCGAAGCATCGTTTTCATTTCATTTTTGGGGCGTACACACAAACACACGCTCCCACACATTGTGATTGCTTCTTGAGTAATACTTTCGACTGAGCGGCAATAAAAAGGAGTCATATTTACAATTCAGATTCACTGAACCGAAACATTTGCGGAAACACAAGAACGCAGCAGCTTAAAACAAAACAGAATCAAATACAAAACCCATTCATGTGGACATACTTTTTGACAGAACTGCGGAGAACACGGAAATGGAACGGACTGTTCTGCTTCTCTATAGAGGAGGATGTGATTCCTTTTCATCCATCATCCCAACTGTCTGAGCTCAGCCATCCACTGCACTGGGAAACAAAACTGTATTGAGCAGCAGTCAAATGTGATTGGAATGTGTTCTAGTTATTACTCATGTCTTGTGGATTTAAATATATGCATGACGTTATGGGGACTGGGGATAAAAATACAAGTCAATACAACTTAAACTATGAAATTGTAAATTGAAAAATCCGTCAAATATTCTGGTTAAGGTCAGAGTATGCGGCCAGGAAATCGATGTGTGTGTCTGTGTGTCTGTGTGTATTTGTGTGTGTACTGCTTTTAGTAAGCTCTTGGGGACCTCTAGGGCCAGCAACACTGACCGTGCCAGGACCAGCACACTCGACCAAAGCCTGGTCCTTATGAGGCAAAACTTAATTTCTCAGCTCCTGGTCAAGATGTGAATTGGGGTTTGGTCAAGGTTAGGGTGAGGCATGATCGAGTCATGGTAAGGGATATGGTTTTGGTTAGGCTGTCCACAATGAATGGAAGGCAATGTAAATGCCACGATAAGGATACCTGTGTGTGAATCCCTGTGTGTGTGCATGTGTGTGGTGCAGGTATTATTGATGTTGAGGGGATCTAAATATGTTGACACAGTCACCTTATGAGGACCAAAAGCAGTCCCTATAAATCAAGGCATTATAAGGTAAAGACTTAGGTTTAGGGTAAGGCTAGGTTTGGTTGGGTGTGTGTATACGTGTGTGTGTGTGTCCCTTTTTGCTTCCTACATTACTTCAGTCCCCCCCTCCCCTCAGTCAGTGACATATGAGCATGGGCAGAGAGAAGGGAGTTGCCACTAGGCTGATGAAAATGGCCCAAAAGAAATATACAAAATCAAACCACTCCTTTCTGCTCCAACATTATCCCGTGACTCATAAATTCTGCAGCCTGTCAGAAGAAGCTACTGTGAATAAAATTGCTCTGATCGATTACGTCAGCCAACCTTGACAATTAGAATGGGTAGTGTGCATGTGTGTGTGAAGGAAAGACACTGAAGAAAATTGGCATTTGCAAAGAGGCCACAAAAGAAATTGAGATG
Source organism: Pleuronectes platessa (assembly GCF_947347685.1). NCBI lineage: Eukaryota > Metazoa > Chordata > Actinopteri > Pleuronectiformes > Pleuronectidae > Pleuronectes > Pleuronectes platessa. Next base: position 19,374,501 of record NC_070638.1, on the reverse strand, counting down.
GAAGGAAACGGAGTCAGAGTCAGGAAGGTGATGTCGACACACATTTATTTGAAATGTGAAGAGCAGAAAAAGAGCCGTTATGTTTCAAAAGGCGACACAATATGTGAAAGTGTCGCTGGCATATTTAATAAAGACACAGACAGATATAAGGACAGACACAGTTGGTGTTATTGGTTTGATTGACATTTTGGAAAATACACATGTATTTGATTAAACCCCAGGGACCTCATACCCGTGTAATAAGCATGAATCTATACAGCCAGCAGCTTGTTAGGTCAGCTTAGTACGTATATGACATAATGTCTTTTTATTACCTGCCTTAAGGTAATGAAGGCAATAAAAGCCACTTTAAATTCTACTCCACATTTCCCAAAATGTCAGATTATTTCTTTCATAGCTGGGGTTACTGCAGATTGTTAATGCTGCAGAGAGGATTTCTTATAAATGGAGCCAGACAGTTGAATATATATATAAACCAATACACAGTTTATCAGTATTAGTGTACATATATATGTCAACTGATGAAAGACTAGAAATAATACAAAATAACCAAATAAACAGTGCCAGCATTTTATATCAGAGAGCAGTGACAACATTATATCTCAGCTGTAAAAGATCCTTCCCAGGATGTTTGCACTCGTCACAGAAAACAACATAAAGGGAGTTTTATCAGACGTTTTACTCATATTATAAGTTGTGTGAAGAAAGATACTATAGCTGATAACGCACATGTAAACAGGTTTATTAGTTGTAGTTATTTGATATAGACATCTTTTTATTGCAGACATTCAATGATATTGTGCTCTTGTCAGCAAACAGTAAAATGTCAGCAGAGAAATGTTAGAGGATAGTGACACTATCGCATCGATCGTCTGTCGAGATGCTGAGAGGTTTGTTCATCTCTCTCAGAACCATTTGTCACAATGCATCTGTGTGTTTTTGTCAAAATAATTAATTAGAAATAATTGGCCAGTGAATGACTATGTAAAATAAGATAATATTGATACGGGTATTGGCCTGAAAGAGTCCAGTAATAGTTAGGCTTGAGCTGTTTAATAATAGTTTAGGAATCATTTAATTATCCATTTGAGATCAGATATGGAGATAAGATATAATTAGATATCCTAGCCATTTGGCATTAGTACAGTTGTAGAAATCATTAATTTTTACAACCCTAGCAGCCCCAAACTTGTTTTTTGGGTTATAACTGATCTATATATTTATACATTTATAAAGGCATTAATTACAGCATATAAAGTGTCTTGTGGAAGTGGAACCCAAATTAACAGCTCCTCACAACATCCATCACGACGAGCTATAAAAAGCTATAACAACAAAAAGCAGGGGCAAAAAACTACTTGAGACTGTTCTGACACGGCCTCATTGTAATCAGGCCTTTACTAAACAAACTGGCAGCAATTTCATAAATTGTGCCACCTTTAATTAAGGTCACATGATAACAAATTATTCCAAAGCCTGATTTGTTTTAGATGTAGTCCATCTGTATAATTACATAATTATATTCATCTTTAAAATCAATGCTTTCCCTCTGCATAATGCATAAAGATGTATTGAAGTCATACATTATTTATCTGTTTAGTCATGCAGATACACAGGAAAACCAAGAGGTTAGAAGAGGTTTAAAATCTCTTATAAAGCTCTGAGGGATGATTATGGGATGTTAGAATCACCCATCCGTGACAGTTAGCACATAAAAGTAAATATGGCGTCGTAAATGGTTATTGATTATACATTCGTACAACTGCCATTGTGCTTTTAGTTCCAAATTATCAGCAACAGCTCAAATTGAGTTTCACCATTTCCAACACTGGCACAACTTGTTGAAGCAGGGGAGGCAATAAATGAATGTAAAGAAGAAGCTTCTGATCGCTGTGCCCAGGGGAATCAGTGTGACTGAGCTTCACATGAACCAAAACGAAATCTGGGTTCTGGGTTGATTTGAGTCCCCGTGCAGTTTACACCCAAAACATGTTTGAGCTTTTCCCCGCTGGCCAGCCTACATTACCAGCAAAAGTTTTCATGGCAGGCAGAGCCGTCACAGCAGTTTGTGATTTTAACTCTTAAAAGGCAAAGATTTATCCAGTTTGTCCACGTACGGGGAGATGGTCTCAGGGTTTTAGTGTAAAAGCTCCGCTGGGAGAAGTGGCAGTCTGCTGCTGCTGCTGCTGCTGCTCCAAGCCTGATTCTGTTCTAGCTCTGGTACACGCACACACCAACACATACAGACACACAAAGTACCTCAGCAATAGGCAACATGCACTCATTTACTTCTCCTCAACACAGACATTCACTAATGTAATCCCACCCTCCTGTGAACATTTGTTTTCACAGTGAAAATCGATGGCTGCGGAGCCCAGCTGGACACAATAGTGGTGGAAAAAATAAAGAAATCAATGGTGGCTTATTAAGCGAGCAGCGCTTCCTTTGCTGCTGACACAAAAATGCGTGTATGTGTGTTTGTGTGTGTGTGTTTGTGTGCACGTAGCTCCCCGCTTGTATCAGACTTGGTCTGTGTCCATGAATGATGATGGCTGCCGGCTGTAAGCAGGATGTGCAGGAGCATAAGCACATGTGTGTTTTCTTGTTTGTGCGTCAGCCAGTCAAAGTGTTGTGTTACTGATTTTTGGTGGCTAGTTCTACTCTATAGGCGTGCTCTGCATGTGTACGAGTGTGTGAGTGGGCTTTAGTGAGCATGGCCGAGACTATCGCTCAAAGTCAGTGTGTTGCTCTTGGGTTCTTGCCCTGGTCTTCTCTCAGTGCCTTGGCCTCAGGACAAAAGGATGCTCTGAAACAAATGATTTAGCACCTGTCCGTCAAAGCAGAAGGACGAGAGATGAGAAAAGAAAGAGGTCAGGGATGGGGAATGGGAAAATGATGGAAGCTTTCATAGAAACTGTGAAAGGAGCAGGAGGGTAAAAAAAACAGAGAAGAGGGGAGAGGAAAAAGTTCAAGCGGGAGAAAGGGAGAGTTGGACTGAAGGAGAATTCATGATTTACCTCTGGGCCATCACATAGCTCAAGGCCCTGTGAGCAATTTTCCCTGGGAAATGACAGCCTCTATTTCAGTGGAGCTGTTTGCCTAACACCGCCTCACAGGAACTGCGCTTGGCCTTCGGGCCCCGCGATCAGACCTTCCCTCATCACTAGTGTTACCATAACAACGACAGGGGCTGACCTGCACCGATGGCAGCTCAGGGACGTGAACTTTGCCTCCGCCTGCAGCACCCTGGCTGTCTGATGCACCTACTCACCCTCCTCGGGAACGATACGATAAAATCCCAGCAGCTCTATGCGGTGGATGCTCTGCGCCGGGAATGTTTTGCCAGCCAGGCTTTGATTGCTCAGCAGTGGAGGATTTGCTTAGGGTGTGAAAACAAAGCACGGTGTCAACAATAAAGAGCCATTCTAATTGACAAAATGCGCAAATAAACAGACTCCAAGCGAGTCTGGAGTGATGTGTGCAGAGGCAGATGGAGGGTGAACGATGCTGGACAGGTTGTGTGTGATGTGCAGTTTATTAGATTTCCTTTGACATGTGCTGAGTGACATCTGCCCCAGCAGGTCTCTGCAGCCGCTCTCCTTTACCACTCGTCGGTTAAATAATGTAAACAACATTAGGCTCCAATCATCCTGTTTACACATTTTCTCAAACTGTCAATAGAGATATACAGCTGACCTCGTTTTTGAATGGCAAACAAAGCAGCTGCCCCCTCCATGAAAACGTTGACAGCTCCGACAGCGGCTTAGCTAACAAGCATCTGATTGTGCAGATTACGCATGTTCCATAAAGGATTACGGGGACTGAAATGAACAAATTGACCCCTTACCCCTGGAATCCTGCATCAGCATGATTAAAGATGAGAATCAAACTGATTCTGAAACAGTAGACCATACAGTGCACCGTAAGACGAGCTGTAGTCAGTAGCATTATTTAAAGAAACGTCCGCCCGGCTGTATTTTTCCATTTTTGTCCTCGTCCTCTTTTTATGTTTGCGGACCCTAATAACCCCATAGGTTATCCTCGCCTCTGCCTTATCACACTGAAAGCGTGGCAAGCTGTTTCCTCATTTGCATTGATGTCGAGCTTATATTCTAATAACAAACGTCGGGCCATGCATCCTGTGCGCTGCTCCTTTCCGCTTCCCTCCCGACACGTTTCAAGTAAGCCAAAGCTATTTAAAAGTCATCACACTGTGGAAGTGACAAAAACTCAATGACAGACCAAGGCCTTATTCCTAATTCAATTTATGTGCCTTCTCTCCCCAACAATAGAAATACATAATTTCTGTCCACGCTTGTTTGGAGAACTCTAAAGAGGAACTGGCAGCGCTCTTGTTAATAAGTGTCTCTGTGTTTTTTTTTGCTGAGAGCAGAAGATTGAATAGCCTATGTAGGTCACATTGTATTAATCTAGCTGAATATATCCCCATAAATGTGCTCTAAATCAACTATCCAATATCAAATCCAGTTCGATGCCATGTGGATGCACACAGGATGACTTCTCGACCTCGGAAATACTGGACCTTGTGCTTTTGCAGTTAGGCATTAAATTACTGGTCTACTTGATTGATTCTTAGTACAAAGAGTTGATACGGATGACGGAACTCTAAGTAAGGCTCTATCCTGGTGAACATGAAAGATATTTTCAGATCCTCTTAGCCCTTTGGGCGGAATAACAGTTTGGGAGTAAAGAAAGTGCTGTTATTAGATTACTTTAGCAGATTATCTTTTTAAGCAGTTGTGATAAGTGGTGTGGCACTTACTTGTAAGTGGAGAACCCAGTGTATGTGCTGCGAGCGAGGTCCCCCCCCCCCCCCCCCCCCCACGCTTTGAGACTGCAACACATCCAATTCAGCGCAATTCAATTTCTGTTGTATAGCACCAAACCACAACACATGTTATCTCGAAACATTTTACAGAGACCTGTGAATATTGTGGTGGGCAAGTACCTGGCAACAGTGGAGAGGAAATAAAACTCTTTCTACGCGAAGACACCTTCAGCAGTCAAGGCCACATGCCTCCACTGGTCGGGTCGGGAAGGAGAGTAAGGGGGAGGGAGAGAGTGGAGGGAGAAAGAGAGAGACAATCTAGGTGCACACAATCAGTGGGAGTGAGGCGTTTGTACAGAGCGCCCTATTCTGCCATGTCTGCCTCTGTGCTGTACAGTCACTACAGGGGTTGAATTATTGTCCTGAATGGGTTTTCACCTTCCAGCAAATTGAGCTAATAGTGAACATCCCTCGTCCGTCCACACAGGTTTTCTGATTGCTTCAGTTGCTCCCATCGCTGTTTGTTTGTGAACTGGTTATATGGTAGGTTTACATGCCAACCAATGCCGCTGCTGGTGTAGACTGGCCAGCAATCACAGAAATTGAGAAAGCAGAGCCATTTTCCCCTGTTAATATGATGTAGATGAAGAACTGAAATTACTGGCATGGTAAGATCATTGTGTCTCTACTGTGGTCTGCGTTTCCCACAGATTAAATTAAATCTACGGCTGCGTGCACATAGATTCAATTATTCTGAGTGACAGGTACACAGACTAGAGAATGAATGATGAGTTCTCACATAAGATAAAGAACTTCATTGCATGCCACAACTGCAGCTAAACTATGAGATGTGCTAGCTCGTGGTAGCGCAACAGTGCAAGTGAGCATGCAGCAGAAGCTAGAGATCTCTTATAATAAATACATTTTGCTTCATTGTGACTGTGGCAGGACAAATAAGAAGATGGCGGGCCACCACGGTGAACAGATGAATAATAGGAAGCACCGGCCTTGTTAATCAGAAAAAAACTAAGCTAGCTATAGATTAGGTGTATTTTATCAGATTACTTGAATTGGCGGTCTAAGAATTAACATGAGATTAAACTCATTTGATAAAGATATCTGAAACATGTGATCACAATGTAAAAATAAGCATTTAACTCATTTTCCAACAACACTGAGTGATCGCCAACTTCAACTAATAACTTCATCAGTCACAAACCACAACAACGAGCTTGCTCTAGCCATGATCGTATTTGGTTGTGTTGTATTTGTAGCACATGTTCTATTTGTTGTGCATGTGTTGTTGCATTGATTTCTGCATTTGAATGTGTTGTGTCTATTTGCATGTGTATAGTTAGGCTGCAGTACATTGAGCTCTCTTGGCCACCGTATAAAACTGTCTATTTATTTCACGTTGTCATTATAGGGAGTCTAGTTATTTCATATCCATGTGGCTATTAACATATACTTCATATCAACAATTTCAACCACACCTCCTCACTTTAATTTCTGTCTTGGTATTACTCAGACTTGCTTCGAGAACCAAATCTAAAACTCCTTTCTAGAAAATGTTGAGGCTATAAATCTGGAGCTTTCTGAGAGTACTTGCAGAATGTTTGTGAATACAGTCCCCGAATTACAGCACTACAAATGAGGCACACTTGATATTAATCTGACAGAGCAGTTCCAACACCCTGCGAACTGAATATTTATCAGTCACAGTTTATTTCAGGCATGGGACCCTTTCATCACAGAGCTGTAATGAGCTCCGTGTGCATTCTCATAATTAATAAACTAGATGATCTCCGAATCATTCGGAGCCTGATGTAAACGCTATCAATTATCTGTCTGGGTGATTCCTCAGTCTTAAGCAAACTAGAAATTTCACCAGTCAGACAACCTTAATGGGACGTGGAGACATGGCTGGGGGGTGCATGAACGTTTTTTAACAATGTGAGACTTGTGATTGGATCAATGAGACGCCTGCTTCTCTGCAGGATGAGGATTCTCTAGAACGAGGCAGGGGTCTCAGCAGAGAGCAGTGCATCTACCTGCTGTCACTGATGCAGAATGACAAGCTCCCATTGACATTTCAACGTGGATCGTTTCTCCAGCCCTGCGGTATCTTCATGTGATCTGCTGCCCCTCAACTACTGTGAACACTGCAGCGCTACATGGTGTTGGACTGCGTGTTGGTCTGTGGTCGCTTTGATGTAGACAGTCAAGTGGAACAATAAATCCCTTCCGGCAATTAAGAAGAAAAAAAGTGCACGGCTGAGTTGCTCGGTGATGATTTTATATTGCTGTGAGGTGCAGCAAGCAGCCAACGCTGATGCATTTGTATCAGAAGGATTAGGGCTGGTTACCACTTGAGATTTGTGGAGGTAAATGTGTTTTCTGAGATTACGGGGGTCAAAACAGAGCCTGTGTCTCTTTGCCGTGTGTGTGTGTGTGTCCCTTTGTGTGTGTGTGTGTGTGTGTGTGCCTTTGTAAGACAGAGACAGAGACAGAAATAGAGTGTGTGTGTTTTTGCATGCATTAACGAGACAAGAGAGAGCTCCTTGAGGCAACCTGCGCATCTTTGATCACATCTTTAATTAATTGAAGCCCATAATAGAAGCTGCTGCAATTCCACCGAATAGACACAGCTGAATGGAAAACAGGCAGGGATGAGGAGATACTCTTATGTTCCTTTTTTCTTTTTTGTCAATCCTCCCATGCCAATCCACACGTCATCTGCATATACAACATATTTGCAGCAACTGTCAATCCCGGCTTTGATATATTACCACAGAGAGAGACGGTCGGTTGTTGAAGCTGTGATCAGTCATTGATGCTCACTTTTCATCTCCGCCTCTACCTTCTCTCCTCAGGTTTTGGTCTGTGGCGGTCTGCCGCGAAACCACCATGGCCCCCCCGTGGTCCCCCAGACTCATCCTGCTCGTACTCGCCCTCGTCCCTCAAGCGTGTCTGCCGTGCCCCCCCGGCTGTCGCTGCTACAGCCTCACAGTGGAGTGTGGATCTCTGGGGATCAAAGAAATCCCGCAGGGCGTCCCTTCGTTCACAGAGGTCAGTCGGCCGATCGACAATGAGCACTGGCTGTCAGTGCACTGCAGCTGACCCCCCGCTCCCTGCACATCAGTGATATTTGTATCAGTTGACTTCCTCTTTGATCTGCTCTTATTAGCCTAAATTTTTTGTGTTTAATCAATTCGCCGTGACCCTCTTTGATGTAAGCCTGAGGGAGGAGCTGTGCCGTCGGCTGTGTAATTATTTATTCTTGCTCAGAAAATGACTCTCGCAAGTCCCTATGATCATCCGTTGAGAAGATGTTAAACATCACACCGTCTTTTCCTCTCGGGTACAGGCCCCCCCAACAGTACTGCAGCTTATGAATATTAATGGGTAGCATGTACCGCATAAATTGCTCCATTAACCTCATTCAGTAGGTCTATCTCTTCCATCATACTTTACCTGATGGCCAGTTTGCGCTTCTTTCAAAACATCACCAGTGAATGCACTTTAGTGATCAGGACACAGCTTTTCGTTGTGGATAAAAGACAGAAATCAATTCTTATGTAGCTCCAATTTAAAAAAAAACAAAAACATTTTGGTTTTGAGAAGTTGACAGGTTGTTTCTGCAGCATTTGGCAAAATGTTAAAATCCATCCAGATGGATTTTGCATAGGGAAATATGCATTAATATAGAAAGTTAAGGGTAAGAGAATGAGAGTAAGTTTGATTTATTTACAGAAGAGGAAAAATGATGCACAGATACATTTGTCAGTGCCATCATAACCATCATCAGCCCTGCACATGCACAGAGTTTGTTGCTGCTAATGTTGCTGATAGTTAATACATTTTTCTACCTCTGATAACCACACGGCCACGTTCACCTCCTTCCATAAAACAAACATCACATCCTTTCCTCTGTTTCCCTAATGCAATCAATTTGTGACTGCGCCTCTAATTTAATTCCCCATCCTTCCCCGAAGACCATCTTCCTCCAGGACAACGCGATAGTGCAGATCCGTCTTCAGGACCTTACTCGTCTCGGCAGCCTCCATTACCTGTACCTCCAGAACAACAGCATCTCAGCACTGGAGCCCGGAGCCTTTATTAGCCAGGGGCAGCTACTGGAGCTGGCCCTCAACGGTAACCTCATCCACCTGGTCACCCCTGACATGTTCCGGGGTCTGGAGCACCTCCGGATCCTCTACCTGGCAGGCAACCAGATCACTCGAGTCCAGGACCAAACCTTCAGGGGACTGCAGGTTGGTGCATGTGAACTGGGATAAAGGGACAGTGGACTGGATGGCAAGAATTAATGCACATGTTTGGGTTAAGCATTTCAACATCTTAACCCTAATCCTTTTGGTAAAGCGAAAAAAAAGCTTAGATTTTGTGAGAAAAGCCAAAGCAATTCCAATATGGGACGGCTTTTTGTGGATTATATAGCATGACGTCTGCGACTGTAAATCCAATTCATGACAGCATGTCTGACTAATCCCTACAGTACAGACTGCAGTGTTTCCAAAGGGGGGGGTGTAGGTCAACATTGTGTCAACAGTACATTCTGTGGTACGCCCACGAGTCTGACCATCTCGAGAGTAATAATAGCCTGCGGTTGGTCGGTTATCAATAGGTAAAGAAAACCTATTTAAAGCTAGTTACATCTAACTTTCTGTCTCTTTCTCTTCTTACCCTCTGGCTTCCTCTGGCCTCGAGCTGCAGCAGCAGCTGGATGTACTTACTCGCCACGAGACTCCACTTCTTGTATCTGTCATTTCAAATTAAATGTGGTCTAGAGAAGTGTGTAATTGCGATCGCCACTGCAATGTAATGAAAACGCTGGACTGAGTTGGGAGGAATTGAGTCACTCCTCTCTTCATATTTGACATTTCTATTCCTCTTCTTTAACTTGTATCTTTTTTCCTGCTCTGCTGCTGTGTCTTGCTACTATCTGCAGCGTCTGCAGGAACTCCACCTGCAGGAAAACAGCATTGAGCTGCTGGCAGAGCAAGCCCTGAATGGCTTGTCATCTCTGGCTCTGCTGGACCTCAGCAGAAATCACCTCCGCACCCTGGGAGCATCGTCCCTCAAACCGCTTGTCAGCCTGCAGGTGCTTCGTGTCACAGGTAGGACAGAATTCCTGCAGCACATTATGTCTTATAGTAATATGGCATAATCCTCTAAGATTGAATTTAATGCTTCCACACCACAATTCTGAAGAACTGTCAGTGCCCAAGACTGTCAGAGCACTGAATTTCTCACACAGCACACAGACTGCTTTCCTGGAAAATTACCTGCACTTACACATCTTTTACATTTCAATAGCTTTCACCCAAAAGTAGTCCTTGAATGAGAAAGAAAAGCCCCTCTACACATTTCTGAAGATTATTTTGGAAAAACTGTCTTCCCTTGTTTGACTCCATTCTTCTCCTCCAGAGAATCCTTGGCGCTGTGATTGCGCACTTGGTTGGCTAAGGACGTGGATCAGCGAAGACGGTCAGCGACTGCTGAGCTCTGCTGAGCAGCGTCAGCTCATGTGTTCGGAACCACCTCGCCTCTCCCACCTCAGCCTGGTGGAGGTGGCTCCCAACAGCCTGGTTTGCATCCCCCCTGTGGTTCAGCTGGAACCTAGTCACCTGACTGTGCGACTAGGGGAGAGTCTCAGAGTCTCCTGCCAGGCCTCAGGATACCCTCAGCCTCAGGTGACCTGGAAGAAAGCGTCCCATGGCAAGGCCCAGTTATCCCCTCGAGGACTGGTTCAAGAACTGGGACCCAACGGTGAGCTCTTCAGGCCTGGAGCTGGAGGAGTGGTAACTGCCCTTCCCAGTGGTGGAGGGATTAAGGTGGGAGGTGTTGGTGGGATCCATGGACTTGTGCGTGGAACTGAGGAGGGTGGAGAGAGGGACAGCTTTGACCCGGACATGGGCAGTGGCATGTTGTTTCTCAGCAATGTGACTGTATCTCATGCTGGACGCTATGAGTGTGAGGCCTGGAACCCAGGTGGTGTAGCCAGAGTTACCTTCCACTTAGCTGTCAACATGTCCTCTTCTTCATATTCCACCCAGTTCTGGCCTCGTTTGAACTCACACTCCTTTGTTTCCTCTTCGTCTAACTCCTTCTATCAACCAGATGTTCTGGATGTGAGTCAGGAGCCGCTGTATGAGCAGGACAGCATGGATTTTAGCGCTCTGGGCCCCGCCACACAAACCGCCATTGCGATTGGCATCTCCCTGCTGGCACTCACTGCTGTTCTCCTCCTGATTATGATCTACACTCGCCATCAGCAGTTTCAGAAAGAGGAGGGGGGTTCCTACTGTACGAGTAAGGAAGAGAGCATCCTTTACGTGAACGACTACTCTGATGGACCCACAACCTTTGCCCAGCTGGAGGAGTACCGCGATGACCATGGCCATGAGATGTACGTCCTCAACCGAGCCAAGCCCGTTTTGGGATCCACTTCATCCAGGTGTCCCATGATGAGCGGGTTTGTTCAGCAGAAAGGGATGAAGGAGGCGCTGCTGGACCACGAAATGGTGCAAACACTTACCAGATCAGGGGGAATGGGGCTTCGCAGACACCCAGCAGACGGAGGCGAGGGGCCCCTGACAACGGACCCGGAGGAGCTCTTCCTCAGCCAGAGTCTCCTCTTCGGATCACAGGTTGCCTACGAGATTCACTGCTAAGGGGTTGTGATTGTGTTCTGACACAAAACAATAAGTTGTTGGACTAAATTAAAGACAATGAAGGAAATATTGTGAAGTAATTGCTATGTGGTCTTCAACAGAGGGGAGAGTGTCAGTTAGTGGTTGCTTGGGGAAACCTGGGTCACAATGAGCCTCTCAGAGATCCTCATCTCACGGATTGTACAAAATTAAGATGAGAGTGATGAACTGTGGAAACATAACAATTGAATAATCCCTTTCTGTCTCCACATCAACCCTTTAGAGATACATTTATGTGGCTAACCTTATCAGAAATGGTTACGGATTAAAAACAGCTTTTCATATTTTGTACTTGTGATTTATTTTAGGCTTTGTGTGTTCTGTGTGTGTTCTCTGTAAATATGATAATAGAGCAAATTTTCACTGTGAAGTGCAGTTGTTGTTTTGTGGACCCTGTTGCAGATTAGAATTTGACCTAAATGAATCTTACTGAAACTGCATAGTCATTATTCATATGAGTTAGCCGGCGACGGTGGGTGGATTCGTTTAACGAGGTTCATTGGAATGCAGCTGCAGGTCTTTTTTAAACATTTTTTTTTTTTTACCGTAGCATTGTTTTCCTTGATGTTAACGTTTCATCTTTTTTTCTACCTATTTGTCCAAAATTAACATGCCCATTGTCTGAACTGGAATCGCTGGTGGAATTAACTGCATTAGCATCAGTTTGTAACAACCATTTACATTTGTGTAATTATTGCAGGATCGGTCTTTTGGTTTCTACATAATAAAAATGTATTTTAAAAGATTCAACGTTGGATTTCTTACAAGTTCAAACGGCTGCTTTCACAGAGCTATTCCGTTCAGCCTAATCAAACTGTGCTGTAAAAGCATTTTTTTTTTCCTTTCTCTTCAACTCATGAGATGTAGCAGTGGGTTTCAGTCGATGCTTAGAAGTCAGTCTCTGAGAGGGTCATGGTTCACAAAGTCTTTATTGTTACTCTCTGCTGCTTCTGTGCCACTGTGCTCTCGGGTGAGCTTTCAGAGCTCCTGGTGGACTAAGGTAGGAGAGTAACTTTTGAAATCAGTTTACATAAAATAATCTGCACTTCAAACCAAGACCAAGAACGGCATTGATTCTTAATCAAAAGCATATCAATATTCTTTCTTGAATTTCTCCTATTTCAGTTTTATTGTGGTTTGATTGTACAATTTAATTAGGATCAGAAATGAAGAACAGTTCCCCATCACGTTCTAATATTTGATTCATAATTATTGCAGTAAATTGGTATGATAGTTGTGTTGAACAGTGGCGCCTATAGAATTCTGAATTAGGGGCCATCAAGGGCACTAAATCTACACAGGGGGCCAATTAGATGTTCAACATCCATGCAAAACTTCAGTAATGTGCACATTTAAATCAGTACCAGTTTCATGTTGGCTCTGTAGCTTGGAGCAAGCAACTCAACATTGAATATGGTTAGAAAATTAACAATTGTCATATTTATTGCCTGAGGTAATCAGATTTCAGCGGGGGGCCAGTGACCCCCTGGCCCTGTGCCTTGATCCGCCCCTGGTGGTACACCAGAAAAGACTGGAATATTTACTGTCCCTATTTTGGGTGAATATCTAAACATATATATACCCCTGCAATTCATAGCAACATAGACAGCATGAATATAAATTGAGCACGCTTCCTGGGGAGCGACAATTTGGAGAGATGTTTTTCTGTTTGCGATTATGAAAACTTTTATGAAAATTTCAGATGACATTGTGTGCAGAGTCAACAACTGCAGCCTCTGCACAGACAGCTGAGCTAATACCAGGGACAAAAGTAGAACATTTCACAAACAGTAGGACAAAAAAAAACACACAGCACTGTTCGCAGCCCAGCACAACACCTCCTTATCACAGCTGAAGATGGAAAATGCAGACGTTCTCACACAATGAAATGCGAAACATTCTTATTCCAGTTGTCCCATGAGGCAAATCGATTTCTTTTGTGCCTACTGTGATAGAACTCTCAGGCTATCTCATTACATGTCCAGCCTAGCCCTGCTTTTACAATTGTTGTCATATCCTCATTGGATTTTGGTGAAGCAGTCGTTGCTTCTTTCTCTCCCAGCAGGGAGACAAAAAGACAGAAACAAACATCGTAGATCCAAACATGGTAGCTCCAAATGCACAAGGTTTGTTGAGACTGAAAGCTTGGCTCTCATTAATGGATGTGTTTTGTCCAACTCGTATATCATTTAATCTATGCCTAGTGTAAACAAATTGTTTTGGTTACAAAGTGTGCACCTCCTCTCCACTACAAATTAGTTTCACAAGATCTCCACCAGTAGACCTTTGGGCATGAGCTGTCAACTAGACCTACAAAACTGACAGCCATTATGCAAAAGTAATACTTTAACGTCAATTATCCAACCATTTTTTTATGCAAAAAATATCTGTAAAACACATTTTATGAGCTGTTTTTGAAATCAGAATAGATTTGAAAGGCTTGTCAGGGATATTACTCTCTTGCTCTTGGGTTCTCAAATTATTCAGTGACAGTCAAGCAGTGTCGTCAATATAAGAGTGTGAACTAAGAATAAGAAGAAATAAGAAGCAAGGAAATGTAATATAAAGTCAGCAGCACTGTAGAGTTTTTACTGCAAGGTGTTTTTTTATCAGATTTCCATTTTTAAACCCAAAGGCAGGCTGTAGCCCCATCGATCAATATGTGAGGACGCAACAAAGAATGAGAGCTGATGTTCTCATACTGTTGGTGCTCTGTATCTACTCACCTTCTTTCTTTCCAGGATCTGCTGTCATCTCTCTTTGAACTTGGTTCGATACAAGGGAATGAATTTTTGTATGAGGTCAAATATAAAATATCTGAGACTGAATAATTCATGCATTTCTACCTGGCCTCTTCACTGGCTTTTCATAAAAGACAGGCTTCTACAAAATGCAGTCTAATGTTCAGTCAATCAATCAATCAATCCAATTTTATTTGTATAGCCCATATTCACAAATTACAATTCGTCTCATAGGGCTTTAACAGGGTGTGACATCCTCTGTCCTTAACCCTCAGCAACAGTAAGGAAAAACTAAAAACCCTTTTAACAGGGTAAAAATACGTAGAAACCTCAGAGAGAGCCACATGTGAGGGATCCCTCTTCCAGGACGCACAGAAGTGCAATAGATGCATCGTTCAGTGGCTCTTGCTTTGTGCAAAGACCGGTCCTCGACATTTTATTTTTGGAGCTTTGATGCTATGCTGAGTGAGTGGTGTTGAAATCATTATTTGCTCTTCAAGGTATCCATTCATGTTTAAAAAGTCTAATTAATATCAAATGTATTCCAGGGCAGAAAGCAAATGAATGGAATAAATATGTGCAGCTGCAGAAAGTGTAGAAAAGAAAGACAAAGAAACAGCAATCAACCACTTTGTGTGGTATAGTCTCACAGTAATAATATGTTTCTCAAGGAGCTGGGTCATATAAACCCCATTAAAATGTACAGTTTCCCTTAAATGTAGAATTTCATCCACAAAGGCATGAACGATCGGCATGCAATTGCTCACCCTGCATTACAGGAGTAAAAGCCGTTTCAAGTCGAAAAAAATATATTTTTTAAGCTAACAATGAGTCTGTCAAACAGACAGCCGATAAGAGCACCTCGCTCTTTTCTCCCTCTCAGAAAGCCTACAGGGCTAGCAGAGCCCCGTGGAGAGAGAGAAAGAAAAGACGTCAATGAATCATGCTGAACCGAGTGTCTTGCTGACATCTGCAGAGCATTTCCATCCTCCTCGGTTGTGCTTTCTCTTCTAATGGCTCTGAGTCCTTCCCAAAAAAAAAACATCACAGTAATTGGTCATCTGAGGAAAAGATTGTCTGGAAGTGAGAGCAAATACACATTTTTATGAATTTAACAATGCAGTGCCTGTGCAATCACAATTGTACCACCTTTTAAGGGGGAGCTGGTGATTCTGGAGAGAGTGATGAAGAGCCACCACTCACTGGTTGAATCCGGAGAAAATATGTTTTGGAAGTATACGGATACTGTTTCCTAGCTTTAGCAAAACGTATAATATTAAAAAGCATTAAAGAAACCACATGCAGAACAGAAGAGATTTACCTTAAATGTGTAGATAAACAAGCAAAGAAGGTAACATTATCAAGCATTTCCAGTTATGTTGCAATCGAAATAATCCAACTGTGCTAACAAACTTGTGTATTTAAGTCTGTATAAAATGTTATATGTCATACATACAAAGGACGAATAATAAGAAACCAAAAGCTAACATCACACTAAGAGTGAACATTGTGAATAATGTCCGTGGGAAATGACTCTTACTGGACATGTTGCTTGCTAGCTAAATTGCTGCGATTTGCTATTACAAATGGATACTGACCTCCACTCTGTCAAACACATATAATGTTACCCATGTGTCAAGCAGAAAAAGAGCAACAACGGTCTTCATGAACTTTCAACCTTCCAGCTCTCAACCATGGTGAGAGTTGCCATCAGGGAAACTAGAACAAATACTGGCTAACCCCCACAATACTGCTCAGTCTACACTGTTGGAAAGCATTAATGCAGATCTTAGCCTTTAGCATTTCGTTATCAACTTTGGCCTTCTGACCTTCTTCACTTTGATTGATGCTCAGCCTGCTACTCGACAGGGAAATTACCTTGTGGAGTATACACAGCCGTTACACTGCTGATGGTAGACGATGCACTCACCTTAATGTTGCTGCTGGTTTCTCATCTGCAGTCCCAATCAATATTTTTCAAAACTCTGCACAGCGGTGAGGGTAAACTGCTGGCTCACCTTTCCATGTGGATCCTGAATTGTCACTATCCATTTGCCTGATTCACCGTCACTGGCACTGTTAGATGGTATCAAGCCACAATCATTTCAAAAGAACACATAGGACCTGACAGGCGGTGATGATATACAGGATGAGTTTAGCTAACGGGGCTGTGTTGGTTTGTCAGAAAGAAAAAACCTGGTAACAATTGCGCAGTATATGTCAAATATTGGATGTGGGGTTGAAGCCTGAAATTGGATGCAGTTATATTGTTTCCTAGCTGACAGCATTATATTCAGTAGACTGTTGATATAGTATTTGTGAAACCTGTGTGTGTTGTTGCACATTACATCTATTGACATAGATGTAATGTGCAGCATGTGTCCTTTATCCTTCACCGTCACGGTGGCTGCTCCTCCCCATCGTCCCTCAGCAGGTGAAAGACACATGTGCGCGTCTGCATGATTTTGTAAACCTGGTCAGCACTTAACTGCAAAGTACAGTGCCGCTGCTTTCCTCTTCCTCTACTCATTTTGAATGCCTATTTTGCTTTTTGGGAAGAACAACAGCCTTCATGATGGATCACTGACATTTCTGAGTTCATCTGCTTCTAATGTAATTTGAAAAAGTCTGATAAGACTACGAGAACGGTCCCTTTTTCCAAAGTATCATGTAATCCTTCAATAGAGGCATTTGCATTAAAATAAGGAAAAATGGACAAGACAGCAGCAGCAAGCCTTGCATATAAAAAAGTCTTCATGTCATAAACCATTTTACATCCAGTTCAGTTGTTGAGGTGGCCCACCCAATTACATCCAACTAATTTGATATGGAGACTCTCGTAATGATTTGCGAGTCAAATATTTTAAAGATTTAAAACAGTGTTGGAATCAGAATCAGAATCAGAATTCTTTTAATTGCCAAGTATATTTACATATACAGGAAATTGCCTTGGTGTGGTTGGTGCATTGGATATAAAACAACAATCGGACATAAAAGAACAATATATTCAGTAAGGGTTTGTGCTGGGTTATATAAAGTGGTCTTGCATATAGAGACAAACCCAGATAGAATGACAACCTAACTGTGCACTTCATACTAAAATACCAAATCTTTTGGCAAATCAGCTCCACAAATACATAAGAACCCACGTGTCGTACGAAGGGCAATCTGGTTAGATGTCTGTGACACCCTGACTTTTCCTCTTGCACCAGCTGGTTCTAAGAGAAATGCCTCTTAAGATCCTCTCAAAAAATCTGAAGGTCATTGAAAGCATCTTAGCACGCTGACATTAGCGTTTAGCTATTTAGCTAGAAAGGCTACACCAAAGTATGGACTTACAGTCTTGTTAGTACACGATTATAAATGTTGTCCTATCCCTAATGCAAAACAGAAGGAGGTAGATCAACCTCAAATAATATACGTAATACAATTAAATGTTCTATAATGATACAAAAGAGTGCCTCACTGTATTGCTGCAGCAAGAAAGTGAAATAGGAGCAGAACAGAAAGTGCACTGACCCAGAAAACATTAGGCCCCTGCTGAGCCCGGGCTGGACTCATGATGAGTCAGCACTGAAAATTACTCTGTGTTTTTGTTCTTCTTTTGAATGTGACATTAAACCCATACTTTGGAGGCATCATCAGCCTCTAAATTGCTAAACTCAACTAAATATTCCCTTATGCACTCAGAGCAGGGAAAAAAACAGCATTAAATTGCACAGTGTCAATGGTGCCATGGAAGCATGAAATAGATATTGATCCCTGTGTGCGATTCTTATTTCTCCAGCATTTGGTCTCTTGCATAGGTTGTTGATGGAGTCATTCAAACAGCCGAGCAGCTTACAAGAATCCACCCTTATTCTCTTAGATTTTAAGAGAATTACAGTTTAAAAGCACAAGAATTGTCACATTAAGTGATTGTTAACTAGATGTTAATTTATTGAAGAGTTGTAAGGTAAGTTTGCAAAATAGATAACAATTCACATTGTATATTTTTATAAATATTGTATGTTTGCAGGACAGGAGTATTTTTTTTAATATGCAAATAAGTTACATCAAGGATTAATGTATATTTTATATAATTCTGAAATCTAAAATGATCACTTAGGGCCTTGATGGTAATTGTATCAAATGGTCAATGTAATATTCTGTGGCCTAGAGAAAAAATTACGATCTTTAATATTTATAAAGTGCAATGAAAGGCTTAACAGATAATTGATTGCTCTCATTCAAGGATACTTTCAAGGGTAAACACTTCTGTATCTGAATATGGAAGACAGCTGTGCACTAGTGTTATAATTTTCAGATTTCAAGGTGTCTTCCAAAAACACTGTGAGAGACAACAACTCATTTGTAAATGTTTTCCATTTTATCCAAACATTTGCATTTCTACTTGTATATTGTATGTCTGCAAGAAAAATACGCTTAAAGCTTTCTCCTTTTTTCTGAGAATCTAGAGATATTTAGTGACAAATGCACCAGGCTTCTGTTCATGTTCAGTGCCCATTGTTATCAGTGAACATTTTCTGCAGATGATGAGACCGAAATGCTTCTTGACCCAGTTGGACCACATTGCAGGAATGCCGCTCCATGAAGTGACATTTAAAATCACAATCCTCAGTGTGGAAGGAGCTGAACCATGACGTGGCCCCATCAGTAAATGTTTAAAAGAGTATGTTTTCCTCTGGCATTTTCCATGACTGTTTCAATAGCTAGACAATTATTCTGCTACTATTACAGAAATCCCGCTCAAACTGAAGTATATGTCAGAAGAGCCTAAATTGAATGTCTATTATAATTATTTATATATAACATCTATACAATCGTAGCTTTAACATGAACCCTCCTCCAATAATCAGACGTCTGTGACTTTTAGAAATAGTTATGACATTTAAAGACTGAACACATATTGAGTGCTACCCTTTACTCTAACAATGCATGTGAAAAAAGTGAAATATTTCAAATTAAAGTGACATTAAAACTTCCTCATTTGAAAATGCAAACTCTCTGTTTTAATGGCATGAGCTGCTGAGAACATCTTGACATCCTTCTAAAAGATTGTACATTACCACTGATAGTCTCTCCAAGTGTTTTTTGTCATGTCCTGTTAACAAGTTTAGCATTTGCAGGGTGTTTTGTGGTGTCCATCAGGGATTAATCTTAAGTCCTCTTTAACTGCCAGTTTTTTTCTAAGTTCCATCCAAACAGAGTAGTAGGGCTAAATAAAAAAAATTTAAAAACACAGAGTTAGAGAATGAAATTGTAATATATAAGAATAAAGTAGCAATTTAATGAGGACTAAAGAACTAATATATCCAGAATTTTTTTGGGGAAATAACAAGCACGGAGAACTCGTGCTTGCCTGCGTTCCAGAGATCCAAGTTTTTTATCACTGATGTCATTGTCTCTTGAGAAACTACGAAACCCCTTTGAAAATAAAATCACAATAGTCTTACACAACAAGCCATTTCAATTTCCACTCCCACAAAAGAGGCAATTTACCCCAATTGGTGAGGTTCATCCTTTGGAATAGACTCAGTTTCTCATTCAATCTTTTCAAAGTCCTGATACTTGTGAGTTTGTGGAGCTGATGTGCCAAAAGATTTAGCATTTTATTATCTTTGAAACTTCTACTTAAGTAAAACTCAACAACATGCTCACCATTCCTCATATTAACACAGCTAAGAGGCTGGTCTTGTCATGACTCTAAGCTCTGAGCTCTGAGAAAGAGTTTGGGGATCTTTTGTGTTTCCTTGTGTTTAGATTTGTGTTCATACTGCATGGTTTGTTTCCTGTTTTATTTTGAAATTTGGCCCCTTGTGTGTCTGTAGCTTTAGCTCCTGCCTTTGTCCTGTTTCCTTCCCTTGTGATCGTCTGCACCTGTTTCTCATGTGTTTCGATCAACCTCCCCTGTGTGTATAAGTCTCTGTGCTTCTCGTTGTCGTTCAGTCGTCACTGTCATGTTTCCAGTGTCTTCTTGCTCAAACTTCCAAGTGTTTCGAATTTTTTTTTTTTTTTTACTTTTCCTTGATTAAATGTCCCTTTTTGATAATGTTGCTTTTGAATTTTGGGTCTACCAGCACACCTCAACTCTGATATTCCCACCTCTAAAATTACATGGGGCCTAAAATAATGACTTTAATCACCAACATGTGCTTTTGTGTAAAAACTTTTGTTTTTGTTTACGTGCTAGAATCAGTTTTGTTAGGATGGGTCAACGAACTGTAGCCACATCAGCACTGTTGTTTGTTCCTACACGCTAACAGAGTGGTTATCATTTTGACCACGAGGCTGAATGTCTCATAATTTTAACAAAGCAGTAATTTCTACCCAGCTCACAATGCTTATATGAGAACAGATTTTCATGAAAACCATCATTTTTACCCTCAACCATGCCATCATCGTTCCATTTGAAACAGATTTGAAAGGCCTTGAGAAACCATGTCCTCCTGCAGATTGGAGCTTAAGATCAGGAGATGCTTTTATTCATCGGTCCTCAGGCCTTGGATCAACAACATACTTGTCTTTTTCAGACAGTCGCCAGTGTCTTCAGTTTTATTGGTCCTCTATGAAGCCACTTATCTCTGTCTCAAGGTTCTCTTCTGTTTGCTCATAGCTGTAAGAAAAATGGATATGATTATGAATATTACACTTTAATTCGGTATGAAAGTCTGAACACTGGGAACACAAACTATGATGCATGTCTATCCTCAATGGAAGCCTTTACATTTCCAGGCAAGTATTAATTACAATGTAAGTATATTTAATGTTCATGTACATATATTTAATGAAAGGATATGTATAAAGTACAGTAAATATAGTAGGTTTGATGTGAAGTGAGAATCACTAGGAGAAATAACAATTCATTCACGAGGCAGCTCAGACGTTGAAAGCATATATCGAGCAGTATTTATCTTATGGGCATCACATTAAAAACTGCTGTAATTTGTGTTGATTGCTTAGCAGATCCTCGGAAATGGCCAACATGCAATGTATGAACACATTTAAAAGGCTCTGCACACAACGTCCAAACATTAAAAAGTGACAGTATATTGTAAATCTGTTTAAGGTGGGCTCACAAATGACGAGGAGTAATTCTGAAGTATCTCTACATTACCACAGGCCAAGCACACGTGCATGTTTAGAACATGCACGTGTTCTAAACCAGTGTTTATAATATGCAGTTTGTTGTTTCAGGTTATTTAGTGGTGTTAGTACTGCTACGGTAAAGGCTTTATAATTGTTTGTGGACAGACCGCACCATCCACTGAATAGCAACAGATCTCAGCCTCTCTTGTTTCCTGTGGTCCGTATCGTTGTTGTTCTCATTAAGCAGCATCCTGATGCTCCATTCAACTCAGGTCTGGAGGAACGAGAGTAGTGCAGTATTTAATGGAGTATCTGCGTGTGCCAGGCTCGGCCTTCAGACCAATGGACATGGTGCATAGAGGAGTCGCTCATCCTTCAGCCCGGGCCTCCGTGATGCCTTATTATCTGCAGCAGCTGCGTACAAGGTGAGTACATACACTGCCCTTAAATGGCAAGACTCCGGGGTTTGTGTGAATGCACGTAGAAGCAGGAGTTGGAATGTTTTTCAAACTGAGCGAAAAATCCTGGGACGTTTAAATTCTGCATTTGTCTCCGTGGAGCTCCGTGATGACTAGCAACAGCCTCCTGCTTTTTCTTCACTTTTTTAAAAACAGATTATTTGTATGGTCTGACCAGGATGGAAGGAATATATTTTGTGCATGAAGTGAAGCACACACCAGCAGTACATAACGGAAAGGATGTATTTCACACAGGGTTGACCTCCATCTAGTGGCTAAACCGATTCCGCTTGAAACGCATTAAGATTAATGACATAAGACACAAAAGACAATGGGCGAACTCCACTAACACCAGAGGGCCACAGAGAGGAAAGCTGAATAAAATATATTGCAAATATTCTTTAAAAAGGGAAATTGGGGGGGAAACTTTCTTAATCAAATCCTTGTATGCAACCTTCTAGTAATTTATATAGGCTTTCTTGAAATTATCTGATCAAGTCATCTTTATTCAACCTTATCCATAAAACACGGGTAAAAACTACATATATTTACCAATCTAAAACATGTATTAATGATAATTTGTATTCAATTTTTAAGGTGACAAAAAATAAAGTGAAGAAAATTACTGTTAATGCTCTCCCCCTCTCCTCCCCCTCTCCATATCAATCCTTTCTCTCTCCCCTCTTCTCCACCCATCTTCCCTCTCCTCCCCATGTTTCTCTGCTCACCCCAACCATTCGAGGCAGATGGCCGCCCACGTGTAGTCTGGTTCTTCCACTTGAAAGGAAGGTTTTTTTTTTTTCTCTGCACATTCATTGTTGGGTTTCTCAATGATTTAACATCTTGACCTTATACATAAAGTGCTTAGAAATCGTGTATATATTATGATCAGGCGCAATACAAATAAAACTGAATTGATGAAAGAATGCAATAGGACATTTTGAAAGACTTCATATGCAGGTGCTGTATGATGTAGTGTTGTGACTGGAACCCATATTGCTTTAATTTAATTGTAAAGGAGAGCTATAACTATATATGTAAGACTGCACTGGGAAAAGCAGCAGACAGAATTAAGTATTAAACAATACTGATGCTACAGTGCTAAAATAAGGTTAATGTAAGTTAAGAACAGACACAGTTAACAAAGGAGCAACTTACGGTAGCATTTAAAACAGTCTTAATTTCTATTAGATATATATTTCTTAAGTTAAACTTCTTTTGCAGATTAGATAACTGCACAGAGCAGAACAGTCTTGGACTGTGTTTATCTAGCGATTTTCTAGTATTATCAACAACTGAAACATTCACACAGAGAAACAGAGAATCAGAATCAGAATCAGAGAATCAGAAAGTATTTTATTGCCAAGTAGGTTTACACCTACCAGGAATTTGCTCTGGTTATTGGTGCATACAATGAACATAGAAACATAAAAACACAATAAATACAACACACATAAGAAAAGCAATAAAAAAAAAAACAGTACATATTTACTCACTATTTACTTCTTATTTACTCACTTTTTCTAATATTTATACAAAGTAACATTTATTTAGACATAAGCATATCTAAATAAAAAGATATACAAGATAAAAGATATAAAAAGTGAAGTAAAAAGTGAAATGCAAAATGCAAAACAGTGAACAGTGTCAAATTGCAATATGCAATGTAATGCAGTATAATATAATATATATGTTAATATGTGTTAACAAGCATTACTATACAGAGCATTTTTCTATCACACACCATTCCTACACTGCACAGGAGTTCAGGGTCCTGCCCAAGGACACTTGGAATGCAGACCAGAGGAGCTGAGGATCGAACCCCAGACAACCCACTCTATCTACCGAGCCACAGCCCCCACCATCTCTCATATGTACAGAGAGGAAGTCTGCCCAGATTAGAGTTATGAAAACATTTATACAGATAACATAGTTCATTTCATTGGCAGTAAGCACCTGACAATGCAGAACAGCTTACTGTGGTTACAAAGAACAATTGTGGTGATTCAAAGCCAACATCAAATTATAACTGGTGAACTCGACATTTCCTAAAACGCCAGCAGCAGCAGCAGCAGCAGCAGCAGCAGCAGCAGCACTGACCAGGTGATAAAGGGTCTTGAAAAGCGAGGACCATTCATTGGTTTCCCCTTTTTCACTGAGCACAAAGTCGGCTTGGCTCACAGATGTGCAGTTCAGGGTTGTTGGTGACTTCTGCTCGTGACTCTGTGGTGATCTGAGTCACTGCACAATAACCTCATCTTCTTCCCATTAAATATCATGTAAATGGCCTATTATAGAGAGAAACCCTGGAATAAAAGCTCAACATGTCTAATCTACAAACTAGATACCAGAATTCACAGCCACAAAAAGACTTGAAACATGGTTGCAGGCATTCTCAGCCTACGTGACCAAACAGACAATATATTATATTAATGAACTATTAATATTTGAAAATGTTTTCTTCCGAATTGCATTCTTCTTTTTCCCATAATAAAACAAACTGCTCTTTCATTTCAGTCACAGATACGACTAAGCATTCCAAGCTATGGTTGGTTAAATAGCTGCTTTGGTCTTCTCATTACTGTTCAGTCTACAAATCTTACACATCCTTTGAGGATCCATGCAACAACAGACAGTCCAAGCATGAAATGTAAAGCTGTTTCCTTCAGTTAATTTGTGAGCCTCTTCTAATGTATTCAGTTTTTATTTGCTCACTTCTGTTTCAATCTCATAGTAAGATCTCATCGCCGCGCTCATGTCATCAGCATTCGCCGAAACTACTTTACTGTCAAGCAGATTGTATCCGAGCGGAAACATTAATTAGCCATTTCATTTTTGTCAGGACATAAACTGTAATTTGTGGAAACAAAAACTGATGATGCACTTACTGTTTACGGTCATGACGATTATTCAGTCCCCCTGGACTTAGTTTTCTGCAAGAAGCTGTTAGAAGCTGTCTAATAATGTAAGGGTTTCATTGTTTCTTGATCATCATGCCCGCTGATGTAATTAATAAATAGAATTCTTAGATGTGTGAACTTCTGTCAGGGCTGTGGTCGGGAGTTTAGCCCGGATGAGTAAACACTCAAAAAAGGCCAGAAAGTCTTGTGATCATGTCACCTATTAGGGTTATTGATGAATTATAGTTTCAGCGAACTTGACTTTAAATTCAATTATTTTATTTTAATGTAAAATATTCCAAGTAATGTTCCCTGAAAGAGAAATTACTTATCTCTTAGCTTTTATGTTTCCCCAGCTCTACATCAATTTAGCAACTAGCCCGTAAATCATAATGAACCATTTAGCAACAGAAATTTCCCTCAACAGGTAAATGTAGACTGAATATTGGATAGGGTTAGGGAATCTGAGAATGACGTTTTTAGTTGTTTTTTTTGCATTTCATTTCAAGAGTAAAGTGGAAATATGGAAAATTAAGTTGAAATGTCGAGAATAAAGACAAACTAAAGCTGTGTGAGATAGTTTCTCTTTAAGAACAGAAACTGTGAAGAACCACAACCTTTTCTACATCCTAATACCACACTGTGTTTGAGTGCTAAAACAGGAAGCATGCCCTTGTTACTAAAACTGAATCTACACAAGTCATAGTCACATTTGTTAGTGATTGTCTATGGATCTTAAAAGCTTTACTTTATCTGGAGATTTCATATATATTCTCAAGAGTTTTACTTTATTTTTCATGTGCGAATAATGAAAAAAACACCTTTTTCTCAAGTCTGGCTCTATTACCCTGTAGTCCAGACATCACCACTATTGAATATGCTAATGTTGCTTCACATCTGCTGTATGTGTGGTTATGATACAAATACTGTGAAACTAAAAGGTTATAAAATGTCGTTGTTTCTGTTGCCCTCAGGTGACCAACATTTCAAGCAAAACACTTTTTACACCAGGCTGTTAGGTAATTTGTGACTAAGGCTTTTGCCATCAATTCAATTTAGTTATATTTGTATAGCGCCACATTAAAAGATGCATATTTCAAGGCACTTTACAAGTTTTCAGGTTGAGACCCTAAAATCATAGACAAACAAAACCGTTCCTACGAGAGCAAGCACTTTTGCTAATGTGGAGAGAAAAAACCTTGACGCATGAAATTGCAAATATGTTGGTGGCAAACTTCGACAAACCAGACTATTCACATCAAATGAGATGCGATTTAGCAAATAAATTATAAGGACAGAAGAAAGTTGTGCCTCGGGAAAGGAAAGATGAAATTTACATGAAGCAATGATGTTCTGGTCTTTTAACTCAATAAAAACAAATGAAGATGAAATACCTTGGTACACACAATTTGTATAAAGAGAGGAGAACTTTGTTCAGGAGTTCGAACTGTGTCACAACCACGTATCAGGATGTTTTTTTCACCTATTTCTTGACGCTAGCCTCAAGTTGACTACATCACATCCTTTTAAAGACAAAAATAACTTTGAGTTATGGTTTAAGAAAAATACATTAAATGTATCAACAAATAAACTTCAAATATGACTACTACTTCTACTGTTGTGAAATGTGACGTTGTCAACAATACGTATTCTGATTGCTTAGACGTATACGTGTCTGAAGCAAAACTTTTTCGGAAAAATTAACCTTGATCCAAAACTATAAAAGTTGCTCACTTGTAAAGACCTAAAAACATGTTTTAATACCTTTCTAATATAATGGATAACTAATAGCATGCCTGAAACAGAGGTCTGGAGGCAGGAATGCACTAGATTAGGGTGCTTTATGTTTTCTGTTAAGAGTGGCCGTCTTGTCTCTGGCATTGCAAGATGAACCTTGAGTCAGTCTCTTTTCTTAAGAAGATAACATTTCATATATACATATGAAATGTTTCTATCGTACTTCAAGGTTTTTGGTTTGACTATTCACATTCACGTTGAACCAAGAATCTTCTCTGTTGTAATAAACTCATGTATTCAAGTAAAGACAACTTAGACTCATTCATTACTTTATTCACTTTACATCAATTATACATTCAACCCTCTTTTATTAAACATCTGTCCAGAATATTTTATTCTTCAAATTAAGTAACAGCATGAACAATTTCCCACTTGCACCAAGTTCTTTCCATTGAATATAATAGGAAATAACAGAGCTTTAAATTGAATTGTTAGTATTTATTAGTGAAGAAATCCCCCTTGGCTGCGAAACATGGCCATATGATAGAAAATAGATGTTAGAATAGAGATAAGCCATCTTCAGAGATGAACTCCGGAGAATGTCCTCAGAATTGAGTCCGGACTTTCTCTGGAGTTTTCCTTTCACACATGAACAACACATCAGCAGATTCTCAGGTCAGGTGTGTTATCAGCAACACAATCTCCAGGTTTACAGCACATCAACAACACTGTAGGCCCTTATCACCAAAATCTTAAAGGTTCAGCATTTAGAATTTAGTGACATCTAGTGGTGGAGTTGCATGTTGAAGCTGAAGACCGTCCACCTCACCCTCCCCTCCCAAACATGAAAGAGAACCTGTGGTAGCCTTCATATGTCATAAAAACTCAAAAGGTGTTTAGTTTGTCCACACTGGGCTATTGTAAAAAAAATCTGCCTACGTCGAGAGGACCTCCAGCCGATGTAACTATAAAGTATTTAAATATAAAGAGCTCATTTTAGGGTAAGAAATACATTTGTACAATTGAAACACACAAGTAAAAACGTCAATGGCCATATTGTATATCCAATGTCTACCAATAGATCCCTTTCACCTAAATCTTACACCTTGTAACATCTTCATTGATGTTTTCATCATGTATGACACCGCTTTTTAATCCTGAGATATTTGTTTCCTTTTTGTTTGTTTTTTTCATTTTAGAAACTTCTTCTGCTGTGTTCGCAAATGAGCTCATTCTGACATTTTCCAGAGTTTCAGGACATTATCTACATTTTAGTGTAGATCTGAAAACAAATATATATATGCTAAGATGTCCAGACTACACCAATTGTGTACAGAAAGTACTTTGCAGAAAACATCATAAATGTCTTTCAATATGCTGCTTTATGTAATATACAAATAAAGCATGTGTTCCTGCAGTGAAATAACAAATTACATTCAGTTACCGGAGCAAGAGTAGACACTTCAGAGACTCCATGAGTACAGACAAGCTCAGTGCATGAAAACCTCCTGGGAATCCTTGTTATGGTAAATGACAGAAGTATCATGCAGGTCACCTACATCCCTTGAATACTCCTGTGGGAGAAGAAAAGAAAAATGAGCGCTATAATCACCAGAGCAGATCCTTGATAATAGCCTTTTCAAACGGTGTGAAATAGAGTGATGACAGATCTTTTAATGGAGGCTTACATTACGCCTCGCTTTCATCTCTTTAGCTTGTCTCAGCACAGGATCCTGCTCTGGAAACACAGAGTGAGCATCTTTAAGCCACAAATAACGATGCAAATATACTTACTCAGGTATATTTAATGCATTCACAATATTTCATAGCCCAAAAAATGATTCCGCCTCGATTTATAATATGCAAAGAAATGAGAAGTTGCCTTACTGTGAAGTTTCCACATCTTTCTTGCCAATAGGGTCAATCCCACCACAAGAACCATCAGACAGGAACAAACCAGCAAAGACTTCAGGACGAAACTAAAACAGAAACAATTGAAATCACTCACTAATCACTATATAGGGAATTTGCAATTTAGGAGTGTCGTCCGCATGTTTGGCGCATTTATTTATACCCTCTATAGGACACTATGTGGACTCATCGTATCCCACAATGCATCAGGAAACGAAGTGCACAACCAATAGTCACCAACCGAGCAATATTTACTATCATGTATTGTGCTCACAGCATTGACAGGAGGAGAACACACCAGAGAGACAAGAGGAGGGAGCGCGTCTGAGCCGTCTCTCTCTCCCGTGATTCTACTCCTTCTTATTCTTTTCAAAAAACATCGGAGCTATCATGCGGATAAAGACATGAGGATCCCTAATATTTCTGATGACAATAGATCGTTTTTAATGAGCTGCACAAGACAAATTCATAAGTTGTGTTGGTAAAATATCTAATAAGAGCCGAGCAGCACATCACAGCACAAACTGCAGCTAATACGTTTATTTCTCCATTAAACATGGTCATTCAACTTTTTTTTTACCCAAAAGTATTACTACCAAAGTGTTAATTAAACATTTAAAATGTATTATGGGATTCTGCACTGGCTGATGTGTAATCCTGTGACAACCAGCGAAGAAAAATTGCACTAATTAGTTTCCGAAAGCATTTTACAATTTTGCCGTTGAGGTCACTTTATAGTCCTCATTGTAAAAGTCCACACAGTGAGTAGGGGAAGGTGAGCGAGTGGGTGATTTTGGACACAGCCGTAGTGATCTTTACAGCCAGTCCACTAAGAGCATCTACGGTTGATACTTTAACCGTCCTGACATTGTAACACAACGGCCGAGATGATGACGGATGGATATTACTCCGCAAGAACAGTACGATCATTATCTGTGCTTGGCGGAGCTGAACTTGGGTGAACTCCATCGTGATCGCAAGGAGAACCTTCCATAATGGTTAACAGCGTGAGCAGCGTCCCATCAAATACAGGAGGCATGGTAAAGGAGTGGCAATTTATGTGTAAATGCAGTCTGTAAATATTCAATGTGGGGGAAGTGGAATCATAAAGAAGTGCTTGACTCTTACCCTTGACCGTTCCAGGAGTCCTTGGAGATGGGTCTGGGTGGAGGCAGGAGGTCAGACTGACGCGCTGTGTGTGGGAGTGTTACAGATGTCGCTGCAGGGATAGAGATATTATACAAAAGCTGAAAAATGATGTACAATCATAGGCAGCAGCAGTACACACAGAGCTCTGCCATC
The DNA here is from genome assembly GCF_947347685.1 of Pleuronectes platessa. NCBI lineage: Eukaryota > Metazoa > Chordata > Actinopteri > Pleuronectiformes > Pleuronectidae > Pleuronectes > Pleuronectes platessa. Next base: position 19,344,840 of record NC_070638.1, on the reverse strand, counting down.
AATATCCTTGATATGTGACTTGTAATAATCAATACAGCTAGCGACCTGAGAGCCTCAGTCGTATGTCACAAACACATATTGATCTTCAACGCTGGACGTGGCTATTTGTCATTTCAGCAGCTTGAAAATTGACATGGGGGGAAAAGGCCATAAGTCAGACAATTGTGCCTCCTTTCTTACCCACAATGCCCTGGTTTGTATAGAGCTCAGTGACATTTTGGAATTTCAAGAAGCGAGTCAGATCACAACGTAAATAACTCACAGTTCACTGATTTGTCTGGTTTTTATTCCCTATAGGCTCAGCAAATGTATCCCACACTGAAATATCACAGTGACAGCTTTGATCGTGAGATTTGGGCTTTGATAGACTTAGTGTTTTTAAAGCAGCAAGGATCAATGTGTTTCACAAGTTTCTGTTATAATGGTGAACTGTCCAATTTCAGATTAAACATGGCCAAAGTTTCAAATAACGAGGTGAATGTGTGTAAATGTAATCGCTGTGTGACAAAAGTTCAGGTTTCAGACTGCTTTGATGTGACAAGCTGATGTCAGCCTGTCACTGATTTCTTTATATTGCCCCCCCAAGAAGAGTCTACTTGAGCATTGTGGGCCTATAATGTATTCTTCCACTCAAATAAACTGTGCAGGGTTACTACCATTATTATAAGAAAGTAATGGGTGAAAAATCTGACAAAAGCAAAGTTGAAGGAAACCAGAGCTCCATCAGCTGTTTCAGTCAGAGGCTCATATGAGGGGCTGCATAACGGAATGTGTGAAAGAAGTACGGACTTTTCACCTCTCCTCTGTTGGTCAGTTGGTTTGTGTGTTTACACAAGATTACACAAAAACAACTGAATAGATTCCCACAGATATTGTTTGGGAGCCGGATCAGAGGATATATCCAGGTTTTTTATTCACTTTCTTTAATGCAAGAGGTGTTTTTCTAAATGTTATCAGTATTTTAAATTTGGTGCAGCTTGATTGAATATAAGGGGACAGTTGGGCCTAGGCAGAGCAGTGCGCCCGACTGAGTGCCACTGTAGTTTTAAACTGTGTAATGCGGAAAACTTCCATTGGAGTTCCAGGACAATAAATATAGAGCTGGAATCACAGTGAGTCAAATTTGCACGTGTGATGAGAAAGTCCATCCATCCATTATTCAGATCGCTTATCCTTTGACTGTTCACAAAGTGGAGCATTTAGAAGATATTTGTCGTCAATAAGCCATGGATTAGGAAGAACTTTAGTCAGGCTGTGTGCTAAAACTTCTGGCATTTCAACTTCATGGTGACAGTATGTCAGTGTTGTGTTTGCCTGTTCCTTTGCCCCCTAGTGTTACAAGTATATCAAATGCTTTTGATAACAATCCTGTCTTGTGCAGCTTCAACAAATAATCAAATGAGATGAAACACTAACTTGTCTAGATCAGAGATTCTCAAACTGGTGGTCCCAGCCCCTTTGAGGGGTTGCGAGAAAATTCCCAGGTGATCGTGAAGAAGAAAATAATAAAATATTTTCAAAATAGAATTACATGTTAAAGACTTGGAATTTTTTTAACATTGAATTGTTCCAAAAATTCTTTTTTCTCGCTGTTAAAATGTTTTTCGGGTAGTTTTTCTTCCCTCTTGTTGAATGTGATTTGTGAATTTGGGCTGTAGAAATACAATTTTATAGATAGATTGATTGATTGACTGACTACGGAGAAACACATATCGGCTTCTCCATCGAATCCCCCAGGGGCTGCATTACATGACCAGCCCATCGTCTGAATTGAGCGATGGGGGAAAATGAAAACTGTAATTATATTGATTTTACTGTTGGATCACGACCGCTAAAGGTTAAGAAAATACTGTTCTAGATTCCCGACAAATGCAGAGATTTGATGTGAAACACGTTTGTCAACCTACTAGTCGTGGGTCGTGGAGTGACCAGCACCTGCACAGCTATCTTCTGGTATCCTGAAGAACACCAGTACCAGCCGATGTCTCTCATCTGTAGATTCTTTAAGGTAACAGTGAAAGCCCTAGTTCTGTCATCGCTGATGGCCACTGAAGTGTCTTCGTAGCTCCCTGCAGAACCCGTCCCCAGACAGGAGCTCCAGTCTCCACTCCGACACCACTTCTTCTCACTCTCTCTGTTGGCAAACAGACACAGCAGAAGGGGGGACAGACTGTCCATCAGCGTCTGACTTGGATTGAAGATTTCTAACAAATAACCATGTTTAGTGAGTTTAGTTTATAAATGTGGTTTTCCTTGCAGATGCACTGTAAAAATGCTCAAGGTTGTTCAACCTAAAGAGTTATGTTCAATTACTGCCTTGAAAACACATGTAGACTCAACTTAAAGATAATTTTTGATTCGATGTGTTTCATGATCATTCATTGTTTGAACTTCATACTCTGAATTGAAAAAACTATTTTACATCATCCATTCATGAAACCTTGCTTTCTCTGACATACAACACTAACATTTAATCCCTCAACAAACATTTTCAAGATAAGATAACAAACTTAATTCAAACAATTTGCCTTTTCAAGTTGACCATGTTAACTTGTAATTTAGGAGGCAATTTAAGTTAAGTTTTCAAATTAAGTCAATGTAAATTGTTTCATTTAATATTTACATCATTACATATGGGCAAAACATCCATAAATCTGACTGAACTAAACTAAACTTGACATGAATGAGAAAATCAAACACCTGTATCTCTCGCTGTAGAGGCATTCAACTGAAACACTGCTCCCTTCTTCTCCTGTCAGAATGTTGTTCACTACTGACATACCTGCAAGAAAAAGATCAACTCACATCAACAGCCTGCATTTGTAATCCAACCATCTGAAGCACATGTTTTCTTTTTTCTCCAGGGTAATATTGATTTATGAGTTCAGAATATCACCACCACTCACCATGAACAACCTTGATGTAAGGGTAAGTGGCAGCATCTCGGCTCCATACACCACCTATTTCCACGCCGCAGATGTACCACCCAGAGTCCTGCTCCTTCAGGTTGTTCATGGTCACCGTGAAAACCAGCTGGACTGGGTCGTCGAAAATGCTCACTTTATCAACAGCAGGGTTGATGGCACGGGGGTCATCTGTTCGGGCTAAGCTGGTGCAGAAATCCCTCATGCTCCCCTTACACCAGTATTTCACGTAGCTGGCATACTGAGGGTCGTAATGGCACGGGACTGTGAGCGATCGACCCTCCAGGACTTCAAACTCTTCTGCTGTGGTAACCCCACAGAGGAGGGCTGAAGGAAAGTGGAGATGATTGAACAATGACCACAAGCTTGAACATCGGCCGTCTGAACAGAACAGTCGCTCAGTGTTTCTTATCTGTGACTGGGGAACAGTGAAATTGGCCTTGACCAACATTTAGTACAGTCTCTATGGTTTCACTTTCCACTGGAACAAATCACTTCCTACTTTTAAGTTCCCTCACCATACTTCTTATTCCAAAATGGGATTATCCCTCTTTAATACAGAATTTTTGAGGACAAATGGAAGAGGCTTTTGAAGAGTCGACAAAATAAACATCAAACATAGTTTAGCTTTGGGGCAAACAACACCGAAGCTCGGAAGATTGGAAAAAAAAACTGGCTCTTGCAGCAAACAGCAACTTTAAAACCCCTTCTACTTCGCCACTAACAAATGATAAATACAGGGGATGGATAAGGCTGTAAAGAGAAGTGAGGCATAGGAAACATATGTTGCCTTGTCGGACTAGGATTTGCCAAAAGCACAAAATAAAGTGAGGTGGCGGCTGAATAGACATTAATCCTCCTTAAAAATCTTTTTCATCAGTTACCAGCAGACAAAAATAAGCTGCAAATGATTATGAGCCACTACTAGAATCATATGACAGCAGTCATAGTAATTACCTGAGATCCATGGTAATAGGCTGACAGTGAGTGTGAAGAGTTGCGGCATGTTTCAGACACAGTGTGAGGTTTCCCCAAATCAGTTCTCCCCCTTTGTAAACACAGACTTAAGGTTCCGCAGTGACAACTTCCCATTGGTCATGTGGGCGTTAGTTGGATCCAGATGGTCTAGATATTAACCATGGAGTTGCCAGTTAGGTTTAAAAGGCGGGGGATGCTGTCAGGAAACATCTAAAAATGATTAGTGTATAAATAAAAAGAGTATCCCTGCTGGTTTGTTGGATCACCCTAATAAAACTGAATTTAGTGCAACAAAAATGCATGGAGAATGTAGACCTATATGCTGATGTCCTTTATATTCTTCTACATCCCAACAGGATTTGTTTACTTTCTCAGATGCACAAACCCCCAGATACTCAACATTTATTTGACCTTCTATCACAATATGAAAATGGACATATTTGCTGTCTTGGCAAATATTATCAGAAAATGGATACTGCTCATATCTGTTAAGTAACTATGAACCTACAGCCAGCAGCTGGTTAGCATAAAGGCTGGAGTCAAGGGGAAACAGTTAGCCGGGCTCTTTCCAAGGGTAATCCACCAGCACCACTATAGATCAACACCTGACACGTTTATGGGCAAAAACCACTTCTCATCACAGACGTGAGTGCCTCCTCAAAGTGAAGCCAAAGCGTCTTTATTGCCCCCTGGTGGCTGGCTGCAGTAGATGTAATAAAACCTGCCTCATCGATCCTCAAGGCCTCAAGGCCAATGTATGCTTCTCCGTTTTGACGGACACGGACAGATAGGACCGCCCTCTCCAACGTGGAACGCCCTCTCCGTGCCTCTCCGAGGCTCCTCGGAGAGCTTTTCGTGCAGCTCTCATTTTTCTAACTACACGTCGAAATGACGGACAGCCCACGGATAGCACTTGGCTGTGATTGGTCCGCTAACGCCAGCATTTCGGAATGGAAACTTCCTGTTCCATTCCCTACATCACAATAAACCAAAATCACAACTACGACTCTATGATTAATGTGACAAGTGTGTTAAGCCAGCGGCGTTGTCCGGCTGACGGTGGCTGGTTAGTGCACTTACAGCATGTGTGTACGGTCACATGAGGTTATAACGAACTTTGATAACGGAGCTAGCGGGCTAGCCACCATGCTAACTGCGGTGGGAACAGCGCACAAACCCGCTGACTTTAATCCCACGGCTCTCATGACACTGTTTCTCAAACACCGTCAGGTTAGAAGCAAACACTTGGTAGTAGCTAGTATCGGGTGTCCGTGCTGACTGTGTGTGGAAGCTGGGGGGAGCTGGCTGCCTCCGTGTAGCTTCAAGCTGTTGCAGCTGTTGAATTAGCAACGCAGTTTGGAAACAAGACCGGGGAACCGCTGCGTTAAGACACAATAACATCTTCCTTTCTGACTCTCATAGAAGCAGCACATAAGGAGTCCTTCCCCAAAATGTCAGACAATTCCTCCAAGGTTAAACATCCTTCTGCATTTATAACTCCTGTTTTTATGATCGTCGTGCTTGCCATCTTTTTCCTTGCCTATATTCTCCCAAGGAACAAAATCCTGAGAGCCTTCCCCCCACGGACGCAGATAATTCATTTGGCAGGCTACAATGAGGTTATTTGATTTTGATGCCTGAACATATTGGATTTGGTCCAGTCTTCATTTGTTGGATTAAGCTTCTATACACAGCCCCCACAGCCAGCGAATTAACAAACAATTATTCCAAGCCTCTCAATTTGCTCTGTGAAGGGTGTCAAGGATGTCCCAGAAGTCCCTTGCTTTTTAATGGGGCTACAAAGCCTTTTATGGTCGTCAGTTTCCTGGAAAAATATGGGCACAACCCAGAAATGAAACTGAACTTACATGACGGCTCAGGCCGATCTCAGAAACGAAACGAAACTTTCACAACACAGTCCAGCTTTGTGAAAGATCAGTTGACACATGTGTATGAATAGATTTCATTTTCTGTCAATTGAGGGATCAAAATAACAAAGATAATAGATAGACAGTCACAATTTCCCACTTGTCTCACAGAGGAAACAAGCGTAGACAAGAAAGAAATGACTCTCTATCGACAGTTTGGTGGAAATTAATACCCTTTTTTCCCCTAATCTGCCATTACTCAGAATTAATGTTAGTTAATGACATTTTCCTTCCAGTAGAAGAGAGCTAGAAAAGAAACATCACAATCTAATTGTGAGCAGTGAAAGAAAGTACATTTACTCATGTACTACTGTATTTCTAATTTTATGGTACTCTATACTTCACAAAATCACAATGTTATAGTTTCTTACACTGCCATTATGTGATGGATTTAGTTACTTTCTCATTGTGGAACCGTTCATCTTATCAGCTTCACACTTGACACAGTTGTTAAGGGCCCAGGGAAGTGCAGTGTTGAATCTGGTGGGATTTGGACACCAGAATGACTAAAGTGCTCTTTCACTGTGGAGACTGGGACTCATCAATGTAAATAATGTTTCTGATCATGACAACAGGCACGTTCCCAATTTTTCCAAACAATTTCTACTTTTGTGCACTGAGCCGAGCTTCACTGAACTTTAAATAAACCGGAGAACAGCTTTGTGTACAGTAGACGTGCTGCAGCTTCAGGGTTCTGCGGACTGAGTCCAGCAGTCCTGTCTTTATTTGAAGCAGGTCAATTACTTTTACAGTTTCAGAAAGAGACTTGCAACTGGCATTTACATAGGTTTAGCAAACAGCCCTTTCCAAACCAGCAGGTTTAGAACAGGCCCTGGTGTAGAGTTCTTAAAATGAGCTTGACTGTGCAGCACCTTCGCCAACCATAAGATTAAAATATATCAGGTATAAAATACAATATTCAAGATATATAGCAATATAATAACCACTCACAAGACATTAATGAGTCGCATAAATGTTCAAAATGTTATTGAACTCTTTGTAGAGAGCTCAAACTTCTCTTTGATAATCTTTAAGATTCTTTTAAGTCTTATACTACTCACAGAATCCCAGAATCACCTGTCCTACAACTTTAAGCTATCCTTTTTCAAAAGGAATGGTGCTAATGTCATCTCTTTAATGTGTGTAGAGCCCGGTATATAGACCAGCTCTTTAACTGCTAATAAATCAGCAGAGGAAGAGATTTTAGCTCTGACCTTTCCAGCAGAAACTTGGGCCGCCAGCTCGATTCAGACTATTTTTCATCTCCGCATGCGAAACGGTTTCATATCCAGTTGAAAATGGTCCTCAGATCTGTCAGAGCAAACTCGCTAAAACGAACCCCCGGGTCAGAGCATTCAGTGACAAATGTAAGTGAGCGATGGTAACACCTTTAGGTTTAAAGCAATTGAGCAGTAATGTGTTTGAGTCCATCTGAGAGGCGGATCCTCTCATTCCTCTGCAGGGTAATGTTCTTTTGGGCGTGCTGCGCGAGGGGAAGGTGTCTGCTCCCAATACTTTCACGAAGCATTGAACTGTCATCTTCAGCATAAGCAACAGTGCAATCTGTAAGTTCAGAAAGAGTTCTCCAAGGTATAGACAGTAACTCAGGAAATAGATCCGTAAAACAGACAGTTTAAAAGCACAGTAATATATTAGATATAGTGCATCAAATATTTAGATAATCGTGTAGAGATAAGCCTATTTTCTTATATTAGTGGATCATGCCATTGATACATTAACCTGCAAGCAGGAATTTAACGTTGTAGCTAGTACAGATGTAGTTGAGCCCTTCTGTAAGGTTTTTGTTTTACTGTTTGTTGTCTGTTAGTCAGCAGGATTATGCAGAAAAAACTACTGAAACTACCCCCCCCACACACACACACACCAGTCAGTGCAGGGCCCAGAATTCTCCCGGCCTTTCGACACCCCTGATCTTTTATGCTAGCTTGTATTTCAGCTTGTTTACATGTTTAAACCATGTTATATTTATTTGAAAGATTTAGTGATTAACAGTGCTTGATAAAAGTTACAAAATATATTGTCAACAAATAAAATGGAGCGCATTGTTAAAGGTCAACCTACCCAACAAAAATCAAACTCTGCCAAGGCCCAATAGGCCTCTTGAATTGACAATTACATTCTCTCAATTTGGGGGTAGAAAGGTTTGATCCCCAGCTCTTCTAGTCTTCATGGACAAGTGGGCGTGTGAATAGTGTGATAGAAAAAGCGCATTGTATATTGGTGCTGAATAAATGTGTGAATTTGTCTTGTACTGTGAAGCACTGTGTGTTGTCAGTAGAATACAGTCTGTTACCATTTATTATTAGTGTTCTCGAGTCACTATATGTTTTTATTTCATAAGGCACAAAATATCTTGTGACACACATGCATGAAATTCTAATAAACTACTTACAAAAATGTTCTTGTTTATCTACTGGGTCTGGAGTCCTTTTACAATTTGTAGACAGTTGAATGTTTAATATTTAGTTGTTTGCAATAAGCAGATCTTCATGTAAACTCATAGCTTCCCCAACAGTGATGGAAAAAAGCTGTTGTATAAATGACGCTGTAATATAACAACAGCATAACAAAGGGAGGATATGCAGATGAAACTTGTACAGCACTGTGTGGCGACATGGTCTTAATAGAAGGATGCTTGTTGACAAGCAAAAGAACAATCATCTTATTTGTTTTGAGATTCTGATAAGAGTTTAATATTTGTAAAATAAAGTACTTTTAGACAACTTGAAAGGAAAAACACGTAAATTCGCTATTCACCACATGTCTGTTGTTTTTATTTCGTCACCTCAGTGCAAAAAGGGAATGCTTTACAAATTTGTACATTTAAAAAAAAAAGAGAGAGATCAACCAGTTTATCAGTAAAAAAATTGTACTGTATCACATGTGACAAGATGCAACTGATTCAGTGTTGACGGTGGAATGCGGCATCATGTCTTGACGGGGAGATTTGTCATCTTCTCTTGTCGTGATCTTCGGGGGGAAAGAAAAGGGCAGAAGAGGTGGAAGGGTTAGTAACATGGAGGTTATGAAACAAGAAAATAGAGTGTGACCTTTCCTCCACTGTCTGCTCGTCTAAAATGTAATAACGCTGTTTTCTAGCACAGCAAAAGCAATATGTGGTATCCTACCTGGATCTACCCTGAATAGCAAGAGTCTGCTTTATCACACACTCTATCTGGAGCTGTTCCACTGAGAAATAAGTGATGACCTGGCAAGGACGGCTAATGTGACTAAGAGCACCCAAAGGACAAGGGCATGTCTTATTTTCCAAGCATATATCTTTATAAAAGCCCTTTTACTGTCCATTGAGAGACTGTGTGCCATATCCACAGGAGGGTTGGCTCTTGTCCCTGTAAACTCTTATACTCAAAGATACCGACTCTACTTCAAACCGATCGTAAATTCATCTACTATACAGTGGCAATGGTGTTGAACAAAATATAAACGCTAATAAATCCAACTTTACTAACTCTTAAAATGAGAGATGTTTGTGTAATCTACACACCTTCTGGGAGGGGACTAATTAGTTAGTTTCAACCGATGAAGTTCATCACAACCAGGTGGAGGACAGTGTGAGCGAACAGGAAGTCAGCAAAGGCCCTCTCTGGAGAGATGGACAGGAAGTCTCCCTTGTTCTGTGGGTTGATCTGGATACGAAGACACACTGGAGAGAGAGAGGGAGAAAAGACATGGAGGATTTAGCTTGTTTTGTGCACCACAGAATAACACAAAAGCAATAGGACTATAACTTATTCCATAATTAAGAACATTTTCAATTGATAGCTTAGCAAATATTTATCAGACCTTATCAGAAAAGACTTGTGATGATGACTGAATCATTCTTTTTTTAGCCGTATTGTTTCTCCAGACTAAATCCTCTCCCACAGCGGAGTAACGAAGTGAACGTGTAACAAATAGGAGGGTAATGATTTTGAGACTAAATGACACAAATATCCACAATCTCTCCTCGTGACAGGTCGATTGGGGGGGGGGGGGGGGGGGGGGGGGGGGGGGGGATACCACAACCGGCTGCCTCCTGAGTTCTTTATGCCATCTTCATTGTTCTATTTGGAGGTAGGGTACGCTTTATGTTTTCTTTTATATTGTCTCATGACTATTTTCGAACCAATCATCATCCGGTGATTAAACAATGAAGAGTTGGAAGATTTTGGTTAATATCTCGCCGCCCCAAAAAAGAAACAGTGGCTCATTAATCTAAATCTATCAGTGAAACTGTCAATTTTATGAGAATTTTAAATATGTTACTGTAACGCATTTTTCTTTCAAAGCTGAAAAATCCAGCCCTGAAACCTTTAAAGGAGCGTTATCAATAAATGCATATTTGACATCACTAAATTTCACCATGCAGGGAAGCTGAGACAAATAGTTACTGACTAATTATCATGCTGCTTAATGCAATGATCTGTATCATCATATCAGCCAAAGGGCCTAAAGTCACCCAGTCGAATGTTTTATGTTTTAGAAGTTGTCAATGAACTCTGAGTCACAGGGTCTCCACTCTCCTGCACTGTGGGAACACATACAACTCTGAAACCTAATGAGAGTTATTGAGTTACCTGTCTATTAGATAGTACTTGAAATACGAACACTTTAATGCAACGATCCTGCAGTAAACCCAGCTACACTGAAGGCTGGAATGTGCAGCACATTTTTAAATCATTGGAATCAGCTTCGTGGTCATGTGGAGGCTGAGCTGTGTGCATTGCAGGACATGTTATAAATGGTTTGGGATTCATTCAAACGGACCCTCAGTCTACTTTTATATAGCTTTTGATCAAGCTACATTAGCTTGTTAGCTAGCATGTGTCTGTGCTGGTCGCTGAAGGAGCACTGACCCCGTGGCTCAGTGAGACCTTCTTGTGACAGTAACAACACTTCATCGTGGAGAAGACTCACCTGCGAGGATGAAGGAGCCAACACACGAGATGAATCCGGACAGAAAGCTGTTGAAGGGGAAGGTACCGACCAGCAGACAGTAGAGGAACTGCATTGCTCCCGTCAGCAGGATGTAGAGCAGATAGGCGTCCACCACCTTCAGCTTGTTGACCGTCGAGGAGCCGTACTCCTCCAGGAACCGGCCGACCACCGAGATCACGGAGTTAGACATGTTTCTTGGGTTGGAGGCTAAGTGTGCAGCTAGCAGCGGTTAGCACAGCTCCTCTTCCTCAGTCCAATGAGTGACGTGTCCTCGGGAACCGGAAGCCGCCACGGTGTTACAGGAAATGGTGTCCGAGTAGCAAAAAGGCCCGTGTTGAACGAGGGATAGTGCGCACCGCCCTCCCAAAACTATTGACAGAGAGATATGCTAAAAGTAAACAGATGTTACACTCTGTCAGTTTTATCACATGCATCCATGTTATGTAATTTACTTACAACTATGAAAAATGCAATGTACAACTATATATTACAGTTCAATAGTGTAACATATAACAGAGTTCACAATACAGCTATACAATTTAAATACAGACAATAGATAAACAAAATAAAATAATAATAGTAAAGGAGATGTTAAACCCAAAGTTAGTCTTGATTATCACAAATTTTCTGACAGACAGCAAGTTCAAATCCTGGCTATTATCTGCATTTGAACAAATTACTCAAACATAAAAAAAGTGATTATTTACACATTTCAAACGTTTATCTGTCATCAAAAGCAAGTTGTTCTTGCTAACCTTGGTGTAGATCTACTTGGATTTAGTGGTTAGCCAGGAAAGTATAAATAACACTTGCTTCAATATCAGTACATTTCACATTATTTTTTTTACAGGATAAGCCAGCCTGTGTCATTATTGCTTTCCATGGAGTTATTGTCAGTTATCTGAATTAATATTCTTGAAGGAGCACGTAGTCTTTTTTAAATGTTCTCATGGATGTTGGTATATTTAACTAAGAGTCCTTGGATAATGCCTATGAGTTTCCGTCATGAAGAAAACATTTGGGCCAAAGTCACCTTATGATAGTACATTAAAACTGTATATGGTTTATATGCAATTGGAAAGTACATTTTGTGAATCTCTCTTTGCTGTCTAGTAACACAAGCACACTGAACACATTTATTCAGCCTAGAGAGAACCTACATATAAATTGAGGCAGTGCGCCTAGTCCTGCCGTTACTAATACTTTGTTCCTTTGAGGTAATCCCATTCTCTTTGGTACAGTTGTATTGAATAAATTGCTCCATGAACAGTGGCATATCCGTGCATCACTGCTATCATGGACTTATTCACCATCTTGAATGTGTCTCAAGTAGAATTGAAGGCAAAGACACGTTTTTCCTTTGGTTTATCACAGTTTATTCAGGCACAGCATCAGTCACACTGTAACTGATGCTGGGAACACAGTCTTTGAGTTCTTCCCTATCCATAGACACCAGGATCATGCACATGGATCTGATGAAGTGGAGCTTTTTTCTTGATTCATGGGAACAAAGGTAGCTGTACCATATGCCACCGAACAGCGTGACAACAAAGGCAGCTCCCTTCACACTTCAGTGGCAGTTGCTGTTGACGCTGGAAGAAAGCAGGTTTATTTCGTTTTTTGACCGCGATCGTAGACTGACGCTTCGGTGCATCCTCACCAATAGACGATCTTTGCACCTGGTCAGCTGACCCGGGAATGTACGAGTTACAAAACACGAGCTGCTCCCTCACGGTGACTCGTTGTGTTTTTGTGGCCGGAGCAGAAAACGTGTTGTTCTCCTCGATCGACTGAACTGGATGTAAACACCGGGGCATGTTGACAAATGGATCCCGGTTCAGCTCCGATGCAGACCGACTGTCAGACAGAGTAAGTCAGTGGCACGGCTGCGCAGCTACACAAACACACACACAAACAATACACCGTGTTCCTCGGGGGACCTGAGCACATTCACTCCCAGCAGCTGGAACATGTGTTTCTACTGGGTCACTTCAGTGAGTCGGTGCATCTGAATCCACTCAGAGGAAGTAAGACACGATGTGAGATGGTGTCCTCCTCATTGAGTTTGTTCAATCCACATCAACACTAAAACATGATGAGGATTTAGACATGTAGCCATCTTATGTGATGGCACAATGCATGTCTGCTTCATGTGAGAGACAGTGGGGGAATCTTAGTCAACTGAAAAGTGAGCTGACTAGTTTGCAACTAGAACTCAGTGATGTAGATTCAATATGGTTTTTAATTTACTGTGTGGAGCCGATTGTGAAGCGACACAAGCTGAAAACAACAAATTTCAACAGGTTGAGCTCCTAAGCGATTAAAAAGTGGTGTGTGTTTTGTAAAGTCTCTTTTTTTTACAGCAATATTTGTTAACTTTTTCATCTTCACCTTCTTCGCCAAAAATACAACGATGATAATGTCCACTTTAAAGTTAATAATTTTCTTCTTTATTCTTAAATGTAACTAAGTCTACATGTTATATCTGAATATAAAGTCTTAATCTAAACGTCAAAGGTTGAGTTTAAATGGTAAATCTGAATGTTTAACTCAAATGACAATTCTAAATATTTAATCTGAAACAAAATGTTATCCCTAAATGTTATGCCCCGTATAGTACTGGTTTAATGAGATTATCTTACAACATTTTTTTTAAATGTCACTGAGGAAAGCAGCAGTGGGTGTCACACCAATGACTCAGCAATTCTGAATTACCTGTTGGTATAAGGGCAGGTGACAGACCTGGATCAGGTACCTGCTGTACTGGTGGTGGTGGTGGTGGTGGTGGAGCTAGAAATATAAATATGACACTGGCCTGTTTCCACCTGTAATCAGAGCGGAAGGGGATGGGGATGGTTGACCCATATTGTGTTTTTCAACATATTTTAAATAATAAGTGTTCAAGACTTCAATGTTATCAGTGTATTGACTTAAACTGCTTAACAATGAAATATAAATGACTACTAAGAAGTCACAGGTAACTGGGATAATCGTTAACCTCTGCTCCAGTGCTGTGGCTCATGTGTGAGGGTTGTGAAACGTGACACCCCCGGATGTGTAGTCGTCGTGTGCCTCATGTAAATAACAAGCCACACGTACTTGAACCTTGGACTTGTGCCAGAAGCATTAGTACTGTACATTTATCAAACACTGAGCATTTCCTGTTCTGTCTCTCTGTGCTGTCAGGGAAAACTCAGTTTGGAGCTGGTGGCCCTCCTGGCGTCCGACCTCCACGTCCCTCTTGAAGACAACCGAGTCCAAGATTCTTGCCTGTAAGTATGTCTTGACTTATACTGGCTGATAACATAACCACTGGGAACTAGTGTCAACATAACTAGACCCTTTGATGGTGTATTAAAGCTGCTAACCCTTTATGAAATATCACATTTCTGCATCCTGATTTCGTTGTTACTCTTCTTTTCCTGATCACATCAGGTATAAAGAATGACCTGTGGGCCCGGTTTGTGACGTTACCAAACCAGTATCAGCTATGGACATTGACTCTCACCAACAAGATGGTTCACAAACCTGCAGGTATGACCCTCCTCTTAATGTATACCAGGAGTCGGCAGCTGTATTCTCTGGACTGTAAAACCCACAACCAAACTCCTGCTCTGTTACCCTCCTTTCTCCACCAGTCCCTAAGACTCCCCTGGTGATGGTCCATGGCTTTGGAGGAGGGGTGGGGATGTGGATCAGAAACCTGGACGCGCTGAGCAGGTCCCGGCCCGTCTACGCCTTCGACCTCCTGGGCTTTGGCAGGAGCTCCAGGCCTCCCTTCCCCTCAGACGCCGCCGAGGCAGAGGAGCAGTTTGTCGCCTCCATTGAACAGTGGAGACAGTCCGTGGGCCTTGAGACCATGATCCTGCTGGGGCACAGTCTGGGGGGGTACCTGGCTACCTCCTACGCCATCCAGTACCCTTCAAGGTAGTATAGTTAAAATGTTAAATAAAACCATCAACTAAACCCACATCAGGGACGTATACAGAAGCAAATACGTCAGTGTTTGTCTAGTTGAATTTAAGGTATTTTATCTGAATTTAAGACAGGTACTTTTTTATTAGGTCAATTGTAGGAGTATTAAAGCATTTTGTGATCTTGATTTATGGAGTTCCAAAGGTCGAGTTGGATAGCACTGTCATTGCATTAACATGAAATACTGCAAGCAGACAGTGAGCTTCAGCTTGAGAGTGGCCAAGGGTTTTAGTCTTTATGCTACAGTAAACTTTTTTTTTGCTAAGATAACTAAGCTAAATACTTAAAAGAACTGTAGCATTCTGTTTTTAATGGCCTTAAACTAGAGATATGAGTTTGTATCAATGCTGCTCAGTGTAATACGTTTCTCTTTGCCAAAATATTTTCCAGAACAACTCTGCAAGTTGTTATGATCTCCAGTATTTTGTTTGCAGATTTAATGCTTTAACGCTGCCCCTAGTGGCCAGCAAAAAAACAAGTTAATGCTGCTTTAAACTAGCCTGGATGCCAGACGAACTTAGCCCCGCCCACAACATTTGAGGTCGGGAGGTTTGGTCTGGAGTCGCTCCGTTGGGGAGAAATTATGCCCTGTTCGAAATCGACCGGACCTATCAGATTGTCAGGGCGGGCTTTATACGATGATGGACAGATGATCAATGGTAACGTAATCAACTACGTCATCAAAGAACGCTTGGGTTGACTTTTTTTTCCACAAACATGCCTACCGCTGAAGAGCTGAGATGTGTAGATGCTGCCATTGAGTCTGTTTTAGGAGACATCGACAGCGCATACATTTTGAAAGAGGAACAGAGAAACGCGATCAAGGCATTTGTAGATCGAAATTATGTTTTTGCCGTCCTTCCTACGGGATTCGGAAAAAGTTTAATCTATCAGCTGGCCCCGATGGTCGCGAAGAAGATGGGACACGGGAATGTCGCGTTCCAACCGTGTTATTAAGTTCTTACAGGACCGACAAATGCGATACGATTTGTTTGATGTGTTGTGGAGCTGGAATCCTAAACGGAGAGCTTGTTCGTACGTGCATTCACCTTTACTGTAACTCACTGCTACACCTGCCACTTTATGCATACTGTTTTATTCTGTTATTTTGTGTTGGGCTTATTTTGTTTTACACGTAGCGACTCCTCTCGCATAAATACCTGAGGTTTAAGGTGCGGACCATGTTAATAGACTCACCAGATCCCTCGCTTGCGGACCATGTTAATAGACTCACCAGATCCCTCGCTTGCGGACCAGTGCAATAAGACACCTGCCGTACAGCGCCGGCACAAGGATAGGAGCAGGAACAACGACCGGACGCCGGCTGTGCGGCATTTCTCAAAAACTAGAGTTTAACACCCCTCGCCAGCGGAACGAGGTAAGGAAGCTGGTCCCATGTACTTGGCTGCAGGTAGCGCGGAACGGGAGTCGCTGTCACGTTAATGCATCAGACTTGTCTCGTGGTGATTTGTTTGTTTATTGTATTTTAACGTTTGTGTTTGGTTTTATGGATTAAAATATCGTATACTTAATGTCATTCCAGTTTTACGGTGTATTTACGGCTACGATGAAGTGAACAATAAAGAGCCGTGTGCCATCAGTAGAGAAACTCTGCGGCATGTTCGGGGTGGGGGGGGGGCTGTTACATTAACTGTTTCTCTCAAAAATGCTGATCGTGTTGGTAAGCTCTCCGTGTATCCTTAAGTTATTTTTACAACCCCGGCAAAAATCGTTTGTCGCTTTACATACGTCACATACTACGTAGCTCTGATTGGTTGTAGGTCTATCCAATTGAACGAAGAGGAATTTTATTTCCTGGTTCGGTTGAAACACGCCCCATAATCACAGCCCAATGGAGCGGTATCAGACTCACATTCTGACTAGAATTGTGAGTATGACAACGTCAGGCTAGCTTTAAACCTGTATTTAGACTAAATTGTACAAAATTCCAAGAAGGAATCTTTCGATATTGACCTTCTATTCTCAGGTTATGCTCCTTCAAATGTGCATCTGTATTGTCTGGTAAAGAGATACAACTAACACAAAATTCTAAATTGTAATACTCTGTCCCTAAAATCCATTCACCCCAGCCTCCTAATTACAGTATTAAGAAAGACAGCAGTGCGTACCACGTTATGAGTAAGCAAATAAATGGTACTTAATAATTTGTCTTCTGCTGTCCTTTTCCAGAGTATCACATCTTATCTTGGTAGACCCCTGGGGTTTCCCTGAGCACCCCAGTGCACAGACTGAGGCGGATGGCGGTAAGGGGACAGAGGTGGCGAGGAGGCCGTCACCTCCACGCTGGGTGAAAGCTATTCTAGCGGTGGGTTCCCTCTTCAATCCACTGGCTGTCATTCGAGCAGCAGGCCCATGGGGTAAGATACGTGATTGTTTATCTAGTAGAACGCTGGGCCACATAATACTCTGTCCACTAACATCAGAGTATGTCCCTGATTCAGGTCCGGGTCTGGTGAACAAATTCCGCCCCGATTTCAAAAGGAAATTTGAAGATCTGTTTGATGACGACACAATGACGTCGTACATCTACCACTGCAACGCACAAACCCCAAGGTATGCAGACATCGTGCGGTAGAATTTTTAGCAATACAACATAGTGCCTGATAATGGCCAACACATCTCTCATCGCCCTCATTCTCCCCGTCCTCCTCCCAGTGGTGAAGTGGGTTTACGTGCCATGTCGGAGTCTCTGGGCTGGGCCAAGAGGCCGATGCTGCATCGGGTTGACCTGCTGCCGCCCTCCATGCCCCTCTCCATGCTGTATGGAGAATCTTCCTGGGTGGATAGCTCATCGGGGAACAGAGTGGTCCAGATTAGGAACCAGGCCAACACCAAAATGCTGGTGAGTGGACAAGTAAAGACATTAGGCGGATGTCGTCCAATTATGTCTATTACAGCACATCACTGAATTGGTATCATTTTAATTCAATGAATTTTCTTCAGCACATAACTAACTGTCTTTGTTATCTGTGTTTACCTGAAGCTGATTAACGAAGCCTCTCATCACTTGTATGCTGATCAACCAGAAGAGTTCAACAGAGCAGTTGAAAATATATGTAACTCTGTTAACTGACTCTGTGTTTATATGTGTGTGTGTGTGTGTGTGTGTTTTCCTGTACTTGTATCTTTGTGAGGACCATTTTAAGCATAGACCCTACAAAGTGAGAACATTTTTGAAGAAGTGAGGACAGTCCTCACTTCTTCAAAGGGCTGTTTGAGGGTTAAGACTCGGTTTTAGGGTAAGATTTAGAATCAGGTTAAAGTCAGGGTTAGGCATTTTAGTTGTTAAGGTTAGAGTAAGGGGCTAGGGGCTAGGGAATGCATTATGCGAATGACTGGCCTCACTAAGAAAGAAGTACAAACGTGTGTGTGTGTGTCTGCGCGTGTGCTTGTGTATGCACTGAATGTATAGAGACAGTTCATGATGGTGGTTTTAGCAGTGTAATCTATGCATGTCAAGCATCCTGGATGTTGCTCTGCTCTGTAACAAGTTATTACTGGCATCAAATTGCTGTTTGGTATTTATTACACCAATTTAATTAGAATTAGAAACTTTATTTATAACATGTAATTTTTTTAATCTGCCATGTGTTCATACAGAGCATTAAATGATCTGATTAAACCAACACTGAAATAGTGCCGCCTGTCTGTAACAAAGCAGACACCAGTCTACTGATACGCACATTTTATATATGCCTCACGTCAAACATTAATACACTGTATGTTATATTTTCTTTGACTTCTGTACCTTTCCCACTGTATTAAACAGATGATGGTGTTTTATACATTGTAAACAATAAAAGCTTATTTGACAGACGCTATCCCTCTCTGCTGTTTTAGTATTCCACATGTGTTGCACTTTGTGACCCAGCCAGCAGAGGTCAGTAACAAGTGTCGTCCCCATGAAAGTCCTCTGATCAAACTGCTGCACAAATAAAAGTATATCACTATTTTCAGCTTCATATATCTTACTAGTAAATGTACTCTCAACTATGCAGACAGCGCAGCCCTTGTCATTACATTAGTTAATATTTGTAATGAATGTAAAGGCAATATGCATAGTGGGTTAGTTTGATTTAAAACAATATACAATTGCTATTAGTAGTTTTTAAAGTACCATGAAATTGGAATATTCATGTACTTACATTTATATTACAATTGTCCTTGAGTACAGTACTTAGGTAAAAGTATTTCCTTACATCGCTGCATGTGCACTACATTATATATTCAATTATTTTACTTAATCTGGCATGGCCATCAGGTCAAACATATCCTTTGTGAACGACATGCTCAATGAGAGAGTAAAAGTCGAGAAGAAGGAGCTCTGCCATCTGAGTATATCTGTAAAATGTAATGTTTGTACAGTGAGGATTCAGACATTGTAAGAAAACTTGAATATTTTCCTCCACTGTCTTAGACAAGAAAATGTATCTCTTAACTAAATAAACCATGAACTAGTGTAAAGTGGTTATGTAATGAGTGTCAGCGTGTCACATTCTGTAAGAAGTTTTGGATATCACGGTACATGGACATTTTGGAAATATATGGTATTCAAAGGACAGCAATGAATATGCACATCATGTCAGCGAAGAGAACGACAAGCCTCAGTGCAGTATGTAAGTCGAAGGTAAAATACAATCACTGCATTGAAAGTTCTGAGCAAAAGATAAATATGTTTCAAATCAGTATCTTAAAAATGATGAAATGTAGTGAAGGTGTGTCACATTGGTCTACTTCTGTTGAAATGAATCACCATGAGGTAACCTGTCATGAAACAGTTTCTTTCCTCAAATCAAAAAAGCAAGTGGGATTATAGAATGGGAATTGTACAGGCCCACACTTGATCTGTGGATATCCTTATTTCAACACAGCCCTCCTCTGACTAGGACTCTGGGTGTGTCTGTGAGAATGTGTGCAGAAAGAAAATAACTATTAGTCAGAGCCGTCATTTCAGTGTAAATTTTATTACCAAAACGACACAGAAAACAGTCCCGCTAAATAAGATAGATAAATAATGTCATGTTATTCAATAGTTCCTTCACATTGTACTTTGAGTGCTTAAGTCAAATAGACAAATAAATCTGGGTGAATTCAGGCCGCTCTGGGCTCTGCTGTGACACGGTTGTTCAAATTCACAGCAGGGGCAAATCCAATCTTGTAGCTAAATTGCTAAATACTGTAAAGCTGATGTCAGTATGATTAAACACACATAGTGGAGACATACACACAACGTATAACAGGGCAACATCTTCTTCAGTTCAACCACAAGGAACACTCTGCAAATGGAGACGCTTGGGTTTAATGAGTGCTAAGTTTTTCAAAATAAAGGCGGCGTTATGAATTTGCATGAATCTTCAGACTGAAATAACCCTTCAGCCATGTCCTTCCTCATTCATTTTCTTTTCAAATACACAATGTCGACTAGTCCTGAAAAATGACTCTGTCTTTGAACTTTGATAACAAAATGTTCTGTCAAATGTAACAGAAAAATTAAACTGTGGGGAATTCCAGTGTGCAATTTGCAAAACGCCAATTTAAACGTCTCCTTTCAAAACATTTCACAGTACCCTTCCTTCATTTAAGCCATGTGAGGTTCATTTTGTCTGAAAATAGTTTTCACAGATTCTTTTTTTTCCACCTTATGACAAGATACATGTATGACGCACATATAGCATTTTCATTATCACGCAATACTGATGACCTCACTGCACCTTCACATCGTTCAATGTCTTGAAATGCACTAGTTTAGAATCAGTCTAATAACTAGAACAGTTTAATTCAATATATGAATGCTTGTTAGTTGCAGCACTGCATCGGCTAGGCATGCTCTTAAATCCTGCCCTATACCTCTTTACCACAGGTTTAACATTTAAGAGCGAGGCAGAAATGAATTTATATTTCTTCAGGTAAAAAATAATACTGATAATGCTACAGTTGTTAAGTGTCTATTCATAGTTTTAAAAATATCATGATTTCATATTTTTGCTATTTAAAATACACAAGATAGTTTAAGATAGAGGAACTTGGCAGACTTCATATAATCAATCGCTTCAGTTTATAAGGCGGAGTGATGGTGAGGCCACAGGCTCCATCTTATTTGTCAAGAACGACGATATCCGCCACTCCGTGCACTTGCGTGAGCTGTTTGCAGTCGAGGGACGCCACCAGCTTCCTGGGTCCGGGCTGGGTGGGGATGAAGTGCTCTGTCAGTGTCACCGTGGAGTGACCACTAACGTCACTGAGAGAGACAAACGAGAGAGAAGGGTTAGTCTGGAGAAGGAAAGTAGAGGAGAATTTTGAAGGGTAAGAGACAGCGAGGCAAAAAGAGAGGGCGACCTCTCATATTCTTACCCTACAACCACTTCATGGCCCTTTTGTAGACCCAAGCCTTCCACCCTGAACACCACGTCCTTCAGCGAACGTGGCAGGGGGTTGGTGAAGGTGATCTTTGCTGCCATCTCCTTGCCAACGACAGCTTCTCCCAAAGGCTGCAAGGCACAGATTACAAACAGAAAGGGTTGAACAAAACCTTTCTCATCTTTTTAGAGTGAAGGTTGAAATAACGCTACCGTAGCAATGCTGTCCTGAATTGCCAATTGACCTACCGTGATGTTGAGGTCAGGGGTGCGCAGCCTGAACGAGGTCTGGTTGGCCAACAATTGCTGCGTCTCGCTGACTCTTCCAGACAGGGTCAGCATCAGGGCGGCCTGATCCATCAGCTCGTTCTGGTACTGCTGGTAGGGCAGCACCCACTCAATGGTTTTTTCTGTGTAAAGAGATACTGGAAATGAGCACAGCTCAATATTCAATGTTACTCTTTTTCAAATGATTAGTTAGCTATCTTCAAATTGAAATCAGAAACAGCTAGCCTCGTTCCAAAAGTTAAAAAAATGACATGTTTTAAAGTAGTTCAATAGTTAGCCTATTGAAATGAGAGAGAGAAATCTATAAATGTTTTGATTCACTTCTTCCTTTTGCAAATAAAAAGTTTGCTCATGATAAAACACACTTTTGCTGAATAAAGTAAACTTGCTTCAGCCTCATTTAGTCTGATATCACCAGCTTAGCTTACGGTGAATAATGTTAGCTAACTTTATCTAGATATAGCTGTGTAACAGGCGCAGTTTAATGAAGTCATTACCCGTGAACAATTGTGCTACTTTTAACTTTTACCATCATGTCACCATTGTCACTTTAAGCAAGATTTACCAAAAATCTCCAGAAGAGATCTTGTTGAACTGAACTAGCTGCGCAGTTTATCAGACAAACTGCAAACACTTGCTCATCTATACAGTGAGCAAAATTAGCCTTAAACACTTAATCGTTTGATATATTGTTAATATAAAATATATAGACTACGGCACTAATAAGAGGTTGATACTTTAAGGCTTAGTGGAAATCTGACCTTCATTGGGCAAAAGCTCCACAGGTATCTGCTCCTTCTTGAGGGCTCCTTTCAGCACACCGGTGTAGTACATGACGGCCACCTGGCTGTGCAGGGTTGTCTGACGCGGCTGCGAGCTCAGGTTCTTCACCAAGATGCTCAGCTTAGCATCTGTGCCCATCCTCGGCCCCTCGCCCTCCATCTTCACCTCCACGACCACGTCCTCAGCCATGGGTGTGGAGTAGACTTCTGGCTTGCTGCCATAGCGACTGGCGGTCTCCACAGCGAAGCGTTCCTCCTCTGAACCTGATTGGGTGGAGGGAGGAGATGCCGAGTGAATTATTGACAGAGGCGAGAGATTTGGCACACAGCCATTCCAAACAAAGCAACACTTGTTTTAATAAATCACTACATTTTAATAATGTTGGAATGATTTCCGATGCTCTTAAACATCGATCTGAATAAACTTGTTTTTCCGCACCTTCTTGGTGTTTGTACAGGTGTGTGATATCCGCCCGCTCGTCAGAGCCCACGGCTTTGGTGCTGATGCAGTGGCCGACCGCTTTCTTCTCAATGTGGAACTGGTCGAAAGTGCCATCCAGGTTTCTCTTCCAGTAGATTTTATCACTGTTGACCTGATAGGAAAAACAGGGGAAAAAAAGGTCATGAGAAGAGGAAACAAAGTATACGTCACACTTATTTATTATTTTTATCCTTTCGTACAGTTGTAAAGAAATTATGTTTTCTTTAACCCCTTGTAGACGTTTGTCTCAAATTTGCCTCAAACCCCATTTCGGTCTTATGGGGTTTCTATGCTTTTCTATGCCGCCGAGGTGACGATTGTGCCTGATGGTGCAAATACTACACATACCAAGGAAGGTATTGGAAGCACTCGGCCGCCATCTAGTGGTCGAAGTGGAAAATACATACTAGCCCCTTGGGACTGTGCAGCAAAGTTATTTTGAGGTATTAAGCTGTATTTTAAATACTGTGATGATGGAACAGCAATGATTATACAGAAACATATGTTTTTATTCTATTTCAATCAAAAGCAGCATCAATCTACATACAAGAGACATTAAAATTTGTTAAATTGAGGTTATGCCCCATTATGCCTAATGTCGCTAATTTGCCTCATACCTTAATTTTATATCTACTGTAAATGCTATATTGAAATCAACAATCTCAACTTAATTTAGCATCTGTATGACACAAAAGCCAAAAACACAAATAATATTTTTTTTCTGTGATTGGAAATTAATTCAGGCAGTAAGGGGTTATCTCTCTTTTGAATTAAATGGGCAGAATCAGGGGCCCAAGAAATAGTTCCTGTCAAAGATAAATATTTCATATCCTTAATCCCAGAGATTTAGTTTGTCCACCTGTCTCTAACTGTGGCAACACGTTCTTATTTATATGGTGGTGAATAAAACAAGATTCCTGTCCCACTTGCCAGTTCATACCACTCACCTCAGCGAACACAAAAGGCGTGTCATGTTTGAGGTAGACTTGGCCGGAACGGATGGCGTTGACGGATGCGGGGCCACAGCGGAAGGTGCCCTGACTTGTTTCCTGTGGAGTTGAGTCAACAGCCTGCCAGCCTCCATGGCCAGGAGGCAAGTCTGGTCTGGCCATCCAGCAGTCGTTCCATACGTGGAAATTCCTGAGGGAAGATGGAAATGAGAGGTTTTAATGTGAGGTTGTTTTAAGAGGAACAGTGTGACACTTTGGGAAACATGCTCTTCAGCTGATTTACTAAAAGTTGGAAGAGGATGATCTACACCAGCCTGCTCTGTGCCACCCATTTCAGATTCAGATCAATCACCTGCCCTCGTTTGTATAGCACTTTTCAAACAATGTAACACAAAGTGTTTTAAAGAACAACAGCATAAAAACAACATCCTCCGTCCCTTCACTCACCCCATCCACGCACACAGCAAGACAAAATTAACAGGAAGTGAGGGAGCGTTATCGTAAATCTCATAAGTATGAAATGAGGATACAGCAAAGACAGGAAAACAAAGACAGATAAAATGATATGGACATAATAATGAAATACTAAAAGAGATAAGTAAAAGATAAGGATAAGGTAATAAAATGGTTCCAACAGTCTCGTAATTAGTTTTGTATTAACTGAAAAATACGAGAGTGAAATCATTCTTCTTATCTAAAGCTCAGGAAGAAAATCTTACTAAATCAGCATATTTCCCAGTAAGCTGTTTCTTGAATATTACATGTTCTTCAATTATACTTTTCGAAGCTTCATTTCAGATTTGCATTATTTAAATGTCCATTAGCGTTTAAGTATAGCGGGCAAAACCTGTGTCAAGCATTTACAGAGCAGGTACAGATAAAGTGTAATTTCAAAAAAGAGCATTATGGGTAAGCTTGTAGGCCTGGACGATATGGCCACAATTATACCTAAATAAAACATTTCATATCAGTCAATATCGAAAATGATCAAGATAAATGTCACAATATTCAAATTTTTGCATTTGATAAACAGCAAAAGAAATCTGAGGTAGATCAATTATGTGTCAAACCTCACTCTGATTGTACAATGAATTATCAATATACCAATATAAATT
Source organism: Pleuronectes platessa (assembly GCF_947347685.1). Lineage (NCBI taxonomy): Eukaryota > Metazoa > Chordata > Actinopteri > Pleuronectiformes > Pleuronectidae > Pleuronectes > Pleuronectes platessa. The sequence continues at coordinate 19,320,083 of NC_070638.1, read as the reverse complement.
GGACTTATGGTATATTGTTGTTCATGAAAATTATATTGTGGTAATTAGAGAATTTTTATATTGCCCAGCCCTATCAGCTATGGATTTAATGAAATTCAACCTAAATCATTGATTCAGATGGAGTTGGCTAACACTGCCCTGGTGTACTTTTGCTTCATAGCTATAGAGGGACAATAAATGGTACCCATCAATCTAAGGACTGTACTACACATATGGGAGATGGATATCAGTTCAGCCTCTTGAGTCTGAAAGGAGCTGCAGATAATTGTAAGTACACAACGTCTCAGGGTCAAGTCAAGTTAGGAGGCTGCGCTCGAAGCAGATCTAAATATAAGGTGCATTCCAAAGGTATGGATTTAGCAGAGGGCCATTTTCAACGCAGGGTTTTCCTGTCAATGTAAAGATACACATCTTACCAGACGGAATCACTATTGAGGTAGTCGATTGGCTCCGCATCCTCATCGAAATACACATCGGTGGTGAGGGACACGTCAGTATCGTGAGCGGACTGGAAGTTGGTCACGCTGCGGGCTGGTATTCCAAGACACCGCAACACTGGAAACAAAGACAGACACATGAATAACATTTACAATAATGAAAACTCATTCAATAGTCGAATTATGTTTCCAGATGCAAAAGATGTGGAGCAATCACATGGCACATCTCTACAAGGATGGCATCTGCCTGGTTGCAGAGAAAGCCGATAAACCTGCATGAATGAAAGCAACACATGTGGCTCTATCTGTGATAAAAGTGGGAGGTATGACAGGAATGCCAATGCAAGGTATTTATGGTGGACATGAGCTACGTCCTGCTATCAGGAGCATCGCTGCAGTTGTGCTATCATGTGAGGAATCCTGCAAGCACTGATTTAATGAAACGTTCTGTTTCAGAGTAGTGAGATCTGATTAACGGAGCCTCATAAACAGGAAGTCAGGAGTACGCTTCATTTAGACACTGTGAGTCAAGCTCATGGGAACACTGGGAGATACAACTGGTATTCTCTGTGGTATTTCACACACATTCATACACACAAATACAATCTCTTCATATGCCTTCGGCCACCACCCACTAAGCTCCCGCCTCTCTAAAAAAACACCATCACAGGATTTATTTCACATGCTCACCTGTTGTGGTGACCCCAGAAAAGACCCAGCATTGTCCGTATGACACAGGCGTGCCGCTGGAGGAGTGGTACTTCCTCAAGATCTCCACGCTGCTGCTCCACGCCGAGGGAGAGACTCCGTCGGAGTATTTCCCAGACCAGTTCCCGACCAGAACCCCATAGTCATCCTGAGCGTTAATCTGGAAAGAGGGTGGAGACTCAATCAATAACATCTGACTGCCATCATCCCGTTTTCAAACAGGACGCTAAAAATTATTTTGGCTGTAGCTAAAATTAAAGACAGTGAGACAGTCAATCCTTAAAATTTAAGATATAATGTTACATTTAATGTGAAAGTGAAAAGTTTAGTTTTGATGTATTTAGAAGTAATTTACTGATGTAGCATTGCACTTCGTCTGCTGCACGGTTTCTCAACCTGGGGTGTGGTCTATAAGTAACACGCTAATAAAATGAGTGACTATTTTGGTTCTGAATTTCATACATTTCCTGTAGTAAAACATCCAAAAGCACAAATCTTTTCAAATCGGGGTCTGTGGTCTAATTTATATCAGTTGAGGGGTACTTAAATTGCAACAACTGATCTAAAGTGCAATACACATGTGCATTTAGGTTGTAGCTATTTTAATAGTAATATACACAATGTAGACACTGGATAGTTCGTCTGAAACCAGAGATAACACTTCCATCTCTTCTTTATTCTAGATATTCTTCTTCCTTTTGAAGATTGAGAGCCTACTTTACCCAAAATGTAACTCAACTGCTCAACTTGAGAATCGGGTTTCTTATGCTATTAGAAGCTAATGTAGCCTAAGGCCTCGAGCCTCAAGCAAAGAAGAGCTGTGCTTTCCACAGAGGTTTAGTAATTTAACGTCTCTTTAACTCCACACCAACAGATCCTTTACATAAAAAAAAAAAGGAAGTATACTTCAGACAAAACCAAATGGAAAAGACTTCAAACTAAACACTACTGTATATAACTTCTTTAATATGTGCACATTGCACTGCTCAAGGCCTATAAATGGCCTTTGATGGGTAAAGTTAGTGTAGATTGCTTTGAATTTTCACTACTTTGACTGTTACTGAATTAAATAATATGCAGTATGCTTATCTGTATTATCTGTGTGTGAAATATATGACTATACATTTTTATTTTGTATTAATGTATTCAGCAGTATGTCCATGTAAGTGTCTTACCAAGGCAGATACGACCCTGACCACATTGACAGAATCCCCTCGACCAGACGGAGGCATGTCACTCTTCTCCAGGATGAACAGACACGCATCCAGGATTCCTTCATGAAACTATGGTGAAGAGAAACCCCACAATTGATCATTATTTTAACATTTAAACATTAAAAGATTAAAAAAACTACATTGATAACAATGAACTTCATGCTTGAAAAAAGGCCTAACAAGTAGGTTAACCCTGTTGATGTTCAATATTTTATATTTCTATATTTACTTATCCATAAATCCCATAAAAAGACCAAAACCAGCGGTTAGTTTATCCAAGCATTGCCCGAGTAGCTGGGACCATATGTGTGATCCTATTAGCCAGGCAGCATAGCTCCCAGCTGAGCTTTTTTTTTTATAAAACAAAACTTTTTTAAAGATTAACAACATCAGTATATGGACAAACGGGCTGAGTGTCATGATAGTGCCTACCTGTCCAAAGTTCCATGTCCGGGCCCCAATTTGTTTCTCTGTGCCGTAGTAAATCCTCCCAGTGTCATTCAGCACATATTCCTTCCTCTCCTCCTCATCATCCAGGAACACTGTATCCTCTGGAAACACATGACAGTTATATATCTGTGTATAATCATTTATCATCATCAAAACAATTATGACAATACAGTGTTTCATATGTGTCTTTGTCTGTCTTTGTGTGTGTGCGTGTGTGTGTGTGTGTGTGTGTGTGTGTGTGTGTGTGTGTGTTTGTGTGTGTGTGCATGTTTTTGTGTGTGTGTGTGTTTGTGTGTGTGTGTGTATATTTGTTCTGTAAGATTCTACACTGGCACATCTTTTAATTATTCTTATGGGTTTATTTTAATGACATGGACCCTAGTGAAGACTTTGGCTTATTCCCTGTCTGCGAAAATGTCCAACAATCCTCGCCTTGTTCACCTCTTCAGTGACTAAACCCCGAAAGAATGTTCACAAATCGTGTCCCCAAGAGTCTCCTGGACCAGGAAATGGTTAAGAAACACAAAGAAACCTTCGACCTCGAAATGGGGCCCACACTCATTTATGGGAAGTAGTCTGTTTTGAGTGACATCAGCGCCTCAGACTTGGGCGTGCACCCCTGACATGAGTTTCACAATCACGGTCTTTCTTTTTTCCATCTCATTATCTCCTGCTGATTCCACAGTGGATAGTGGCGGGTCGCGAAAAAGGAACACGGCAAAGAGAAGCAGTTAAAGTAGCAGAGTATTCAGGATGGAGGTGAAAAAAGCCCACAGTCCAAAGTGAAGGGAAGAGGTCATGAGGGACGACAGAGAAAGAAGGGATGTTATGCTTGGGAGGGAAAGGAGGGAGAGAGAGTGGAGCGTAGCAGAGAATCTTGAGATTTCTAAAGGAGAGATCAGAGGGAGGTGAAGTTGACTTTATCTGGCGGCTAGGATGACTCTGGTTTTCTCTTCTTCTCAGAACATCGTGGAATGTATGACGAAACCCCCACACCCACCACAGGATGAAGAATGAGGAGGAGGCTGACAAAACGGGGCAGTGGGGTGATGCAGCGAGGGTCGGGTCAGCAGATTGCAAGAAGGGAGTAGGACAGAGTGGGCGAGGCATACAAAGGAAGGAAATACACATGGAGGCAGTAAAATCGAGGGAGAGGACAGGTTGTCACCAGCTGTGGGATTACTCTGAGCTCGCCCCCTGGCATTTTATACAGTCATTGTACGATTTAGACTTTTATGAGCGTGAGGGAGAAATTGGTCTCGGGAATAAAAGATTGAAAAAGGGAAGAGGAGATTGGGAGTGCTGCCAAAAGCAGCAACCCCATAATAAAAGACCATCTTTTAATCAAATCCAGGTCCATATTTTTTTTGTTAGCTGTGTCGCAAATTCACTGCTTTTCTGCTAAATTTCCTGTGGGTATAGTTTGCAGTGCTCAGCAAACTGAAAGAGAGTCGGGAGAATAAACAATGGATAGCATTTCCTAAAGCTTTTATTTGAATTAATAAGAAAATAATAACTGCCCAATACATTATTTATAAAAAAGACGGACCTTTATTTACTTGTTAAATACAATTAATTGAGAACTGAGGAAAAATACTATTCCCAGCAAAAACCATCATTTGGAGCAAATTCTTTCAAAATAACAGTTAATGGCCACACGACTGGAGTGGCATATGTACATGGAGTAATAACGCTAATGATGTAATAATACTTTTTCCACAAAGCGCTATGTCAATTGTTAACATCTTTGGGCCACTTCTTTAATTGTTAGTGCAAAACAAATCTGTCAAAACTTTGAGAAAAAACCTTCCCAGTTTCAAAAATTACGATTTAGACTTGAGGTAAACTGTATTTACTAGTTGGAAATTGGTAAATGTGGTATGAACTGCCATATTTGAAAAGTAAAATATATAACATCATTGACACCTACTAACAATGCTAATTATATAGTGCAACAACAGTCAAGAGGAACAAATATATGACTAACACTCCTCAGACGGCCAGAGAAGCTCTAAATGAATGACATTTTTTTTACTGCTGGTTTGTATTAACTGGCAGTTGGGTAAGATGTTAGCATACTATTATATTCAGTTTGTTTTTGCTGCCCTCAATTGGCCAAAATAATATTATAAAATTATACACAATTCAGGGTGGAGCTGTAACAGCACAACCAAGTTTACCAGCTGTCTTGAGCTGTAGCCAGTGGAGTTACATAACTCCCATAGTTACAGGATCACGCTGTAGCTATTTGACTGACAGCAACACGGATCAAGTTGGCCTTTTTCACCCATGTGTAACATTATATCAGGACTCCTCTCATAGATTCGGGGGCTGTACAAACATCTACAGTATATTGTGCCAGTATTTGCCATCTGAATGATGATGCTGTTACACGACAGCTATTTTCTGGGAACATCTTTGCTGGCAGCTCAGCAGTTTTTCAGCCAGCGAAAATCTATATTTTCATTTAAAGCTATAAGGCCTTTAAAGCTAATGTTAGGGCATTATTTATTCCAGACAGGTTATGTAACACCGTCTGCCTTTTACCATTAACCGTCTTATTTTCTTCAATTTATTTCCTTACCTTCACACCAAGGGTTGAAGAGCATGACGATGTTCTTGTTGGTGTTGTAGGTAGTTGCGGCCTCTCCCTTTATAGAGCAAGTGACCACGCTGAGCCCGTACAGGCCAATCACAGCGCTGGCTGGAGAGTTGACGGACAACTTGACCTTGGTGCCGTTCGCTTCTACGATCTTTGCCTCCCAGCGTTCATCCTCCAGGTGATCCACCAGAGGAATGATGATGTGGGTGCCTTTGGACACCATGGGCAGGGGACCTACACCAGAGAGGGGATACTTGAATCAGAGTGCACCATGATGGAAGAAATATAAAGAAACATGTTATTGTGTTCTGTATTGTAATGGTTTCTACGTTGTGACTTTAGATGGCAGCCTACTGTAAAATGTACTTTCTTTTGAAGTAATAGAAATGCAAATACGATTTTCATTTTTGTTATTGCAAATATATACTTTTTCACAAAGAAATATGTGAGAAGATTGATAGCACTCTTGTATCCGTCCATTAAATCTGAACAGACAGGAGACTGTTGCTGAGCTTAGCATAAAGACTATAACCATTCACCGCAGCAGATAGTCAGAAAGAGGAAGACAAGACAATCCAATATAATAAAATATTATATTTTAATCACACTTTTTTTCACAGTGAGTCAAAAATTTAAGTGGTTTTCTCCATCTTTGTTAGCTTTGAATTTGGATGAACTCAAGTTATACAGCAGCTGTGGAAGCAGAAGGACTTTATGTTTAATAAAGTCCTTCTGGCTGGGGGACAAACCCAATGTTTTATTATCTGTGTGTATGACTCTCACAGTGGTTGAAAATCCTACCAAACTGTAAACCACATATGAATCACATTTCCAGCTGTGCACGTTCCTCGGACTCTGGGTCTGGAAGACATCCAGTCCTGCATAAGACACACCTCCCTGCAGATAGTCCAGCACATTTCTGACAGATTTATCTTGGGGGGACTAACGTAGATGTTCCTGTGTACGTGACCCGATGTTTTGTTGAGGAAAACTCCAAAACAGCTGAACCAACTTTCAATTAGGTTCATCAGAAAGTCCCTTCTATCCCAGCAGCTATGAAGACTTATCGGAAGCTGTGCTCTGAGCTATTTGCTGTTTTATTTGAGTATGGAGTTTACCAGGATCTCATTGTTCCCCAGCTGACCCCAGTCAAGACCCCATTCTTCCTTTCTCACCACTGAGGACTTATTCAAAAGGAAATCAATTAAAGAAACATGTTGTGTCTTTTCGGAGAATGTAGTCGCCTTCACTGCAACAGACATGGACGTTTTTCTCTTCTTCTACAAATTTACTAAGGGACGATGCTAATGCAAACGTTAGTTCAAAGGTAATGAGTGGATGTTGAATGTGGTTGATAGTTATTCTCCTCTCGAGCATGTAATAATCTAGGCTGCCGCTGACTGATAATCATTTCTCCCTGGTGATGTAATAGCCTTTTATTCCTCAGCCGGTCGTAGCAGCGTGAGGCCTGTAAATACCAGAGGGAGGTGTTCTGTGGCCTGAGGTCTGGAGAGTGTAAACACTGTGCCGGGTGGTGGAATCCAAAACTTGCGTGTACGTCTGAACTGCTGATCTATTTAAAAGTGATCGGTATGCATAGAATTTTGACCACATTTCCCAGGCTCTGTTTTGAGTCAGGGGTTCGGTCCTTCACATTTAACATGGGTTTGCAATAAATACTGGTTAAAGGGACAGTCCACCAATTGTACACATTTTCATTAGCTTTTTCTTCATGTACTGGTAATCTTAATCTGTCAAAAAAAAGTCAGATGAACTCCACACAAATTTGAGTAGATTTCAACTTTCTTTTTATTTAACACTCTTAACTAGATTAGGCAATCTGTTTTTGGACTGAACCATAGGTTGGTCTGGTCAAGTTTACAATACACTACAATACTACGAGGAGGGGGCCAACTATATGTCCAACATCCATGCCCACATTTTTTGGTTTATAGAAAACAGACACTTCTAATTGTTAATCAATCAGCTGCATTTAGTCATTTTCATTATTAAAGGTGCAGTGTGTAACATTTAGTGACATAAAGTGGTGAAGCTGCATGATGCAGCTGAACACCCCTCACTCTCCCATTCCAAACATGAAAGAGAACCTTTGGTAACCTTCAATTTTCATAAAAACTCAAAGGGTGTTTAGTTTGTCCAGGCCGGGCTACTACAAGAAACATGGCGGCCTCCATAGAGAACCCCCCCCCCCCCCCCCCCCCCCCGATGTAAACATAAAGTATTTAAATATAAAGGTCCATTCTAGTGTTAATAAAACAATAATTTGTATAATTTAGATGAAACACACTGGTGAAAACAGCACTTGGATTATTTTATATTATATTTCTGTCAATAGATCCCTTTCACCTAAATCGTACACACTGGACCTTTAAGGTTTGGTGAATTTGAAGCAGTCAGCTATTCATCTCATACCTGTTTTCAGATCCAGATGCATTTTGTCAGTTTCAGCATTGAAGGGCCTGTTGAGCTCCAGCTCAATCTGGAAGGTCTGTCCTCTGCGGATGATCAGCTCGTCGCCGTGATACAAGTCCGTGTGGTGCTCCTGTCTGTTCTGACCGGTCTTGGAGCTCAGCTGGTCAACAGAACGCACCGACAGCTTTATTTCTGAAAGAGAACATTTCACATCAGGTTTAGATTCTGCCTGTATTGCTGCTGCTATCTGGATTATCAAATGTGCATGATATAAAAACATTTAGAGATTTGATCTAAGCTTATGGTCATTACAAGCTTATCCAAAAAGTCAATCACGCTACCTTCCATCTCCTTCGATTCTCCATTCTCAGGCTTTGGCTTGGCGGGCTCTGGGGCTGGAGGTTTGACCAATTCAATCTTGTCTGTGATATCATAGGAGGTGCTGTTCTGGCGCTTACAGCAGCACGGACACATCTTCCTGAACCATCGGCGACAGGATCCATCTTCCTGTTTCTTCTCCCCCTCTTTCTGAATGCTGAACTCCACCCTGGTGGGCGGGGCTGCTCCGGGGAAGCGTCCTACCTCCGACGCGCCCCTGACTGTCAACCGCTCGCTTGGCATTCTAGGGGACAAATAAAAGAATGCTTGAATTGTTATTATTACCCAGAGAAGACGATTGAATCATCCCACTCTTTGGAAAAAAAATTGTTTCGCAACTTAAAGATATGGTTGGCAATTTGTTTCTTTGGACCAAATTAAATGATTGGCCGAATCAGAGATGATAGCCAGTTCACAATCATGTGGGTGTAGCTTTGGCTAGACGGCCATTGGGAGAAGATGGGTTGTATCAGTTGCATTTTATCAAAGTGTTGCTGGTCTTGCGAGCTTAGCTAGTTGAAATTACAATAATTTCATTCGTCTCAACTTTGTTGGCACAAAAGCTGAAAAATTTGACCAAACATATCTGTAACAGGGCATTGGTTGAGAAAACGTTGAGGCAGCTCATCAACTTTGTAGGTGCAGCAGACAGAACATGGACAACACAAGACATTGTAGAGGTCATTATAGAGACGTTATGGAATTTCATTCCACCGAACTCTGTATCCATAACAAAAAAAATCTCTTCTACTTTCTCTGTCACTTTTTCCCACAATTACCACGTTCCAGACGTGCGCTCTCCTCGGTCGTTAGGCTTTCCCAAAGCATTCTGGGGTATTTAGCCTTTATCCAACACGCCTCCTACAAGGAACTGGATTCCATCTGCCTCACCCCAGCTGCGTAATGTGCTTTCCGTGCATGTGGGTGTAGGTGTACCATGGATCATATGAACATCTATCACACTGCCATGTTCCTCCCTCTCATACAGTGAGGGTGGGATCACTCAGGAATTAGATCATTTGTCACATTAAAGATAAGCCTGTCCTAGGGCGTCGTAATATCCAAATGATTAGGGTGCATACCACATACCCCAAATTCCCTGAGCCCTGAGTTCCTGGTTCAAATCTGCTCAACTATTTAATGCATATCATTCCCCTACTTTCTTTCCTGCATTTCCTGCCCGTCTTCACTGCCCCTGTCAAACAAACAAACATATTAAAGAAACATAAGAGCCTCTAAACTCAGGGTTAAATGTCATGCAGTGAAGCCAAAACAAAATGTGTTTACATAAATGGAAGGCAGATGGAGCAGGCCTTTCCCTTTCCCCCCCTCCTTTCGCGCTTTAATCTCAACATCTGCAACTTGTCCATTGCGTAAAACACTCAAGGCTGAGCACTGCAAGCAAAATACAATTTATTTTGCTCGAACTTTAAAGCAGCGTTTGAGTTTTGTTGACTCTTGTAAAACACTGAGCTGCAGTAATGCACGTAGTCAGGAGAAATGGAGCATTGTAAGGCAAACACATATAAACAATGTTTGGTTTATGGGGTTACTATTCGCATTTTTCACAACACCCTTTACTGAGCCATGCCTCCCATTAGATGCTGATGGTACTCCTGTAAAACTTTCCATTTTGTAGCACTCTACAGTTTGAAGAGTGGAAGATTCACACTAAAACTGTATAATTTTTTAATAGAATGGGTCGTCAATGTCACACAGAAGTGAACAGAAGATTTATTTTCTAACCAAAAAGGATCTTTGACTGAGATAATCACTAATACATCACTCAGCTATAGAAAGCAAGTTAGTTAGTATGATGGTGTGTTAGTGATTATCTCAGTCAAAGATCCTTGGCTTGTCTTGACTTGTTGTTGACGAAAAATAATTGCGACATTTCAAGAAGAATCGTCACATCTGGATGATGATTCAAGTTCAAGTTTTACTGGAGCCTGAAAGAGTCGAACTTCAGTGAGCATGAGTTATCCTTGTTACCCTTTTACTTCCTAAAAACATTTTTTTTTCTTACAATTATGACTCAGTTTTTGTAAGTATAAACTTTATTTTAACTTAACTTTACAACTTTTTCATGTACTATTGTGACTTTATTCTTTGTGTTCGAAATCCCCAATTAGTTTTTTCTTCCACATGGCCCTACTGTGTCGTAAATCGGTTAAGTTTAGAGGTAAGGTTTTGGCCGTCCATGATGAATGGAAGTCAATGCAAAGTTCTAATTAGGACAACTTTGCAAACCTGTGTGTGTGTGGTCCAGGTATTACTCATTTTGTAGTAACATAAATCTGTTTACAGAATCACATTATTCTTTACAGTACAGTAAAATTCAATGATTTACAATTTCAATCATTGAATTTTTACAATGTAAATCAATGTAAATCATTGAATTTTTAGGTAAAGATATGTTTTAAGATTAGATTTAGGTTTTGGTGTAGGTGAAGGTGTAGGTATAGGTGTAGGTGTAGGTGTAGGTTTAGGTTTAGAATTAGGTTTAAGTTTAGGTTAAGATTAGGGTAACAGTTCGGCAACTTAAAGTTAAGGTTAAAGTAAATCTCCAGGATATCACTGTAAGTCAATGTAATGTCCTCTGTCTTTAACAGATCATCATCCAGAAGTCACACTCTCTAACCTGATGTTGATCGAAACAAAGTGAAACACATTCTCCTAACCTCAGTGAAGTTTGTATTCCTCTTTATACTCACAGAAAATAAGGGACTGAATATTTGCGAAAAAATAAAAAGGTAAAAACATAATTGTTTAAAAAATACAGCAACAATGATGCTTTTCAAACCTAACAGCTTTTCATGCTGTTCGGCTCATTGTTTGTGTCTTCACAGGCTTTACAAAAAGGCAAGATATCTCCCTGCTGCACCTTAGGTGGCCTATAAATTAGCCAATTAGTCACCCACTCAACCCCATAAAACCATGAAAAGCCACAAGCCTCTTTTTGTCTTTGGCAGCGCTGCTCTTCCCTCACGCTTTAATGCACAAACTTAAATGGGTTTATAATACAGCCATCAGCCAAGCTTGAAATGAAGTGTTACTTCTTCATCGCTTTCTTGGTTTGCCCATCGCCACCCTGCAGCATACATCATGTGTGGTGCATGTGTCCTGTCTCCTTCTGCAGCTCTGCACTTCTTCCACAGTCAGTTTGGATTGGCATGCTCTCACGCCTGGTACACCCACTGGCCTCTGAGATAAGTGAAACTTTGGCTGGGCTCGTATGTCATGTGATGTTGTCCCCATGTAACACTGATTAGTTGATTTAACTCAAAAAAGCAGAAAAAAGCATTTAGTAAAACAATGTTTTCTCTAGAATGTCTTAAGAAAAAGTTGAAATCCTGTAAATTCCTCATCCTCCAATGTTTCTAATTGTGGCTGGGCCATTAAACCTTATCAATTATTATCAGAAAATAACTTATCCCAAGCAAAAAAGTTCAATACATATCAATGTATAACTTGTGCATTGTGCGAGCACAGTGAGGATCTATAGCACACTATTGATCTGCACAGGGCAAATGCAGGGTTTGGACCCCAACGGAAATCTGATTGACCCCTGTCCTATCAGTTCTCTTTTTTTTCCATGTTTTGCTGTTTATCAAGTGATTGTCATCCTCCGCTCATAAACCTGACCCAGGTGCCGAAATCCTCATCTTTAAAATTAACAGAAATAATGTTGTAACATTTATTGTGATAATCTGTATATCAATATCTACTATTTTTGATTTTCATATAATTTTGGTCATATCCTCCAGCTTTATCTCTGAGAGAAGGGGAATGATCAGCTGCAGCTGGTTGGCCCACGACCAACCAGGCTGAACACATGAAATCACTTTCACTTGTTGTTTGTTTCAATGAACATGGGGAGATGATTTATACGCAGGTTTAATAGTAAAACAACATCTCTGAGAGGACAGAAAGGCCTAACTTCTTATTAACTGAGCCAAGTGAGGTGATTAATTGGATTGTTGTTGCAGTTTGTGACAACAGAAAAAGTTCAGCTTTTATTTGGAGCTGACAGAAGCTTGATGATGCTCAAGTCCAACAAAATGAAAGATAAAAACCAGTGAATAAGACAATAAGTTCCACACTTATATATATATATTTGACATGTCTACTTTTGTAAACATGTATCCCCCCCCCCCCCCCCCCCCCCCCTCTTTCTGTGGACGAACCATCACTGTGTCAATAGACTCTCTCTGGACCAAATAAGGAAACCGTTAGGTCTCTGAAATAAGGAACTCTTAAAGTAGCAGTGACTTACTTTCTCTTCGTGGATTCTCCTCTGTTCCTTCGGCGTACGAAAACCTTTTTCTTCTTCACTCGCTCTGTTCTCGGATCTGAATACTTATATGCCTCGGACACACCCCTCTCTACTCCCAGCTCAGCCCAGTGCGCCCCACCCTGTTCTGCGCGGCTCGAGTTCCCCCACTCCCACCAGGAGGTCCTGGCAACGGGGACGCGCTGCGTAAAAGAGCGCACGTAGTGAATTATAACCAACCACACACGCACACACAGACATACGTACACACATACACACACACACTTTCTCTCACACACACGCACACACTGAGGATTTAAAGTTTGTTACGCAATGTTCAGCCAAACGTTTCCAATGCAGGAAGGGAGTGGGACAGAAAGTGGAGTGCCGGAAGTAGACTGTAATGCTTGAATATTGTTAATGTTAATGTTACGATAAAATAAATAATAATAAATAAAACGTCATAAATGAATACCTCTAATACTCACCATAGAACAGACACAAACTATAAACCACACCAATCTCAAACAAAACTGTACCAAATCCGACCGATACATTTATTATCATAACCTTATCAACAGGCCCAATAAGGGTAACACAGATCTCAGATCATTTCTTTGTGTCTGAGATCATCGACATCCGCATTTCTTTAAATCTGATGTTCTTTCTGGTACCAACATTTTCAGTCCAGCCCTCGGCTACAGAAAAACTCTCCCCATCCATCCCGATAATTTTTAAAGGTCATCCTTTATTTTTACAACATATCCTTCCAGAATATAGTGGCATTTAATAGATACTCTAACCAAATTGATACATATTCAAAGAATCCACATCCTCAACTTAAAAAAAAGTAGGGTTAGGGTTAAGGTTAGTTAATGAAGTAGAAACAACCAGTACTCGATGCAATGAACAATCTCAATGTGAACCAAATGGAATGAAAGGATCAAAGTGTGATATTTTCCCGAGATGCCAAACATTGTAGCATACATTAGGCCATTTTTGCCTATAAACTTGAATAGATTATACATGCTTATATAGAATTGTAAAGTTATTTTTATTACCATATAGAATATTGTGCATTTATGAAACATTCATAAACACTGAAATTTCACCAAAAAAGGGGCTACTGATTGATTCAAGCTCAAACCTTAAAGGAATTCCCCTCAATGTTGTTGTACTCACTGTGCAACACATTGCAGGACATTTAACTTTCCCTGCACACTCACTGTCAGTTCCCCTCTGCTGGTCACATGGCAGAGAAACCTCAGAGGACGAACCCTTCCTGACCTCTTGTCCACTAAAGCCACATCCTAAGTTTAAACCAAGGCTAAAATGATCAAACCATAATATTTAGAATAGGGTTGGATCAAGACTGTACACGCTGTTGATTCCAGTCCAACTACAGCGTGATTCAATGTTTCTTACAGGTAATCTGTCTCGAGGAATCCACACCCTTCTGCTCTCACTGATTGTGAATGACTGAGGTTGATTTTCAGCTTTGTGGTTGGCAGGGAATCATAATGATGACATAGCTGATGAGGGCTGATGATGCCTGGGGCAAACTGAAGCCTTCATTCATGTCTAAGTCTGCCTTCCTCTCTTAATCACTGGGGTTGCGTGGTATGGTTACCATAGAGCAGTGTAGGATCTCAGTCACACTGAACATTTATATTCAAGTTTACTTGTCATTACATGTTTAAAGAAATGTGATGTACGTCAATGTCTGCATGCACATTTTCCAAAATGTTCAACACCTCATTATTTATTAGAACTAAACACAAAGACGCTAAAACAGAGGGATATTTGTTTTTTACAAACTACAAATTTAGATTGTTGAATCAACGGATGAGAAATTCAACGGAGCAAAATTCCAGTCAATCCAATAGCTGTTGAGATATTTCTGTCAAGACCAACAAATTGTCATCTAGAGCAACACTGCAAGCATGGCAAACAACTAACTGTGTTATATATCATAATTCAATCAAGCAACACAGAGTTGACTGCACTTGTATTGGATGTGTCTAGTCGTGTTTTGAGTGCTTGGTGGCTCTAAGCCATTCAGCAGTCAACCCGAGAGAGGAAACATTAGGATTTTGTATCATCTGCCACAGAGCAGGCCGTACAGGAAGTCCAACAGTTAGTCAAGGCCAGTAGTTAATCTTTACAAGTGCAGTGTGAAAATACAACAGAAAACAGACAGCAAAAAGCATCGCAACAAGGACACAACTAAAGGTAATGACCCAAAAGCCCAACTGCAAATCAGTTCTTTAGTTCTGTCCCTTATCCTTTATCTTCAGTTCGACAAGTTTTAACAGAAACAGCTCCTGTGTAGCTACGAATGTGGAACATGATTAAATCCCATCCTGCTGTCCTTACTCCAGGGTTCATCTGTTGTACGTGCTCACCCGGCATACCAGTTTAAACTTGTGCTTTTTCTGCTATTACGTCATAATGCGCCTACTGTTGGGGGAATAAAAACCTGTGAGTAATAAGGCGACCAAGAGTAACTGATTCATCATTTTTGCTACGGTAAAGATGAGTCTTACAAGGAGTGTTGCTAAAGCCATACATTAGATTTTTGTCACGACTATTTGCATTTTGAAAAATGCAGACCATTTTCCCGTCTCATCGTTGGTTCTGCTGGCTTGACACCAGTGTGATAAATGACATGGACAACATTTGCGGCTTCTGCAAAGCGGTGGGCGTGAGAGGAAACATAAAGGTGACTCGGGTTCACAGAGTATCTGAGTGTAACAGATGGGCCCAAGTCCTGGCTCTCACACTGTACATGGGAAACCGGGCAGCAGCAGGCCAAAGGAAACTTCCTGACTGTAAGAGACACAATCAAATGATGGGGAAAGCACCCTTTTATTATATAAGTGAAAAATACCATCAAGGAATGAGATTCATGGTATGTAGAAAATATCTAGTATTGGTGTGAGCATTGATTTTTCTCTGCATATACCGATGGTTATTGTCCGTGTGCTAATGTGAGTCAGGGAGAAAATCTTTGGAATGTGCTCTATTGACACTTCATTGTTAAACTATAACTCAAGTTCTCCAGGCATTGTCTGTTACACAAGAATCAAAAATGTACAACACACAACACACAACGCTGTACAACGGGTTGAACATTCTTAAAAGCCAATGAAAATAAAACCCTTGATGAAAACCTCACATAAAGATGGCTCGTGTAGTGTAAAAGCAATTACTTTGTTGTTTTGGGAAATATGCTTATTCATTTACCTCCTCCGAAGGCCTATGTTTTCATGCTTAATAAGCTACCACCACGGTTTGCTTAGATTAACATAAACTGCTTTCAGACATGCACAGAGCTCAGAAGTTCCTCCGAGTTTTCTCCGGAAGAGATTCAAGTGTGAACGCAAATGTGTAAATGAGATGTTTAAGAGTAGTTTCTGCAGACTTTCTCTGCCTGGCCTCCTTGTAGAAAGCTCATAATGCTTCTTACACGTGACAGACGCACAAATGAAAGAAAACTAATAGAAAAAAAAACTGCTTGTGAAAAAACGGTGACACACGTAGAACACACTGAGAAAAATGTCTAGAGAGTTTATAGTGATAGGAGCTGATGACGGCGTCGGGGTGCTGTAAACATGATCACGTGATCTGGGCAGCGGAGTTAATACGTGGCCTCCTGTCTCTGCCTGCTGCACCCAGCTGCTCCACCTCTCGCCTGAATAATGAAGAGGATTTGATGCTGTTGTGAACGTGTCTGATCAGGAAACCTCCTGTTGTTTTACGCATGTGTGAAAAGCCAACTGGGGTGAAGACTGCGGCCAATTCTCCAGATTTAAACCTGGAGGTCATGTCTGAAAACAGCTATGATTGATTGCTATTCATGGATTAGCCAACAAAAAAGACACAAACACTTTTAAAAAGAAGTAATCTAGAAATAACCCTAACCCTGTAAAGGCTGAAAGCAAGGTGAAGCAGTTATCTTGGAGCTCTTCAAAGGGTAAAAACTAATTATGAAGGAAAACCTTTGTCTGACTAGCTTGGCTGTTTCTAGCTGTTTCCTAAGCCAACTTTATGTCAGTTCTTGCTAAAGATGGAGAACAGGCAAACAGCTCAAAATAACACATAAACCCATAAAACTCCTAATTATGTTTTGAATGCTTTGGTTTGTAACAATTAAACAAATAAGATAGAATGTATTGATTAGCAAATTCTGATTTTTTAAATCTTGCGACAGGGCCAGGGTAGTTGTTTTCTGTCCATCTGTTTCCAGTATATATATATATATATATACATTCTGACATTTGAGTATTAATTTTGAGTGTTTCTTATAAAGGTCAGTGATATCAGAGGTCAAAGTGTTTTGCAATAGCCCATTGTTTCCATGCCTTTATGAAGAATAGGACCTCTAACCCTATTACACACAAACATCTTGACAGGCAACCAGAGACCGTTAGAGAGATGAGACACAATTTTTTTTAATGTTTAATGCTAATTTACAAAGAATTCATCATTCCATATTATTTAGGTGCAGTGTTTGATCTGAATGATTCATAAGTCTGTGACATCAAGAACTTGCGTAACACCAGTGTGATGAAATGCGTCTTGCAAAAGTCTTAATCAGCTGCTGCTCTGTTCATTCACAATTCGCTGTGCGGCGGAGGATTTCATGCACTGCAGTTGCTCAGGAGACAAACACAAACAGACAAAGCCAACAGGAGCTCTGCTGCTGAACAAAGAAAAAGAGTACATGATTATGTTCCTCCTTTGTAAGGTAAAATAATGCCTTCACTGAGGAAGTACTTCTTCAAAAAGTAAAAATGTATAGATGGACAGACCACATTACGCTTTCCACAGTTTTGTGTACCACTTGGTCCTATTGTAAAAATCTGTCTCAAGCTTTCTGCTCTTTTCTTCTACATTGTCTGTAAAAAAAATGGTGGTTTGTGGTTTGTTTATGGTGTTGCATTTACTACACTTGAGCACCAGGCAATCATGTGCATAAGAATTAGGTTGAGTATAGCTCCATAGCTCCATGTTCCTTCACAACCAATCCCAACGTTTTAGATCATTTGATCAAGACCAAAGTAGAGAACTCATAGAGAACATTGTCAACCCTAAAGTTACGATGCCAAACTCATTCAGCTCAAATGAAAACCATTTGAATGTGAATACAGCCGTGGACCATGTAAAGAAATCCCTCTTCCCTCTGGTCTTGCTGTTAACTCTTGGAAAATATTACAGGTCCTGTGTTTCTAATCCAATCACAAACATACTTCAAATTGACTCATCACTGTTCCAGTTAATAACACACCCAGACATACAGTATACATACTGAAACCAAGGGTAGGTCCCTTTACAGAGGAAGAACCCTATTGTTTCGATCGTCAAGTCCCTGGTCCTAAACTTTGTGTTGTGAGTTTGAAACAAAAGTAAACTGAAGGGTGGTGTGTGAGCCAAAGAAGAACACTTCTTTGGCTCACACACCACGAGTGGATTTGATCAAGGGGGCAGAATTAGGTCGTTCTTTTCTTTAATGTCGTTTTTTTTAACATCTATATGATAATTACGCAAAGAGCTTCTTGAATAAAATCATTTATATGTAGAGTGCTAATATGCATATGAATAGATGGAATTGCAAGCAGTTTGCAGAAAATGTCTTTGTAAGTGACACAGAATATGAATCTGATCTCGATACGTGTATTTGGCATATGGTGATAAAGTGGCCAATCAGCCGTGGTGGAGGAATGTGCTGTCAGAGTGCCCTTCCAGTTCCTTTTTCTGTTCATTAGCATTCATTGCACATTCTCAAAAGCTGCAGTTTCCCACAGAATAAGACGCAGCTGACAGTGACCTGAACAAAAAAAATCATCAGGCTGTCAAAAGCATTAGGGGGGGGGGGGGGGGACACACTTACCTATTATACAATTTTACAGGAAATAATTGACTAGATCAAAGGTGGAAATAGATCTAAGACTTACTGACATGTATTGATTCATCACGAAGTAAAGCATCTTTACAGTCGATAAAGGTATTGAAGCTCTGTGTCAATATATTGTCATTTTCTGGATCTCTTTCAGCAGCACCTAAAATAAATCTTGCTATGAAACCATTAACATGACATGATAGTGAGCCTACAAATTAAAAAATGACAATATGTTTTCGACTGAATGTGAAGCTGACAACCATCAAGGACGGTGTGAGGTTTCGTGTGTGTCAAAAACCCTGTTGACGTCAATAGTGTTACTGTTACATGCCTGAGGCGCTATTCCTCATCTCTGACCATTTTCAGCTGACTATGCTGCCCCCTGGTGGCCATGACCACAGCTCATTGTTCACCTCATACTGCTGACTTGGTTAACAATCATGTCATTAATGTTAGTTAAGATATATAAATAAATAGATACGTAAATAGATAACACGGTTTATTTTCTCAGTAGTATTTTTCTTTGGGCTGTTTAGAGACTCCAGCTTTTCCGACAATAAGGAGACTTCAGCTGCATAAGCTGATCTCAGTAGCAATACAATTTTTTTTTTATATCTTGAGATAGATTTAGTCCTACTGCATTCAACCAAACTTATGAAGCAGATTCTATTTAATTAAGTTATACTGTCTTGGTCTGACATGTTGTCTTGTCTTGTCTCTGTCTGGTCAGAATAACAATAAGGTGAATGTGGAATTTTGTTGCTTTTTCAAGACTTAATTTATAAGAAATTCCTTAACATAATAAATATTAAACATTGTGAATAGAGTCATAATCAACTACATATATTTTTAGATTTAAAAATTAAGTTGAAAATAAAGAAAACTAAAAAAAATTAAATAAAAACATCGATTAAAAAAAACAAGAGGACTGTTTGTATTCAGTGTATATTTAGTTATATACATTTATAATATTCATATTTAGTGGTTGAAGAGGAGCGGGAGTCGCGGTCCTTCTACGTCATCACTCCGCGTCAGGAAACCACCATCAGCTCAACACATCTGACACGTGAGTCGAACTGGTTCGTGTTGACTGTTTGTATCGAGTCACATTTCACATGAATCTGGCTGATTGGGTCCTCGTACTCTTCTTTAACTATTTATCAAAACTGTCTGATAAATTCAGAGTTTACTACCGTTTAAGTTCTCGTGCAGAGCCTTAAGTAACGGCTGTCGGTCGAGTTTCAGCCAAACTCTTTACAGAACAAGTCAATTCAATTTTCATAAAACACACGTTATGATATCACCTAAGACATTTAAAGCTGGAGATCAAAACAAATAGATATACCTTGTTTACATTTAATTTCCTGCTTGCAACTGGTATCAGTCTTCGATCAAACCATGAAATTGAATACACCGATGTAAATATACGGGATACTTTCCTCTTAGTCCTAGTCTTAAGGGTTTCACATTTAACATTAACAAACCTAACTATCACTTATTCACTTGGTGAATCAGATGGATCTGAGCAATGTTCATTTAATAGAGTTTTTTGTTTCCTGTGACAGACACAAGATCAAACATCTCCTGTCTCAGACGTTGACCTGATTACCTTCAACTCATCACCGTGAGGCGAAAGCTATGTGGGATAAAGCAGAGGAAACAAACCCACAGGAAGGAGGAGGAAAGAAGAGGAAATACCCCGGTGGGGATGATGGGGAGGGAGAAGAGAGAAAGAAGTGGGGAGGTGAAGAAGGAGAGAGGAGTCAGAGAGACGGTGGCAGGAAGCGCCTGGACGCCATGAGTGTGGGATATTTCCGCCGAGTCGGAGAGAGACTCGCTGAAGGTTTTGAAGATAAAGAGGAGAGAGGTGAGAATAAGTGTTCTGATGATGTGAGCAACTGGAAGGTTGGAAAAGTGCAGAAGAAGAACACATGACATTACAGTAGTACACTTCCATATGAGAACACTATTAAGGCCCTTTTTAGACATGAATTCTGAAAAATGTCCGGAATATTAGGTTTAGACATTTCCTGAGTTTGCCTCTCACATATGAAGAATGCTGCTAAAACAGGAAAATAGGGGGGGGGGGGGGGGAGGGGGCGCTTGAGTACAGCATGCAGGAGGCCGAATATAACGTACAAATCACATGACTGTTTACATCACATCGACACCAGTGACGGCCCTTATCACCAAAAGCTCTCAGATGTCTTTCCAGATTAAATATTCTTCTGTGTCTTGTACGTGTATGACACCTCTTTTTTCCACTTTAGCCTTTGTTGCATGTCAATCTTTAAACCCCATTATAATTTCCAAGAACCCAAAGTGCATTAAGTCTTCAAATTGCTTGTTTTAACCAATAAACTGTCAGTATAAGCCTAAAGGCATTCAGTATAAAAAATTCAAACTTGCAGTCGGAGAATGAGCCATGTAGCATTTCTCTGAAAAATGTCTTCAATTATTTGAGGGTCTGGTTATTAAATCGACTAATCTCATTAGCTTCATTTCAAATGATATGTAGCCCCAGTTCTTACTGAACAGGAACAGCTTATTATGTCGATCTGTCTTTTGTTTGACCGGATAATCTGTCATTTAGCTCTCAGCTTTAAAAGTTCCAAATATGCTTTTAGAAAAGTGTTTAAAGAAATTTCATCCATGTTCACTGAAAGGTGTATCTTTCTCTTTGCATTGAGATCTTGAGATATTCATGACTTCAATGTTGCCCCCCCGCTCAGTCGTTATCATTATAGCTTTTCTCTGTTGACCCTGGTTCCTCTCTCACTGTCGCTCCCATAGCGATGTTTGTGGAGAATGTGCTCTCTGAAGTCAAAGGTAAAGCGATGTTGGTGGCGATGGACTGCACAGGAAGCATCACCCTGCAGCGGCTGCTCCCTCTGTCCAGCCCTGAGCAGGTGGGAGAGGTGCTGGCTGAACTGGGCGGAGAATCCGGCTCAGACATTGCGGTGGTTTCCTGCGATCGCTGCGGGGGCCACGTCGTGGAAAGTGCAGTCAGACAGATGTCCAGGTGGACGGGTAAGATTCCTCTCTCATCACTGTGCCAAATTCTTTTTAGTAAAATTATAAAGTCAAACAAAACACCTCAGCTTGTCTCTATCGATTGCTTCCATTTTTTTAGAGTCTTCACAGAAGGAGTCATCTGATCCCGCAGAAGGAGAAGAGGAGAGTTTTGAATTGCTGGAGGCGCAGGTGTTGTCTCTCAGTCAGGTGGTCAGAGACAACATTGAAGAGTTCATCCAACATGTCCATGGCTCACACGTGGTCCGCACACTTCTACACCTGTTGGCAGGCTGCCTCGGACCCCCCCGCACTGAATCCCGTCAAGGTACGCACACACACAGACACACACATTTAGTGCGTGGCTGACACTGATGTTCTTCAAACAATATCGTCAGAGCTCGACAGTGGAATAAGTACGTTAGTTCCTGCTTCTGTCTACTGCTTCAACCCTCACCTGAAGCCTGCAGATTATTTGTCGGTGTTGTGATCAATTCCAAGCAGAGAACCCCTGCTGTGTTGTGTATGTGTGAAACGAAAATTCCGGAGAAAGTTCAGACCCGATTCTGCAGAGTTTCTCTGCAGGACAAGTCTGAGAGACCAAATTAATTGCGGCCAATCCCTTTTGTGTCATTGAGCCATTTTGAGCTTAAGCAGGGACAAAAGTATTTATAAAGCAATGTTAAAAATGAAATTTCAATGGATCTGTAACTTCAAATTGTTTTGGAAATACAGTTCATAAGATATTTTTGGGGATATAAACAGGAATAATAATGTTTCTGAATTACTTTTAAAACTTCACTATGCTGAGCTTTACATAGTCTGCTTTGCAGATGATTTCTAATTGGATTGATCCAGGTTAATTCATGACTGATATAATAGTATCCCCAGAAAGTGTGCAGTTATTCAATCAGCCATCGTGTGGCAGCAGTGTCATGTACAACATCTCGCAGCTACAGGATATGGAGTTTCAGTTAATGTTCACATAAGAAATGAGTAAAGATTTCATCACAGCGATGTGAACTCGGTCAGATTGTTGGAACCAGACTGGTCTCCAGCTGCTGCTCCAACTGCTGCTTGTGTTGATCAAAAGGACAAATCGCTGAATAAAGAACTAAGCTGTATTCAGAGCTCTGGCTGTGGAAGTTTCACCTCATGTAGCATCTTCACCTCCCATCTCTCACTCCAAGCCTCCCCTTTTATTCAGTTTTCCAGTTTTTCTTCTTGAACATCTGTGACCCTGCGTTTCTGCTCCAGTCAACCCTCACCAGACAGAGAGACAACTGTCTGGATATAAAGGGCTTTTGCGTGTGGCTTTTTTCACTTCACTCTGCACCTTACTTTTCATTCCAGCATGACACGAAGAAAATAGAGCTTTTATTGTTGCCCGTTCTTTGAGGCTGCTCGCGTGTGTCAGGACATTTACACCCAGAGGCGTGTTTGATTTAATCTTGAATTCCTTTTTGATATCCTCATTTTTCTCCAGGTGCAAAAGGGCGCGGGGTCCCTCCTCCGCTGACAGACTTTGAGATTCCCACGTCATTTTGGTACGAACTGAAAAGCCTGACGGAGACCTTGTTGGACAACATTAATCGTGAGTCATCTTTCATCAAACCCCGACCCGACATGTATAATCACAAGCATTGTGGTATTGCACAAAAAAAAAGGCATGGGGCCAACCTCATCACACACATTTAGATTTTCCAAAAGATAACTTTTGATCTGGAATGATTGTTAAATATTTTTTAAACATGGAAATGAGAAAATTATGCACTTGGTGCGGTGGATATAAAGATATATATGGAACAAATATCAGTAAAGTTAACAATTTTCTTTTACATTTGTATTAAATGTGATTTTTAGAGTTGTATTTAGTATCTACATATTAAGGATTACATTTTATTTATCTATTTATCTCATAGTTTCTGCTCGACCACATATTTCACATAACAGGTGCTGTCAGAAGTGCTGTCTCCTTGTCCTCTGCTGAGCATATTTCTGGAATCAAAACAACAGTCTTTTAAATGCAAGTGAGGACTCACAGGAGAGTCAGTGGGGTAGAGCTGGAGGGCAGTAGTTTGTAATAGAAAGCTGCTTAGAATTCATACGATTAGTCCAACCATGAAGTTTTAATATCACAACAAAATGAAGTCAATAAATTCTCTCCCTGCTCATCTGTTCATTAAGGAACATAAAGAGAAAACAAGTCTGGATGACTGAGGAGAGACACAACATATGGTTCTTTCTGTTCTGTGTCAATATCCTCCATGCATCACTCAGGGCACTGATTGAACCTAGACTGTCACTCAGTCGAGCAAATACCTCCACCAAAGCCCAACAGTCCCCTCATGGAACCACATTTACATTCACTACATCTAGATTTTTATTTTGATCTGCACCAATTTAAACACTCCTATAATCAGTGCTCTAAACATGTCTGATTTTCTTTATAAAGATTCATTAATTATTCTCTAAGAAAAGTGTTGCAAAACATGGTTAAAGAAATATGTTCTTCCCTGACCCATAAAGCATCCTTCCACCAAATCTTATGATAATCCATCTAGCAGTTTTTTTGTAATCTTGCCAACTAACAAACAAACATAACCTCGGTACCTGAAGGCCTCGGTACCCTCTGTTGGATTTTGAACGTCAATAAATGACAGGGCTGGATCCCACCATCACACACTAAAGACAGCCTGCAGCAAAAAGAGAGAAGGGAGGGAGGAATAATTATTTATTACTACAATTATTTACATTATTATCTACGATTATTACAACGTTATGTAATTACGGTTCTATAGAGCTGAGCTTTAGATATATCTTAGGTCCATTCAAATGGGAAAGAAAAATTACCCATTTCATTTAACACTTGTCTGATCTACCCATCAAAGAAAATGATGCCGTTTGTACATTAAAAGACTCATCGTATGCCCATTTTACCTCAAGTTGATATGGTTCCTTGGGATCTTAATGAATTGTCTGTAACATACTTTTGTCAAAATACCACAAGGATAATTTAAAACAGCACCTTTTTACCCTGTCTAAAACAGCCCTCCTCAGATTGACCTGTTTTGAGTGCCCCACCCCCCTCTTACCCTCTTACCAAGGCCATGTAGCGAGGGTCGTATCCCATTCGACGTCATCTAGTGTATCTTTTCTGACATAGAGGAACCACTACAAATCGCGGGAGTTGTTTTTTTCCAGAGTTTTTGGGATGGTACACATGCCAAAAATTAACGTGTAGAAGCACTACAAAAGTGGAATTATCATAATATGTCCCCTTTAAAGTAATTAATGCTAATCAGGATATAGCATTATGTAAGTTATTGGATACACTAACTTCCATTGTTATAGCAGCCTTCTCCAGCATAATGGCTGAATCCATTCAGGAAGCATAGAAAGAATCCCGTTGAATAAATAAGTAAATAATTAATGACCAGACCATCAACAACCTGACAATTATTCCTAAATTCAAAAGACATTGACTCATGTCCCTGCATCTCTGCATCTCGAGCAGGTTTGGCTTCATACAGTCCTCAGCAGGGCTCAGTCAGTGGTTATATTGGATTGTATCAGCCGCTGCGTCCCTCCTGTGGGTATGTGCTGTAATTGATATAAACACTTGGATACTTGTTGGATACTTGGTGAGCCTTTCTATAACTGGAGGCTGTTTCTGACTCATCTTTAGCACTTGGTATTAATACACTGATAATCTGCATAAACTGCCAGTGTTCCTGTCTAAGTAGATTTAACCCTACCTGCAGTTTTCAAAACATTTTCTATCACTGCCAAGGTATCCCCATGTCACCACAACAGAATGAAGAACGACTAAAATATGTAAATATTCAAAACAACTCTTTTGCATATGAGCTTGTTAGACCTCAAGGATACACACACAGGATTTAAGTACAACAGTTTGCCACAGGGTAACTAAACAAAAGGCAGAAAGATTGACTACTTTTCTCTCTCTTCTCCTCTCTTTCCTGTCTAGTGAGCGTGACAGATGCTGTTGCCAGCGCAGTGTTCCAGACCATGTTGACTGTCTGTCACAGGAAAAGGCCCAAGCTCTGCAAACAGCTCCTCAAACAAATCATGGCGTACCTGACGAGTCGCAGTGCTGCCCCGGGACTGAGGTCAGTTCCGAATCCTACCTGACATTTATTGATTTTATAGATGATGTTATTTCCAGTGTAACATGGGGTATTGTTTTTCTTTTGGCTGTAGTCCACTTCTGGTCTTCCTGAAGGATCAGGCTTCGAGTCACCTCATTGAGACGATCATACAACTATCCCACAAGCCCCTTCTGCGTGACCTCTACAAGAACCATCTCAAGGGTCACATGGTCGACCTAGCCCTCCATCCCATCGCCAACTTTCCCATACAGCGTCTGACTGCAGCGTCCGCCAAATACAAGATGGTAGGTACTAACTGTCCAGCCCTCTGCGACATAGTCAGTGATACACTCTTATTTTGAACATGAACACAACAGACTTGTTGTGCAGTCTGCCCAACGACATCAATTGGAAGTCTGTAATAAATATCATAACAATATATCCTTATTATCTGGAAAGTCATAAAGGTCGTTTGTTTTAATTCGAGTAATGAGATGAAGAATTTCCTAAACCTTACATTTAGAAGAAGCTGCAGCATCCCTGATGTATCCAGACAAGTGGGGTGCTATGGGTCACAATGAGGTCAACAACATGCTCTCCTCTCTTTGTAATAAAATAGTTACTGGGCTGGAATTCATATTTTAGTCATAATCCCATTTTATCCATGTATGATTAAGGGATTACTATCTTTAAAAAATGTGCATTTAAATGGTAAATGGTCTTTTCTAGTCTTTATGACCACTCAAAGTGCTTTTAGAGTACAGTTTTGCCATTCATCTATTCACACACACATCCATACAATGCATCTAGCATCAGCTGTCAGGGGCAATTTGTGGTTCAGTATCTTGCCCAAGGACACTGGGATCAAACCGCTGACCCTCTGGTTAGTGGAACACCCACTCTCCCCCCTGAGCCACAGTATTTATGTGATGGAGCAAAGTAAGAATGCATGTGTACCTATGGTCACATTATGTGTCAAATATGTCGAGCATTAAATGACTTGTATGTTCATACTGTGTTTTTGTTTGTCAGCGTGCCTGTTGTGGAAAATCTGTAATAAATTGTAACTGAATATTGAACTCCAGGTGAAACTAAACTCTCTCTGTCCCATCTTCTGTCTCTGTAGTTCCTGAAGTTGTTCGATGAGCTGATCCAAGGTGTGGAGGCCGTCTTGGCCTCAGGTCACATGGGGGTGATTGTCCAGCTGGCGGAGAGCTGTGCAGAGAGCGAAGAGAAACAGGACGAGATGCTGCAGTGTCTCCTGCGTGTAAGCCCTAAAGAGTATATGTTATTGACTTTTAAAGGTCCACACGGGTGTCGAATCAATATAACAAAATCCTTGTTACTGTTTATTCCTCTTTTACGACCGAGATCAAAACTTGATAACACTATAAAACTACTAAATGTTTGATTTATGGATTAATCGGGATCCTGTTGACTCGCAGGCGTTCCACTGCGCTGAGCCCGGCTCGCGACAAGTCAGCTGCCTCCCCCTTTTCATGTCCCTGCTGACCTACGATGTGTACTACCACTCTGAAACAGCAGAGGGCGGCACATCAACAGAGGTGAGCAGCTGAGAGGAATCTAATCATTTATGAATGAATGCTACAGATTGTTGATGTTAAATACATGTTGCAGATGCTGGGAGGTGACTTTTTGGATTTCTTGATAATTTTCCAGGTCCCGCTGTCGTCCATCTGTTATCATGGCTCGCGGCTGGTCCAGGCACTGTCCAAGTTCAAGGAGCGCTCGGTCCTCCTCAGCAGCCTGCGCACCCTGAGCCCGGCTGACCTCCTGACGCTGGCCTCTGACCCTGCGGGCAGCCACGTCCTCCAGGCCCTCATCACCACATCCAGCGACAAAGGGAGGGGCAAGATCCTTAGGAGACTGGAGGTACGAGAACAAGGGTGCTAATGGAATATTCAAAACAGAAACGATTGGTCGAGGAGTTGATCTCTTTGGACCGTTGTTCAGACAAAACAAGCAATTTGGAGATGTTCCTCTGGACTTGAGGATATTGTGGTGGTCATTATCCTCTATTTAGCCTTTTTCATGACCTGCGGGTAAAGTCCAGAGAAATGTGAACACGCTGTGTGGTGAATTTCCACAAATTTTCTAAGGGCTTTATATTAGGGGACCAGGCTGAGAAAGTCCAAGGATACTGTGGAGCCTCTCACTCTGACATTTGCAATCACACATACAGCTCCTCCAGAGAAAAGAAAAGAGCTGTGGAGTTCAGTGCATGTCTGAATGCAGCTTTTCTGATATTGAATCTGGGAATAAATGTTTTTTTTATCCATTCATATATTTTGTCAGTTAAATCAGACATCTTTTTAGACATGGTTGCTTGACCATACTGTTGATAGTTTTGTATGACTGACTTTCACATTAGTAATTTATTAGTAATTCCAAACATGCCTTTAGAATACGCCCCCCAGAGGGTGTAAAATACGCCTTCTAATTAGAGGAAAGTTCCAGTCTCCTCTCTTCTGTGGACTTTTAAGTTACAGACTTTATCTATGTTAAAATTATGAAAATATCTCAGAAATAATTTGATATAGAGGGGAAAAGCAAAGGGTTTAACATTATGAAAGAGGCAGGACAAGAAGCTTATTCATCAAGCAATTTCTCCTCACAGGGTCTGCATGTTCAGATGGCGTGCTCCAGGCTGGGCAGTCGGGTTCTGGAAGCCATATGGAACAGTGCATCCGTGAATCAGAGGCAAAGCATCGCACAGGACCTAGGTAACGCAAACAAAGGCTTTCACTTACTTTTCTGTAGAATTTCACATTGTATCCAGTTCAAATGCAATCTTTTCCCTCCCCTATCGCTCCTTCTCTTCCAGTTCCAAGTGAAAACCAGCTGAGGTCGCATCAGTTCGCTCGTCACGTGTGGGCCAAATTCGCTCTCTCCCACTTTGTGCACAGACGAGCGCACTGGCAGGAAATACAGGCGGGCGAGTCCAAGAAGAGGAAACTTTTCAGCGACATTCTGGAATAGAAATTCTTAACAGCTTTCATTGTTATTTCCTACACATGTTCATAAAATAAAATAGCAAATTGTCTGTCTTTGTGTGGTCTCAGGTGAGTAAATACAGCCTCAGTCTTTAGCTCAAACCACTGTTGTGCCATTAGGTGCAAGAATCCGCATGGCCTGTAGGGGGTGCTAGTGGAGCATTCAATGTTTCCCTGAGGTCTGGGTTCGGTTCTGACATAAGCACTGGCTCCAATGTGTACACATACATTAAACTTGCAAAACTGTCAGAAACTCTGAGCCAAAGGAACACAGCTGAAACATCTTATCCTCTAGAGTCATGTTGTTTGTCATTGGCATTGCTGGGATGAGCATAATGGGAAAAACCCTTGAAGCTATAATTGATCCTTCAGTTGCTCTGAATGTCGTGTTTCTTCAATGGAAACAAAAAACAAGTCCCTGCTGTGATAAAATCCAAATAAAGTATTTTGTCCCAGGCCTGATGGAGACACATTAGCACAGATCATTGATTATGAATTAATTTGGAGGAAGAGAGAACTTTATCCTGACAGGTGCTTGTCACACAGAGCCAAGAAGTAACGTTCCAGCATGTGTTACTGGTTCTGGAACAACAAGAAAGATCCCCTTAACCCCATGTAGTAAATACTTTGGCAATATATTTAGTTTGATTTAAACACATGGTCGGCTAACTCTTCCATAATGTACAGATTCAGACAAACGGGTCAAATCGTTTCAACCCTGATTTTTGAAGCAAAACAGCGAGGATCAGCATGATGGACTGCAACATAGAAACCTCAAAGCGCTATAAGTCAGTCGTGTAATAAATTAAATCTTTATGAAAGTGTTGTGTGGAGGTGTGGATACAAAACACAGTTGTCTACTCTATAGTAATTATATTCTAATTGTATGTTTTTTGGTATATAAACATATTTTTTTCAATGTAGTACAATACATTAGAGTGCAGATGTCACAAAGCTCCCATAACACATACATCAGTGCAACCACAGAAGTCTACTTGGCATTGCTTTGCATCAGTGAAGCGTCTCCATTTTCAGTCAGAATGTAAAGTGATGAGAGCCTCCCATCACTAAAGCATGACTGCACCTAGAGAGCAATTTGCCGCTTGCCACTGAAGAGTATAGAAAAGATCAGTTCACCAACATCATTTAAAAAAAAAAATGCCATAGATATGTCAGATATCTATGGCATCTAACTGTCGTATGCAGGGCTGTGATCCCCTGACGGCTCTGCCAGCTGTGTGTGAGTGTGTGTGATAGAGAAAGTGCTGCACATAGATGCACTGTGTGAATTTGTGATTGGCAAAAAATGTAGTGCAAAGCACTCTGAGTTCTCATCAAGACTAGAAAAGCTGCATTTACCATTTTTACCATATGCAACCATTGGAATACACCTGAGTTGAATACAATTTAATTTGTGTTGCTGAAAGCTTCGAAAAATCACAACTGGGGGAAAAAACACAAAAGTAAATTGTCCAGAAACCGATGATGAAGACTTGAGAGGGAGAATCCTGTTTTGTTTTTCAGACATCCTGACCTTTCCACTTGCAGAATATAAAGTCAAATTGTCAACTATGCACAGTTATATTATAGATGGATGGATATTTCACTCATGGTCCAATTAAGATGAAACATCTTTTTACTATGGGTCCACTAAAAGACGCTGTCGCCACTTCAGCCAATGAATCCTCTAAATCTACCATATTTGATTTCTGCTGCACATATTCACAAATCACTATTTACCATTGGCTTACTAATGTGTAGAAGGTTTGATATCCTCTGTCCCTAACCTTGGACAAGTCAGCAAACATTTGAAATAAACTTCATATAATTTGAATGGATAATTCACCCAAAAAATGAAACTTCACTCATCCTCACCCCTATGCTATGATCGAGGGTGTGGTGAAGTGTTTGAGTCCACTAAACACTGAGGAGTTTCAGGGGTAAAGTAGCAAGAGCAGTGTGGAGGCATTTTGTGTTTTTAATCCTGTTGTTTTTACATTTGAAGAAGTGGTCACCTTCAATTGTATTGGATTTTGCTGCAATGCTGCTTAGCCCTGAAACCCCAAAAGTGTTTTGTGGACTCAAACACTTCACCCACCCCTCCATAGGCATACTGAAACTGAAATTGTTCCCAACTCTTGGAATAAAAGTCTGAATAATAATTCTCGAAGCTAGAGGCAATTATAAGCAGCTACTCGTTATGTTTACCCTTATCAATGCTGCTAAAACCTTTATGTTGATGATGTTCTCCTTTACACTTGACATCTATTGCACTTCTGTGCGTCCTGGGAGAGGGATCCCTCCCATGTGGCTCTCTCTGAGGTTTCTACGTTCTTTTTACCCTGTTAAAAGTTTTTTTTAGTAATTTTTCCTTACTCTTGTTGAGGGTTAAGGACAGAGGATGTCACACCATGTTAAAGCCCTATGAGACGAATTGTGATTTGTGAATATGGGCTTTGCAAATAAAATTTGATTGACGATTGATACTTGGAGGTATCACTTTGACTTATTTAGTCAATCCTGATCTACTGTGTTACTAAAACTAGAAACAAACTTTGCTAAAATGAGTAATATAAGCATGGGGTTGGAGGAAGCTTGAGAGTTTCTTCAGTGTAGGTAAAAGAGATCAAATATACTGTGTGTGATAATGCTGTGATGCCCTGGAGTTAAGTTGATTAGCCTTTAAGACAGAAAGTAGTGGGAAACAGCTGATCCGGCTCAAATGAAACATCCAGCAGCTCATCCGAACCTCTGGGTTTAACACCTGTCATTTTTTAATTCACACACACCAGAGTAAAAGCGATGATGCTGTTGTATAGTGTTAAGGTGACGAACCACATCCTGGCTGAGACAATAACCATGTGTTACCTGGGATATAGGTGTCATTGACTGTTGCTAGGCAACATCACTGTGAACTCTGAAATCACACCTTTATTCACTGATTCACCGCTTCCTGATTTACACACACACACACACACACACACACACACACTAATTTATAGTATAGAAAATAGTAAATTCAGATTTGGTGACTCATAAATGATTATCTATTTGTTTATTGTCTGGCAAATTTGGGATGTGTATTTTCTGCATTTATATGATTTATTGCATGTAGTGTACACTGCAGGGATTTTTGCATGAATTATCTATTCATAATTTTTTTGCATATGATTTTTAAAGAGAAAATAATTCATACTGTGATTCAGCCTGTAAATGTCGTCCATAAAACAACAAACTGCAAGTTATTTTGGACAAAGCCTCACAAATCACTGCTCATGGGAAAGAAAAACTACATTGATTTTCAATTCACTTTCTGAACACACAAGACAAAAAGTAGATTTTTGAGTTGCTGCTAAGTGACTTTTGTTACAATTGTATAAAACCATATTTCCTATGTCCCTATACTTTCTGCCTCGGTGATAAGCTAAGCTAACGTCTCCAGCTTCATATTCATCAGACAGATGCGAGAGTTTGAACCTTTCATTGAACCTCTCATCTAACTCTCTGCAAGAAATCAATCAATTTGACCTTTTTCATAAAAAGCGCTTATCGGAAAATAACAAAATGATCTACCTTGTACCCATGTACACTAATGACCGTTGAGGCATCTAGTCTTTCCATATTTGCTTCGCTTTCACCGTTTGACCTGCTACTAATCCACATTACTGGAAACCCTGCACGAGGCATTCAGACAATAATGAAGCTGATTGGTGCCCTCTTTTTCAACCCACTGTTACAATGATGGTGTCACTGCGAGCCTCTTGCTCTGACAACCCTTTTTTAATTGCATGTGCTTCATTCTGAGTGTGATTTTCGAGTGAGGACGGCCGGGCTCGCCCTCGCTTCCTTTTGTTGTTCTTTTATTTCAGCTCCGTGCACAGATAATCAGCTCGGTGCAAATCAGAGGAACAATGACCTTTGGAGTGCTACGAGCCACTGGTCCTTGAAAGGAAATCACATGGATTCTCCGGGGATTTCAGCAACACTTCCTTCAATGCCACTCAATATCTGGCCAGACTAGTTAATGGACGTCACTGCAGTTTCCGCATGCCTCGCTCTATCCCCAGTTCCACTTATTTCCAGTATTACCTCCTCGCTAACGTGTCTACACCCACACCTCGGGTTAATGAGCATCATTCGTTAGGCACAGCTCTCACTGAAAATAGTCTTCCTTTGGAGCGAAGTGAGGAGTTAGTTCGACAGGCTTTCACAGGCACACAGCAGGTGGGTCTTCTTGTCTGTCTCTGTCACTATTGAGAAGGATTCTTCCGCCCAAGAAACCCCCAGAATGAGTCAGCGACAGGAAGAAACTGAGAGGGAGGATCTCTGTCACGATTTGAAAGAGCGATCGGGTGTGACAATAAGGAAATTGTATGATATTTTCCTTGTATCCCCTTTCTGTTTCCCGTGGGCTTCTGTGTAGCTGTCAAACGTATGCTATTATCTGACAGTTATCTGACCTGCGGAGTGTGATAATGTCCCCTTTTTGTGGCAGTTGAAATGCTGCGAGACGTATTGTATAAAATCCAAACTGACTCGGTTTGATGGGTTCACTGTCCCTCTGTGCTTATCACCAGCTGTCACGGATTCAGCTACTGGGGTAAGAAAAGGTAAAAACAACGAAAAGCTCCTCTTTCCGAAAAATCAACATAAATATAGGACACATGAGATGCCAAAGGACTCTAGGACTCATCGTCTCCTTGACAACAGTCTCCAAGCAACCATTACTCCTCAAAGCATCTCTCCAACCCTGTCTCCCTCTGACTCTCTCTCTCTCTCTCTCTCCTCAGCCCCTCTGTCTCTTTGCCAATTTGTCTTCCTCTCAAGAGTCCTCCAGACAGTCCCTGTACCAGTATCAGGACCTGAAAACTGCAGCCATCTCATGTGATAGCACGTGATTGGCTGTCGTCACTTCACTACACCTGCCAAAACTAGGGTGGAGCAGAAAGGCGTTGGTGGTGAGGGGCTGTTATTTGCAGTTATTTAGTTAATTGCAGAATAATTTCATTAAGAGTCATTAGTTGTGGTATCTTCTTTGGAAGGTTTGCAAATAATCAACATAATACAAAAATAAGTAATGGGTAATTTGCATACATTCTCTCCCACCCTCCCTGCCTCTCTCCCAACCCCTAACAGCAGCAGAGGAGGGAAGAAACTCGAAACAATGCAATAATATAAGGCAAACATATAACACACAGAGGCTAATGGTGAGTTAGTATCACGTGTCACTTAAAGGACCTTTGGTAAGATCAGTTCAAATAGAATTTCAACATGTCGGATTAAGATAGATGACAGTGCTGCAAAAAAAAGAAGCTAATAAATGTAAAATAGAATATTAGGGAAGACAAAACCCCAAGAGACAATAAAGCATAATGTGCAAGTGTGTGTATAGGAAACATGCCTGAAGTTATCCCCATCTTCGGCAATAAGTCTAAAGGCTTTTACATGCAGACAGGAATACCATGTTATTTCAAAGTTTCTCAGGAAGCCTTTCAGAGAAAATCTACTCATCTCTAACAATACTAATAACAAAGAGATGTTTTTTAATTGAAAATACTTTCATGGTACAGCGTGTTTAAATAAATCTAGTTTTTTTTTAACTTACCTGTTGAGTGATGAAGTCTCCCTAATCTGGTAACTTTCAACTACTTCAACAGCAAAATCAAATTCACTGATTTGTGAATGATGACACGTTTGCCTTTCTTAGCGTTCTAGCGTCACCTATGTTAGATTTGTAATTGTACTTCCGTGTTGTCACAGCAACTCACCTGTGTGGAATGAGCCGCTATGACTACACTAAAGTACATGTACAGATTTAACACGCATCTCAGGGATGTGATTGGAGGGCAGTTTGCATTGCAGGCAGACACAGACCTTAAATCCATGATGCTATGATGCATATCTCCACTTGTGGCTAAAACCAAAGTCTGTAAATGCATTCTGTAGCTATGTCTGAAAAGTCCATTCATCCCCATGCACTATATATAGCTTGACTAGATATATATAGCTGGTAGGCAGCGCAACGAATGCAAATAAGACGCATCGACATAACATGTGGCGTCATTACGTAGCGACTTTTAGCTACATTTCAGAAAGCCAATAGCTTCTTCGGGGGAGTTTTTTTTTGGCAACACTGGCTGTAACACCTGAACTAACTCATGAGTTAGCAAGCAAGCAGGTAAGATAAACGTTTAGCTGGTAGCAATAAAGTGCCTTGGTTTATAGTAATAAACAGTTGAGATTTAGTAAATGATAATCAAAGTAGTTCATGTAATAGCTAAATGATTGAAATAATGCAGTTAGCTTAAAGGAGCCAAACGGATAAATGGTTGAAGTAAATGGACTTATAGTTCAAAAAGGAAGCTTAGTCCTGCATAATGGTTTAGTTTGTGATATTCCAAGTTGTGCAAATGTTACAAACCAACCTAAAGATTTAACGTCACCATGCATTACTTAGTAAATTTACATCAGCATAATCTGCACATGACAGTTGACTTTATCTTTGAGTGTATGTGGGACTAAAAAGGTTGAGAATTCACCTTTGCAATTGAGGACTTAACCTTAGAACTATATTCTTATAGTCTTATCATTCTCATAGTCTTATGATTAGGCAGATCACGTTACAGAGCTCTCATGTGTTAGGTATATATCTTGAATTTTGGTGCCTCATATTGCCTGCTCTTGTTTCATATTGGCTCCTGATTTATTTTCAACCTAAGATTTTGTTACAGCCGCAAAAAGTTGACGTTGCGTCTTTGAACCGCCAAGTCCTAAATGGAACAACTGTCCCGAGAGGCCCCAGTCTGTCGAGAACCTGTGACTCATCTGATGACCTGCCACAGCACCCCTCGAGAATTGCTGTAACAAGACATTCATTTCAAAATGTTGCCATAAAAAAGGACAAGAGGCTCATACAGGATGTCAAAGAAAAACCGAATTTATTCTCAGTGGAAAGATGACGGTGCTTCGTAGATGGTGACAAAAGGGTGACCATATGTCAGTGATGCTGCCACGCTTGAAGAGATAACCAAACAACGTTTCCAGAACGTTCTCTTCTTGGGTCCCCTGTGCGGCCGGACCCCACAGAATCAGTCTTAACACACGTAACAATGTCAGTGGGTAAAAAGACAATTATGAAAACACCACACGGCCAAAGGTAGGTTTTAGGTTTTTCTCCAGTTTGTCCTCCAGCGAACCAGAACTCCCTAGTGTTCTGTGACTGGACTCCGACTGAAGAAAAGCTCAGTCTGTTCATTCCTGTTAACGTCTCGTGCTTTAGAGCTGTTGTGACCCTTTGGTCTTTGCGCTCCGCATCCTACAGTAAAGGGTTCTTTGTGCTGCTCACTCATGACGCATTCAGCGCAAGTATGGCTTTTGCGCTGATGTTTTTTTCTTCTTCTCAGTTTTGTATAAAAGTCAAAGAGGAACATTTGCCAATGGTGGTATCAAACACTTCATTAGGTCCGTACGTGACACAAAAGGTGGATGCAGTGTGAAGATGGTATGAGCAGAAAAAGGGAGCATGTTTGTACATAAAGGGTCTTGCTTTCGATGGCATTGCTAGAGACACTAGCTAGATTGTGCATTAGCTATTGGGCCACTGAGGTACGGTAAATGCAGTATCATGTCATTGGAAAACCTACAGGGTCATTTCTGAAAATCCTCTACAGCATGCTATAAAACAGGGTCTACAATATGTTTACATCAGATTGCTAACAATCTCTACATAAGTGCGTGCTACTTGGGTGTGTGTTTATTTGTGGACCCCCCCCTCCACCCAACCCGCTGGCTGATTCACCCAAGGTCACCTCCTAATCTGTTTCTCTGCTTGTATCTCTAAATCCTGACCTCAAAGTGTGTTTTATCGATAGGGAGAAGATAAAGATTGAGTGCTTAGATCCAGGATGATTTCTGTTCTCACCATCTCTTTATCCCAGTTTTGTCTCCTTTTCTTCTCCCTTGACCTTTATTTTCCATAGCTTAATGTATATACCCCGACCACTCTTATTTTACAACTCTCATTCCTCTTCTTGCTCCTATCTTCCATTGTGCCCTCTTCTCCTCCTCTTTCATATATTCCTCCCCCTCAATACCTTTCAATCTGATTTTGTGTGTACTTGTGTGGGAGTGTCTTTTTGCTTGTGTGTACATATGTGTCACAGTGCACTAAGGTCATGGCAGGAGCGAGACTTCTGGCGGAAGATCTTGCTCCCCCGGTGGCGGCTCATTTCCCGGTAACGGCCTCGATCCCTGTCGCGGTCTCGGCCGTACGTGCGCGGTACCAGCCCTGCCAAGAAGCGTTTGGCCCGGCTGGTCAGGCTCTCCCTGCGGCCTGCCCCCGGGTCCCCGTCGGTCCAACCGGGTCCCACGGAGTCGCCCCTTGCAGACCGAATGGCTGCCTCCAGAAGCTCGTTGGTACCGTGGTCCAGGGAGGCTGAGAGCTCCAGGTAGACGCAGTCGAACATCGTGGCGCTGGACTGGGCCTCTGGTGAGAGAGGAGAGGGTTCTGTAAACATTGCTGTGCAGTGCACATCATAAATAATTGAGGCTTAGCACACTGGCAGCTGGAAATGGCAATTAGAGGCAGCAGTTTGAAATGCAAGGGCTTTAGATCATGAAAGCATGTAAACCATCCACAGCATGGCAGCGACCCAGCTGGTTTGCGATGTGTATCACCGCACGATAATGTTTCGCTATCAACGGCTGAATCACAGCTGTTTGGGAGACTCTTAAGTGTTAGATTGTCACCTCTTATGCACCAGATCAAGACAAATAGTGAGTCTGCTGCATCTCACTTTGTGGGGATTTGACACCTCCTCTCAGTTTACTGTGCTGTTGAAATGTTGACGTTGTCATAAAAGGAGACACATTTTCCAGATCTGTGATGATGAAAAAACTGGCAGCTTTTTCTAGAGTTTTGATATCTTCTTTCCTCTCTCTGTGCACTGATATTAATACGAATAAAACCTCTAAACTAGTATTTCAATGGTCACGAAAAAGGGCAGGACAAGTCAAAGAACTGCGATGGATCACATCAAACCAGCCACTGAGCTTCGACTCAATGGATTTGTCTCTATGACAACGTAGATAACTACCTGCCGATGAAGACTGTTGAAAGATCTAGAAAAAAGATGGTATGTGTACCTTCAGTTAGAAATTCATCAAGTCACATTTGATAATTGCGATTCAGTAATAGCCAGAATCTGCAAAATGTATTTATCAATGAATAAATATTTCAGTTTGCACAAATTTCAATCCAGATTGCATTGTTTCCTTCAACCAAAGGAAAATATTAGCCACTGTGAAGGTTCTTAGACAATAGGTGACTCATCCTGAATACAGAAATGGAAGGAAAATTGCAAATAAAAAGGTTCCAAAGCAAAACATTGTTAAAATTAGTATTTATATGGACAGCTCACATTAATAACCATTTCTGTAAAATGTTTCTGAAATCAGCATTGTACATATTCCTTTTGCAAATAGGTTTCATGAGCAGTAAATGAACGATAAGAGCCAGAGAGACAGAGGAATAAGTGATGTCAGGATGGGGTTAATGTTGCCAATAGCTGAGAGGTATAAGCTCAAATCTCTTGGCTGCAGCTCAAACAGGGAAACATTTTGTTCCTCAATGTGAATCTCCTGGATAAGGACAGGTGACTAAACGTGCTGTCACTCAGTATCTCAGCTAAAAGCACCTGATTGTCTCTGGTCAAACAAGGCGCTGTGATAAGGAAGGCTGACAGATACAGATCACTGTGCAACAAACAGGCTTCTCTGTCAGTGCAAACAGCCTTTTTTTTCAACCATATTAAGGTTCTGCTTTATTCCTGCTATGCTCTAAGCCAATCTGAGAGCTTATGAGCAGCTGTGTGAACAAAGACGACTGTTGGTTTTCATTATAACTCAATTAAACTTCGACACTCTGAACTTGGAATAACTGGGCTCCAGAAAAACATGCCTTTTTTTCTGTCAATTCGTTTAGAAAAATGATTTCAACACACATAACATACTGCAAGAGCCAATACAGAAAATCAAATGATCTACTCAAGAGAATTAAAACACAGAACACAAGTAGAACAAATCAGGTAATTGTCTTACCTAAATAAGACATAAAAAACAGGAACAATTGGCTATTGCCCAAAATGTGATTTCAAATTTAACATGTCAGAACCACTGAGGAGAAAATTTGTTTTTCCATCAACCGTCACTATTAATTCTTATTCTTTTATATTTTCTCTTAGCAAACAATGAACTTCTGTTTTCTTTGAAACAGAAGAGTACATTACCAAAACGGTCAGATTAAAAAAAATTACTCTACCAAAAAATGTGTAGGTTATAAATGTTCCTGTATGACTACATCATAGACTGTAGATAAAGATAGACAACATGTCTCCTCCTCAACACCTTTGCTGTGCCCAGCCACCAGTGGGCGATGAGACGCTTTGACTTCACTTTGGGCAACCTGTTAATCTTGCCCACTTTTATACACTCTATGGACTAGACATAACAACTACTTAGTAGTAATCAGCAGGGGATGACGTTTTTGCTTGGTTGACATGGAGACAGATCTGTTGACAGGGGAACTCTGTCTGCTGATGTGTGATGAAGTTATAAATTACAGAAAAATAATGAATCCAGATTTAGCTGCCTTTTTTACAGCACGGTCACACATGCACTGGTGTTACACAGGTACAGCACACAGCGAGAGATTTGATCTGGGTGTAATAATCCACCCACAAAGCAGCTGTCGACCAACAGTCATGCCACCTAATAGTAGATGAGGTAAGAGTGGGAGGACAAAATACAAATCCCAAACCAGATCAACAAAGCTTATCCTAATACCTATGACAGCTGATTGAATTGGATCGAGTCCATATAACTTCTAAAGGGTGTTTGGGAGATTGAATTGTAGAGGAGAGGGAAGGAGAGAAGACAAAGTGAGGGGATGAAGTGAAATAAGGATGGAGGGAGAAGATGAGTAGAGTAAACAAGTAGAGGAGTAAAAAGTAGAGGAAAGGAACCAAGGAGAGGAGGAATTAGGATAGGAGAAGAGATGGGGTAAAGGGATAAGGAAACAATGAAGGATAGAAGGAGAAACTGAAAGAAAAATAAATTAATGGAGGGGAGAGGAGAGTGATAATAGCAAACAAGAGAGGACAAGATAGGAGACGGGAGGCCACCCAAAGGTAATAACAGAGGAAGGTCCCTTCCTGTATGCTGACAAGTAAAAAAAAATGAGGGATGGAGAAAGATACAGACAGAGAATCAAGTGAGAGTGGCATTAAGCTGAATAGGAAGAAATGTGAGTCATGCTGAAGGAAGGGGGGATGCTGAAAGAAGAAGACAGGCAAGATGTCATATGACACGAGCAAGAGGAGGAGAAGGACAGAGCGAGAGAGAGAGAGAGAGAGAGGGAGGAGAAGGAGAGACAGAAAATAATGTTGACTAAGCAAACGGACCCAGAGTTCACATTGATCAAAGCCCTGGGGAGCCACACCACAGACACATATTGAGCAAATGATAAATATGTGAGTGACAGTGTGTATCACCGTGTGCGTTAAGGAGGGAGAGAGAGGTGTAGCAAAGAGGGGGAAGGTGAGAAATAGCAGAATAAAAGTGTCACAGTACATGCCATAAATAGACTTTATGACTTCAGCACTCTTAGCCTCCCCCCCACTGTTTTTTTAAGGAGGATGTTAGCTCGCTGGGCAGCCCGTCAGCTTCCTCTGTCAGCCTCACATATCAGAGTACAAGTGGTCTGTCTGCAGAGAACAAACATCCATGTCAGGCGCCCCTAGGAACGAGGCCAGAACATTTCCATATGCCGTGACCGCTGCGACGCTCTCGTTTTGTTTGTGGTCATGAAGCAAGGAAAGATGGAGCAAAGGAATGTCTCGTTAGTCGTTCCTCACGTCCCTGCCTGCTCCTTCAACTCGTGTCATTAAGTGTAACCCTAAGTTTTGACCGAGTCGACGGGCGATGTGCACACATTTTACACTTGCTGCCTCTGCACGACAAAGCAAGCCAAACAAGATTTGACCTGCACAGTGAACACACACAAGTTCACATATTTCACTTTTATTTATTTTCCTATCTGCCTCTGACTGTGTGTTTGCTCCTAGTTTCAACCCTCACATTCAAAGCCTGAGGTTGACTCCACATCTAAAGCCTAAGTTATTACAAACAATTAGCATAACCCTTGAATGAACATTAATCTGGTTTGATCTCTAGTAATAATCCTACATTTTTAACTCAACATGACCTCTTATGAGATAACAACAAACAGCAGAAGAGTTTTTCTAAATATCTTTCTAACATTTGAAATTGTATACTTACTTTTACACCTTTGCATTTTGTTGGAAAACACTAAATATACACATATTGCAGAGTAAACACAGCTACTCTTAAGACCCTGTCATATTGATTAAGTCTTGGGGGTTTTCATTTGTAATCCAGTGATAATAATACATAATCCAATGTAGTTTGATTGTCAAGCAATAGCCTTTACATGTGTCTCTAGCATTATAGGCCAAACATTTACTTTATGTTGATGCAAATAATTTTAAAGGTGCACAAACTAAATTGTGGCCACTAGGGGGCAAAGGAATTGTCAGCTGGGGGAATGATGGGCAGTCACAGCCCTCTTTCAAAACAGCAGTGGACGGCAGGAGCATCAGTGATGTGGTGTTCTTCATCTGCCACAATATAATGAAATGGTTTACTTCATAGAGGTGTTACAAGCTATGGTCCGTTGGTATCTGCACTTCACAAGCAAATTAAGTCGTTGTGGCTAACGTGCTAGCAAACCACCTGGCTTTTGTGGCCTGTGCCATGTTTTTTAGTTAAATTATATTTGTATAGAGCCAAATCAGAATATACATTATCTCAAGGCACTTCACTTAGTAAAGTCTCTCTGCACTCAGAAAACCCAAAGGGCCAATATCCTAGGTAGTAAAAAAGAACTAATAGAACATCAACATTAAAAGCAGAGTCAAGTGTATGTGAACTGTATATTGCTGTGACAGATTATTGTGAGGAATTCATCATTAATCCATTATTTTGACTTCCTTTGTATCTGAGAGTGAAATCCACCACTGGTCACCGACAATTTCTGCACAGTTTAATTTTAAAGCCATTCTCAAGCAGCTGCGGTGGTTCGGGGAACCAATTTTACTTTTTCCAACTAGATACAAAAAGGCAGAACTTGACAAAATGATCCGGGGTTCAGGAATGTCTTCCATAAAAGAGCCGCAGGGGAACCTCTATAATACCGGCAAGAAAAGATATGGAGAATATCCAATTTTTCTAAATGAGCTCGACATCACCTCAGTGGCATATGGAGAAAGAAGGTTTGTCGGTGTAACAGTAGCTGTATAGACTTGTGAGAAATGTTCTCATTGTGAAGGTCTGAAACTAAGTGTTACTCTCAAGGACAACAAAACAAGCCCGGCTCTCTCTGCACACTCTGCTAACATAATGCAACACACAAACCTCTTCAAACTAATGCTCCCATTCGCACACACACACACACACACACATACCATTCTCATCCATTCGCCCTTG
Source organism: Pleuronectes platessa (assembly GCF_947347685.1). Taxonomy (NCBI): domain Eukaryota; kingdom Metazoa; phylum Chordata; class Actinopteri; order Pleuronectiformes; family Pleuronectidae; genus Pleuronectes; species Pleuronectes platessa. The sequence continues at coordinate 19,277,985 of NC_070638.1, read as the reverse complement.
CCTCCGTCACTCCCCCTCTTCCCGTCCCTCTTATCACAGTCTTCTGAGGCGGCTTCAAAAAGATAGAGAGATGAGGGGAGTACGCCTGCTTGTTTGTGCATTTGTCGAGTCTGTGCGCACGCATGCAGCTGTGCATGTATGGTGGTAACAAACATATATAATTATAGGGGGAGCAGCATCTTGTAAGAGGGAGATAATTCAAACAGGGATAGATCTGGAAAAAAAAAAAAAAACGAAACAAAGAAAACGAGCCGGAGCCGAGGGATATAATGAGATGTAACCCCTCCAGAGGGTTAGATGGAAAGGATATGGGAATGTTTGCAGCTGCACAAAAATATGTCTTTAGACTGATGTTAATGATGTGAGACATTTAGAAAGTAAACATATACTGTAGGATGACAGAAATCACAGTGGTGACCCTAAGAGTTTCTACACCATACAAATACAAGTTTAAATCAAGGTCTGCTGTCAATCTTCTCACTTATACTCTGCAGCCAAGTCTTCATAATATTTCCATGATAACCTCCAGATAAAATGATAATTTGCCTTTGCTCTGATCCCTGCTCAAGGGAATTCTAAACATTGCTAAACAGATTCTGTTTGTCGCTGTGTTTTGCATTCTCAGTGATTGTGTTGTGCCGGGACCTTGGTTCAGTGCGTATGCCAAAATGTTAAAAGTCTACAAAGCTTGCTGTGCAACAATGATGAATGAGTAAAGCTAGCTCTCAGATCGATCAAATCTCAAACACAATAATTTCAATTAAAAACAAAACAATCTGCATTAAGTAGTCCTCTCAATCAATGACTACATTTACATGGACAGCAATGATCTGACTTGACCTGAGTCTGAATAAGACATTACTTCAATTATAATGTTTAAAAGGGTTGTGCATGGTGTGCAGTGTTTAGTACTGTCACCTCACAGCAAAAAGCGATTCCTTACATATTTGCATGTTCTCCCTGCGTCAGCTGGACTTTCCTCCAGGTACTCCAGCTTCCTCCCGCAGTCCGAGACATACAGATATGGGGTTAGGTTGACTGGACACTCTGAAGGTGTGAATGTGAATGGTCGTTTGTCTCTGTATGTCAGGTCTACTTAACACTCGCGACATGGGTGTACCCCACCTCTAACCCAATGTCCTGCTCCCCCCATGACCCTCAAAGATAAGTGTTGTCGATAACGGATTGATGGATGTTTACCTGACTTGCAAATAGATTATTCCATACATATTCCTCTTTAAATATAACAGAGCATAGTCTGATTATGTCTCATGTCAACATTACTAATTTCACTATTGTGTGTATTGGTGTCCATGTAATTAGAGCAACTCTGAATGTGGACATTTGTATCCACTATACACACCAGAAAATCTTGTCGATACCAATGTTCTGGTAAAACTTTCAGAATGTAGCTTGCTTATGTATAAATATATGACAGCTGGCTGCTTACGTGACAATTGGATGATTTACGTGTTGCGGGGCAGAAATCAGCAGCTGAAACACAATGCTGTTGAGATATCACTTATTTTGTGCTTTAGGTCTTCTTGTGTATTTGATTTCTTCAACATAATAAACTAATAACATCCAGCGAGATTCACTTTGGCAGGACAATAAAACATAATAAAAAGCCTATGGGGTAAACAGATTTTGTAGACAATGCGTATTTCCATCCCTTTACAACGATAACAGCTGATATAATTCCTTCCCCTGAGCAACAGAGTATTTATCCCTGGATGTTGTAAACAGATAGGAAATTGATTTTGCTGATCAAAGTTACATCCCCAAAGAGTCTGTTTAATGGAGGCAATGTTGGCTTGAAGGAATATTTATGTTAAAATACCTGAATGGAGAGAGAAAGAGATGAGGACAGGGGACGACAGAGAGAGGAGTAAATAGAAGGGGTAGATGAGTAATGTGTGTAAGGGTTTGTCTGTTAAATAGATATTTGCATTTTGAGCACATGAGCACTCTCATGCATCATAAGCAATGGAAAAGCATCAATAACTGCCAGATTACCAAAAATGTCCCCTTTTGGGAGCTACTAGCAAGCCATTAGAAAGAAGCATCAGAGTGCATTTCAAATCTTTCTTATGTTTTTCCTTTTTCTTGCATCAGTCACCCAGCTGTTTGCTTGTCTGGGAAGAAGCATTTCCTAAGCCTCTGTTGCACTGCTTGTCAAGCTTTCAGTACTCACATGGAAGGGAGGGTGCACACATTATAATCATAACAGTGGCAGCTATTCCACTTGAAATACTTGGTCATTTAAAAAAGATGGGTTCTTAATATCAGCAAAAGGCAGACAAGACTTACATTTTAATCTGACTTCCTCCGACAGTCCAAAAACATGCAGATTGGGGTCAGGGTTAATTTGAGACTCAAAATAGACCATAGGTGTGAATGTGTGTGTCATTTGTCTTTGTTTGTTGACCCTACAATATCCTAGTGACCTGTCCAGGGTGTCTCCCGCTGCTCGCCTCTTGTCAGCTGGGGTTTGCTCCAGCTCCCCCTGTGAGCCTGAAAGGATAAATGTAATGGATGGATGGAGTAGACACTAACGTGTCCCTCAGGGTGAGCCCTGAGCCTCAGCTGTGTCCCTGCCAGGTCATGGTCAGGGTGATACAAACACATATGTCACAGTTAGGTGGTTTTGCTGACAAGCATTATAGCGAACAGCAAAGCAGATGCACAATGTTGCGCTTTCCAAGAGAAATGAAAACAAAACCCAGCGTGTCTAGAATGTGGGAGCAGAGTTGCATGATGAAAAAAGTCAATCTCTGGCGTCACTACAGCTGGAAACATGCAGCTAAACCGTATCTTTTGGGAGGACAAATGGTCGGATAAAGTTAATACTCTTAAAACCTCAAACTGGTGGAGTTTATGTGCCCAAAAATCCGTTTTCCAAGACCGTATTACGAGATCATCCTACACAGGCAAGTTGTTCAGTGAGCAGAAGCTGAAACCTCATTCAGAAGGAGTTGCCTTGTTGCAGCTGAGGACTTGTGAAATCATGCATTGCCTCCACACACAGTGCTTTCTTCTACTCTGCATGAAAATAAACCCGCTATGGCAAATTAATACAGAAGTGATTCTGCAAAGCTCCTTCAAACATTTGGTGAGGATTCTCACTTTTGAAAAGTTAATAAAAGAAACTGTTAAACTGTATTGTTAAGATGTTTAATGTGGTAAAAGCTACATGGACAACCAACAACATGAAATCACTGAGTAGGAAATCTACGATGAACTCAAAGCTACTTACAACTGCTATGAGCATTTCTTATCCCAACCGATTCATGCGAGACTCAGTCCTACTCCAGACTCACTGACCCAAACAGGGAGTAGCATCATCCTCACCACTACCATCTGACATCCAACACCTCGCCAAAGACTGTTCCAGCCTTCGATTAAAGAGATTGGTGTGATATTTAAATTAAATTGGGCTCTTGATAGGAAAAATGCTCCCCACCCCTGGCCTTGGAAGTAACATGGGTAACATTAGTGGTCTAAATAGCATGCTAGTTAGCTAGACAGGCTAAAGGTAGTATCTTACTTCAAGCTTATAAACACATTATTCAAACTTACAATATGTAACTTTGCCCCTAGGTGTCCTCTCAATCAAAACAATAACTAACGGACTGGTTTGAAGGAAGTTGTGAAGCAGCATGGGCTCATGGGAGTTTATCCAACAATGTTACCAATGAAATTCTACATGATGCAACTCAAGTGCAAATCATAATGCATTTATGTTTAATTCATGTCAGGCAGCAAACAGCAATGAATAATCGTGAACAAGGACCAATACAAACAGTGGAAGGAAAAAAACAGCTGATCCAAGAACGTGCTAGCAGTGTGTTTTTTTCAAACTCAAATCGAGGATTTCCTTGGGTTTGAATATTGTGGGTAATATTTTGAAAAATGTAGCATAGGTCTCGTAGTTCTTAGACATTTTAATAAAGAATTGTTACATATTATACAGGTATCTTTTTTTACAAATATATATCCTCCATGAATTAAAAATGATAATATAACAAGTCACCAGCTTTACACACGTTTCATTTTCAAAGGTGGTCTATGGAGAAATCGAATATGCTGTGCCTAGTTGCAGCAGCTTAGCTTGATTGGACAGGAGAGGGGTTTGGAGAACAGTCAATTACATGCGAGTGTGACAGCTTTTCATTAGAGAGCAGCGCCCCTCACTCCACCTACCCTCTGAGCTGATTTCACGGGATCGGACCAGGTCGCTCTTGTTGCCCACCAGGATGATTGGTGTGTGTGGCTGGGCCTCCCTGAGGAGGAGGCGGAGCTGGGAGGTGCGGTGGAAACTCCGCCTGTCAGTCACCGAGAAGACTAGGATACACACGTCACACTGTAGAGCGGACAGGTCCTGGGGATAGAAAGGCACACATATACACACATGCATTAATAAATCAACACCCTGGCTCAGAAGATTAGCACTGCTCACACACAGGAGAGATCCAGTGACGGCTGAATAGGTGTGGAATGTCACGTAGCTGCAACACGGCACACAAGATCGCCTTCATGCCATCACCAAATTGGCAATTTGTCCTTGCACACCGTTTTAACCTCAACCTCCTTCTTCAAGTTATTTTTCTGTTGTGCTGGAACTTTGCCACTGAAAGGAAATTAATGCTAACGCCAGGGGGACGGCACTTTAGTTTTTATCACTGTCCCATGGGAGGACACAGAGGAGGCTGTGCTCAAGCTGACTGTGTGCACATCACGCTTCACTTTGAATATCCTGACCCTTTTAACAGTGACCACCAAATTCCCATTGGGGCTCCTGTCACAGAGGCTCAATTTGCAAGAGTGGCTGCAGCAGAAAAAGCAGCTTGGAAGTGCCTGGGACCATCATTGTCCTCTTTCGCTTTGTCTCTCTGATTCTGTCAGCTACATTTACATTTGACTGAAGGAGGGTCATGGGTGTAAAATTGCTCGTTGCAAGGTTCTCCTGGGTATTCCTGAGTTTTAATGATCGTTCATTCCCTGTTCGCTGATCAACACAAGACGTGACAGCACAATCTCACGGTAAGAGATTACATTAAGGAAGCATTCACAGCCAGTCCCCACATTATATGTTGTCCTCTTTTATCTGTCAAAGATCTGGTAATTTGTCAGTGACATTTGATGCAGGGCCTCACAGTGTTCCAGTGGCTAACACTGTCACCTCACAGCAAGAACATCTAGTTTGGCCAGGTGCTTTTCTTGGATGCATGTTCATCCCATGTCTTTGGGTACTCTGGCTTCCTCCCACAGTCATAACACATGCAGGTTGGGGCTAGGTGAGAGTGAAAGGCTGTTCCTCTGCATGTTGGCCCTACAATGTGCTGGCGACAGGGTATACCCCGCCTCTCAGCTGGTGTTGGCTCCAGCTCCCCCTGCAACCTCTTCAGGATTAGCTCTGTAGATAATGGCAGGAGGGATATTAGATGCAGAGACTCCATATGGTTCAGGGTTTACTGAACTCAATTCCGTGTGGTTGTGAAATGCAACCCAGGTTTGGATGTAAGTCTGAAGTATGTGGTCATGTGGATTAGATGCACATTTATATCACAGAGCATTGTAGATTTTTATATTACACCCTTTCTATGTTTTGAACATGGCCAAAAAAACGTCAACCTTAACCCGTGCTTCCTGGTATAAAGATGCACTGATGAATATTTTGATGTAAACATTATGGGTCAAATGAGACATGTAGCCTTTATTGTGAAAAACTAAAAGATAATCATTAATCACACAACCTCTCCAGTACCAAAGAGCAGAATAACCTTCATAAGCTAAAACACTAAATTAAGTGTCACTACTTTAAGTTGGACAAGTCAATATTTATCATATTAATGAGGGATATGGCAGGTTATAGCAAAAAAGCACTGATAAGCCCACTGTCTACGAACCGCCTAGCACCAGACAATAGGTAGACATGGTAAAAACTAGCCATAGAAAATTGTGCAGCATTTAAGATATTAAAAATGAAAAAGAGAGTGAATATATACTGAAATAAAAATCCAGATAAATGCTCCCAGCTCTCAGTTAAAAACTTCAAGGTAATAATACATCAAACTCTTCCTTCAGCTTATTCCACTTCCCAAAGACTATCCAAAACCCACACAGCTTTGAAACTCCAAAGTGAGATACGGAATCTTTTTCCCACTCAGCTTACATCTGTATCTGCTTGATCCCCCGATTTAGTAATTCCCCAGAACTAAAGTCTTTCAGGTCATTTTCTATATTTTTATTTAAATTATCCAGCAGGAGAATTTGTATGTTTTTAAAATCCTTAAAATGTTATCTCTCTCTCTATTTTTCAATTCACATTGTTTAACAATGCTCCTCCAGACTAAGATCATAGTATGAGGTTAAAAATATGAGAACAAAAGACTATGTAAAGTAAAGTTCGCCAAGTACAATAGAAATAAACTTATTTTTATCCAAAGAATAAATCTGTAGTGTGACTACTTTTTCACATCTAGATGGAACTCAGCATTGTATCCTGCAAATCCAATCCAAAGTATTACCACTGTGTCGACAAAGTATTTCTGGTTCATTTCATTTGTGGGTTAGTTTTAGGTTTAATCTTTAATTCTAGGTTCCATTACGTCTAAACATTGTCTATTTCTGACCTGTAGAACAGGAAAAACAATCAATGTGTATTTCAGCTCAAAATAGGACTCTGAAGCCATAAATAGTAGTGACTGATCAATACAAAAGCATTTTATCCCCACCAGATAACCCAATCTGCCTCCCTGCCTCGGACTGCATATTGTCATAATGTATGTGTGCGCGTGCGGATGCCCTTGCCCTACATCCGCAGCCCTGAGGGTAAACTCCTGCCCCCTAGAGAGTTTCAGACGCCTGAAAAATTCACACCATTTCAAGTGGCCAAGTACTATCGGATCGGAGCCCAGAGCAGGAAATTCATGGGAAGTGCCTTGGCACGGTCTGTATGATGGAGCACAGGAAAAGACAAGGGAGAGGCGAAAAACAGAGATGAGCAAGCCAATCGCATGGGAGGCGGCTCCGCCACCTGTCACAGTCTGACTGAGGGAGGAGGACGAAGAATGGAAACTACAAGGCACAGGGAGATAAAGTGAGGGAGAAGCTAATCTTTGTGGGCAAAGGAGTAACAACATGAGTGGACATCGATTAGGAGGTTGATGGAATGGGTCCAGGAAAAAACTGTGACCAAGTAAATCGAAACACAACTCTGGACACTGCCAACTCTCTCCCTCTTGATTAAGCAGCTCCTCTCTGTCTCACAGAGAACAGGCCATCTGTCAATACCTACACACACACACACACACACACACACACACACACAAATACACGCAGACACACACACACACACACACACGCACACAGGAACTGACACACAGGGACTGACACACAAAGCCTGGCTCACACAGAAGCACTCAGATCAATGAGCATTCAGGAAAAATATTCATTAAATTATCTCAATGACAAATAATTCATCTGGCTAAACAGACCATTTTCTCTGTGATGTCAGGGATTTGTTAAGTTTCCCTTGATCAACATCTGTACACTTCTTGCAAAGCTAAATGGCCAAAAGTATGTGGACATACAGTACATTCTGTGAATATGTCTAGCATAATTGGTGTGGAGGTGTTTTTCATGCTTTATGTTCAGACCCTTTGGTATATTTTACATTTTAATCTTAGTCTTATATTAAATAGTCAGTGATCAGTAACCTAATAATAATAACATCAGATTGTTATGCAAAACCTTGCATTGCTGGCTCTATATTAAAACATTGAAATTATAGATATTTTTGTTGTTTGAAGAGTGTTGCTTTGGGCTTTATTCTATAACTGTTTACGATTATCAATCTTACTGATAGCTTCAGTTTCGCTGAAAAACTTTGGCTGAAATTGAATTTGAGTCCGTAAACATAACATTAATAAGTATTTGTCCTTTGAACATTAAAAACTTTATACAGTATTTTTAACTCTAACACATTTTCATACACATCCTCATACCTCCTGTACTGCAATTTCAGTTTAAAAGCTGAAATGTACGGCAATATGGAAATATCTGTAATGGTATAACTTGGTCTGACAGAAAACCTTTAGACATATTGGTGATCAGCTTCAGCTTCTAACTCTATATGAACTGAGTATAGGGCAATCATTCAGGCCCTCATCCACCATGATAAATGTCATCTTCAAAAATAGAAAGTTCACAATGCAGTCCTATCAAGCTCAATCAGATAGAGAGGATCACATGCCAGGCTTTTTCCTTTTACCAGGTGCAAATGTAGATAAGAAAAACACACATCCAATCAAACGTGATGGAAAGCATGGTATGGATACATGACTTGACATGATTTTCTTTTGAAAAGGACATTTATGGTATGTGCAGACCTTACATCCAGGGGCTGCAGCTCAAAGCTTGTGGAGCTGTGGTTGAAAAACTGCCTTAAATATTCTGCTGAACTGGAATGAACTGGAGTTTTCGTAAGCTTTGTATTATGCAGAGAAACAACACACAGCATGCACACACACATGCATTAACATGCACTCAAAAACACATCAAACACCAACAAACTACACCAGCAACCATTAAATATGAGGACAATGAATCACTTATCAGATCTCATTTGCATAACTTGGTGCGCCTGCACGAGCGCTCAAACTGCTATTACCCCCAGTTGGGAACAAAGGCAGAAAACACAGCATACGGACCTTTTTTTGAGAGTGTGCATGAGCGCGCACGTCTGTGTGTGTGTGTGTGATTGTGTGTTGCGCGGGTGTTAGTGTATTTCTTATTATACAAAATGCTCCTCCCCCCTGCCTGGAACACAGATCCTGAACTATTGCAATCTATTGGCTCCAAACTCATTTGCTTTTCAGAGTAAGATACATGAGCAAAGCAGCTTACAGCCTTTACATGGAAACAAAAGGTCACACACCTGCTTGCACAAACATGCACAGAGAGCGCACACTGATAAATGCATGTTACACTCGTGCTACCATTTGGCTTTATCAAAAGCAAACACATGCAATCTGCCTCTTTGGTTTGTGCCTGTCAGAGCAAAAGGAAAGAGGGAATGGCAGTGAAAAGGAAGTAAGGGAAGCAAGGATCAGAAGAAAGACAGTGGAAAACCACTTGCTCTAAGTCAAAATCTGATAATTGGATGACAAAGCTTAGAGCGGACAGAGTGCTGAGTTAGTGGTTTTGCTCTGACCTAACTTTATATTGCACAGAGACAATGATTCCCTTAGGAAATATCCTGCATAGTCCATCTGGCCTGCACACACACACACACAACGCACACACAGAGTACACACAGAGCCCACACGAGCCTGCGTGAGCAACGGCCACCGATGACCACATCATTCCCGAATTCAGCTGACATCACAGACACACCCACACACACAAACACACACAGAAGGGTAGTGTAGAAAGTGTCCCTGCATGACCCAGATTCAAGCTTTATTATGACAGCATGTAGAGCCTCCACCCTGCTGAAGTGTCCATTAGCAAATCCCTGAATTACTTGTATCAGGAAAGCTGTTGTGTGCAGTTGACCTCTGACCTGCCCTGTGCAGCGAGGATAAAAAAGGATTTCCCTCTAGGACACAATAAAATGTTGCATTATTGGTTAAATACCCAACATCATGTGATCTGAAGAATAAAAAGGTTCTACCTTTCTTTTGCACAAAATGAGTTATTCACGTGGCAATATTTTCTTAAAATTTTTTGGGGGAAAGGTGTGTTGAATTACTGTATTTAATGGTCATACATTAATGGCCTTATAATTATATATAAAAAAAAAAAAAAAAGATAATATTTCATTCCAGCTGCAAATCAGTGCTTGGCATGTGAACAGAAGGCCCAATCAGCTTCTGCCTCTCACCCTTTCCCCTCTTGCTTTATGGTTGAGGTTATGAATAAATGAAGCGAATAAACACAATATGAATAAATAATGCAATGTTGCACAAATGGTTATGTGAAACAATGTGAATTACACTTAGAGATACTTTAACCATTAACTATTATGCTATAGATGACTAGCTTATATACTGGCTTTTTTTTTTTTTTGTGCTTTGACTCGGTTGAACTCAACTCATAATTACAACTAGCTTCAGCATCATTAATCAACCAGTTTGAACCTGATCAAAAGATTATTTTTAACATTAGCTGCTGATTCTAGGTAGCTCACTAAGGTCAATTTACACAGACATGCTAACATTCATTAGCATAAATAAATGACACTACCATAGACTGTATATAATGTATTCACTCAAAGAGACTCTGCTTTAGGAATAACAAAAAATTGTTAAATATCTTTCTTGCTGTAGCTAGCTGTAGTGGGACGTGACAATGCTTTAACATGGTGTTGTAACTAATACAAAAAAGAGTTCCTCCTGGCTGGGAAAATTCATGTGAACCTCATTTGGCACACAAGTAGACTTGACAACTACAATGGCACTCAGTAGGGTGTAAACCTTCACCAAGGCCCAACGGTCCCATTAAGTGTAATCAAACTGCACCAAACTGCACATTCATGAATAAAAATCCACTTTATATGTGTAATTTTTCATCAAGATCTCTTAATTATTTGAAGAGAAATCATAGAAAAAGTTAAAAAAACATCTCACAATGTTCAAGAAAGTATAACAATTCCTGGATCCACCCACTGATCCAGATTTACACAAACATGTGATGTGTTCCTCCCTGAGGCATACCACATCCTTCCAACAAGTTTCGTGGGAAATCTGTCCAGTGTTTTTTGAGAAATGTTGCTTACAATTAAAGAACAACAAACAAACAACAAACCGAAATAAATGGACAGGGGTGAAAAAATAACCTCCCAGGCAGAAGAAAATATATTGCAAGTTCAAATCTATTAAGACAACCAAGTATAGTAGATTCCAAATTTGAATCATATTGCTGAACGGTTTTCACCAAAATATATTTTATGCTTTCTCAAGTAAGAACAACAATGTAGCTTTTTAAAGAAAATTGAAGATTTCCAAGGTTCTGTCTTCAATACACCTGATCTAGACGACTGGTATAGTATTCTGGCAGTTCCCTTGTAGATATCCCTCAAATACAATGCACATTCTTTTTACACATTAAAGAAAAATGAGAAATGATTCCCTGCGGAGACTAAAACAAACAAAATGGTTAAAGTATAGCAGCTTACATGGATTAGGGCAATAAATGAGAAACTGTAAATGGAGCAGAACAACTCTGCGAAGGATGAAAGAGAAAATAGTCCAGGGAAGAAACTCCCAGGACACAAGGCCAAATTCAGTCTCTTTTCCGAGAACTGGATGGTGGAACGATGTTTTTCTTTCTTCCTAATCGAGTGAAAGAATGTGGTCAAGCAGTAATTATCTCCTTCCAAATTACATCCTGGACCTTCTCCCTAATTCGCTTTAGCAAAACAAATGATCCGTTCCTCCGCGGCAGCTTTTCTCGCTGCGCACTGATAGTAACACACATATAAGACACTGGCCTACATTTCTCCAGGCCTCAGGCGGCCCCTCTTGGTTGTTTTTAATAAATATTTAAGTTTCAGGCTATCAAATAATAATGGAAACTCTTAGACTGACTCAGGGAAGGTATAAATTCAGTAATGCGCCAACGTACAGTCACCAAGACAGACACACACACAGTCACACACTTTAGAGAGAAGGGTCTGAAGGTCCGTCGAGTCGTCAGTGACCTCAATCTCCGACTTGGTCCCGTACATGCAGAACCCAATTTCTTAAAGGTTTGAGAGATACATTCAATTACACAACCAATGTCGGGCTAAAAGCAGAGAAGGGCACGGTCTTGCTGGGTCAAATTTGCCAGTGTTTCTATTTTAAGCACACGGATGACTTATTTAAACCATCCAAGCCCAGTGACGTCAACAACGCTCGCAACGTCCCAGCATCTGGCACAGCAGACTCTCAACCCTGTGTGCATTTGTACGGTGTTATGTTTTACACACTGTTATCAGTGCTACATGAAGACACACACGAACACACACACACACCTGCCAGCATTGTCTATATATGTCTCGACACTGGCAATATAAGTGCAACCTGGGGTTTGGTGTGCACCACTCTTTGCACTGCAGTTGGGAAAGTGACAGCTCCAGCTCGACTTCCATGAGTAAATCAGCAAGACCAATAAGATCACTGGAACAAACCATCGCTCTGTGTCAAAGTAACAGTTTTACATCTTTTTTTGAAAGACAGGGCCAGTCAGAGAGCGGACGAAGCCCCACAGCCATCAGCTTTTGATGCTGACTGTTGTAGCATGATGTTATGCCTGAGTGAGTGATTAAGCCCTGGTTGTGCATACAACAGTGTGTATGTGTGTGTGTGTCTGTCTGTGTGAGTTGCTATGGTAACCTTGGTGTAGGTTTGGATGCCCCACGGAGAACCCTTACAGCTCGCTACAAGGCCAGAAGCTCTGCCTCCAGGGACTGGGGGCGCTGTCGGTTAATACTCCGCTAGTTGAGGTCCATGAGATGTGTGATAGGCAGCTGGACCACATCTGTCTGACCGTGTGAGGGAGTGAATGTGTGCTCACAATGTATGTGTGTGTGTGTGTGTGTGTGTGCGTACATGTTTTCTATCTGCAGGCACTTCCCCCCAAAAAAGCACAAAAAACATGGGCACGTATTAGCAGATGATTTTAGGATGCTGTCCAGTTCTCTCTGCCTTCCCCCACTGCTGACGGCCCTGGAGTTATTCCAAGCCTCCCGCTGTCCGGCGTCTGTTTCCTCAGTCTGAAAGGCCTGCCTCGTATTAACACGCACAGAATAACAAATGTAATTAACTCTTGGGGAGACTTGACCATGGCAGGAAAAGGGCCACTGGAGATAGACGAGCAAGTGACACATAAAAATGAAACAAGAGTGTGAATGGACGGGGAGATTTGGAGATGATGACAGCTGCAGGCGGAGAGGGCGGCGGAATAGGGGGCGAGGAACAGAGGATAGCGCTATAACAACGTGATAACAGGAAAAGTGAGGACACGAGCTAGCTTCTAGTGGACTTCCCCAGAGCGAAATGTGGCAGCGTGTGAATAATTTAACCTTAAGGCGGGAGCCCCTGAGACCCGAGTGGACATCTGGTAAAGGATGCATCAGGGATAATCCACCCTAAACTCTAATTAGAGTGCTCTAACATTTCATCATCATTATTAACAGGCATTAATGACTGTTTACTTTTTCATTTCACATAATGTCATCAGTGTCACATGGAGCTTTTTGACAAGCTGTTGTAGTTTTGCGCCGCTCTCCTGCTCAAAAACCAATCACACTGTTCAGCTCAAAAGGTGGATGATGCATCACTGAAACTATTTTGGCCCTCACCACTTTGCAGAAAAAGAGCGTCAGAAAAGCTCAATAGCAGTCAGCATAGCTGCTCCAGCAGGATTCCCTGTATGGTGCAGCAAACACACACACGTGTAAGCAAAAGTATGAACACACTTTCTCTGCCTTCAGTGCACACCAATCATTTGACCATCACGGAAATCAAACAAATGCCTATTTTCACCTAAAGCACAGGCCCACAATGTCAATATCTGAAGACGTCAAAAAAGGCTTATGAGGAACAGTCGCTCAGTAGCAGGAAAAGATTGAGGAAGAGTCTACACTCTATGATACAAACAAGCCCCAATGAGCAAAGCAAGAAGCAAACGAGTATCTCACCTGTTTCCAGTTGTCGAAAATGATGACTTTGCTGTCCTCGTCGTCGACCGTGACCGAGCACTCGTAGCCCTCACCTGCAAACAAACACCGAAGTCAAACACAAAATGTGACAGTGTACATTTATTATAATAGTGCCAGTGTAAAAATGTCATCTGAAGTTATTCTAGTTCTAAAAAAAGTCGAGTCCTTGACCTACTCCAGAACGAATCAGTTTCTCGATTTATTTAAAATGGTTAGATGGCCAAATTAAATCTTTAAAAATGGAACTCCAACTTATTTTGGACACTTTTTTTTATCTTCGTGAGGATATTTTTATGCTCTAATGTAGAGGCAATCTTCCACATTTGTCTTTCCAACTTAGCTCTTGTTAAATAACCCAAACCAACAATATTTCAGTCTATTTTATCCGGCCCCTCCTCCCTGCCTACTTTAGAGCTCTTAGCTCCAAAACCCATTTGTTCTCACTGAAAATGTTCATCTTTAAAGTTTGAGTACAAATAATATTTTCAACATTGCTCAGTAAAAATGCCATGTACTCTAAATTCATAAAACCCCAGAGCACTGTAGTCTTTAACATTTGGAACAGAAGATGGATTACATACTGCCTATGTTGGGCACTATTTCTATTTCTGTCCGATTTTACGTGAAAATAATAAAATAAAACGTACAGAAGAAAAATATAATTCGGCTGTGTTTGTCAGGTCTATTTTAAGGTACCAGCACGCCAAAGCTCCTGTTGTTATTCCTCGACTGTCTGTTACTGGTAATTACTTGGTGAAGACATGTATTGATTAGCGAGGAGTCATTCCAGCCAGGAGGTTGATCTGAGGCTGGAGCTTCTATTCGAATGTATCAAATAGGCTCCGTTGAACAGATGAATGCTTTTTGTGATTTCCATGTGTAGCTCATAGAATAATTTAGCACTCTTCTAAAATTCCCATGCATAATATGAATCCCTATCAGGGAAACATGTACAAGCTACTTGGATGAAAAGGCTTTTTCCTGCCCATTTATGATGCATGAATCCAAGCGTAGTTCATCTGCACTAATGAATACTGTATGGTGTGAGCTATGGGTGTGAGTAAGAGGCCTGTGAGCTTCTCCAGGCCCTTGTGACACTAACAAATTGATCGGCCGAGGACCAGAGCTGATTATCGCTGGTGTTGCAGTAAACAGTGCGACAGGCCTACTGACTGACGGGCGCGGGGGAGGGGAGGGGGGGGGGGAGGCAGCAAAGTGGATCAAGGCTGATTCAATAGCTATTTACACAATCAAGAGAATATCATTGGCTTTCTTGCTGACTACTAACATATCTGTTTACGAAGTATGTTAGTTTAGCATGCCTTGAAACTAGAGATACAAGTAGCATGGCTCAGATCATAGATGTAAGCTATCAGATAGTTAGGTAACTCAAACATACCTAGAAACTGGGGAAATAATGCTGCGGTCCATTAAACCTCGGAGCTCGGAATTTTTACTCGAGGGCTGGAAAGTTAGCACTAACTGTCATTAGGCGTGTTGTTCACATAGTACTGTCCAATTACTGTCTCAGGACGTGTTACTATTGTGTTAGAAATGCGTTTCTATGAACTGTTTTTGCTAACAATGGCTAGCTAACTTAAAAATGTTTCCGATGCTACCGGAACGCTATAAACTCTGGTTATTTGGGTCATTCCGAGGGTCGAGCTCCAAGTTGTAATGGAACGTTGCATAGGTAGCATGGCTTAGTTCATCGATGTGAGCTAGCAGCTAGTTAGCAATATTTAGCATACTTAGAAACAGGAGCAACAAGAAGCATAGATCAATTCAAAGATAACATGCAACATCAAATTATTAATTGATACCAGTCTCATTCCTGTAAGAGATGCTGCTAAATATGCAGTAAAAGCCAAATCTGCTGTAAAAACTTTGCACTTTGTTTTTTGTGTGTACAAGACCAACAGCGTTAAAAGGATAGTTCACCCAAACATGAAAAGTCCCCATTTACTCAAATTGAATTGGATTTGGCTGCAGCGCTGTTAACCCCTCAAACACCTTAAGTGTTTTGTGGACTCAAACACTTCACCCAGTGGTGAGTAGATAATTCATTTTTGGGTGAACTATACCTTTAAGGGTGTTTCCTCCTGTTTCCAGCTAACTAGTTGCTAGATATTGATCCTTTGAAATGCAGTTAAAGGGAAAATCTGAGCAGTCTAAAGATGTACGGGAGAATAGGGTAAGTCGAACCAGTGGGTAAGATGAGCCACCCCCTGTATCTAGATAACCATAAAAAACAAACAAACATGTGACCATAAATTTAGGAAGTATAGTCGACATTACTCATTCCATATTTGACTCAAGCACATGGAGAGTGGTACGCAAACCAGAACAAAATGTTGCTAAAGGTATCATTCTTGTATCTATCTTCATTAAAATAGAAATGTTTTTGACATCACTGCAGGTCAGTTTAAGTCGGTGTAAGCTACTGAACAAGGTCATAAACATAACATAACTTTATCTGAACTACTGTGTGAAACAATTCTGTCAAAATGGTGGTTGTGGGCTAAAACGAGCCAATGATCTGGGGGTAAATTGAGCCAATGGTCAGTAATTGTTCACTGAACACACACACCTACACTAACTCTCTCTGTGTCACTGCTACACTGTTCAAGTATTTGAACACTGTTCCAAGTCTTACAATGTTAATGTAATGAATACTTTGTTGACCAATATTAAGTTTAAATCGTCCGTATACAAAAGTTTAAGTACACATGCTTAATTTCTGTAGCTAGCCGTTAACTCACAAAGATCACAGTTAAATCTGTCTCTAAAATGTTTAAGAAACCTGTTGATCAACATAAATAAATATGTTTTTCCTTTTGTAAAATGATGACATGGATTTTGTGTCATTTTTATAAAAGTTTTTAATGGTGGCACCATTTACCTATAGAGGGCTCAATTCACCCCCCCCCCCCCCCCCCATCACGATGATCATAATACCCCCACCTTGGGGTTAGATTTTCCAAAGGACTCATTTTCTTTGATTGTTCATTGTACTGAAGCAACTACAATTCTGTTTAGCAGTAAAATCATCAAATGTAAAAAGAGGCTCGTCTGACCCTGTTGTCCCCTACTTGGCTAGACTGTGTGAAGGCTGAATGAGTCGAGATAAATACAGCATTGATCACAACAAAGACGTCTGACCAAAGCTTATCTAGACCTTGAGATTAATCTCAAAATGTTCTCAGTCCTGCCATAGATGCACATGCACACAAAGACACACACCACACATCCCTGTGTAGGCTATTACCACATGCTTGTGTCTCAGAGTCTATAGAGAGGGATCTGTCGGACTGCCCGGCCAGAGATAAGGCCAGTGACGACTTGCCCACGCCATTCTGTCCCAGCAGTACAATTCTCAAAGCTCCGCCGTGGCTGCGGTAAGTTGACTGTGCATTTGCCGATTGACCGAAGGACTCATCCCGAGCCACCGCTGTGTCGCTGATGGGCAACGTGGCAGGCTGCTCCAAGCCCGGGATCCAATCGCAGTCCTCGGACACAGCCTCTTCCCTCCGCAGCTGGTGTTTGACAGGCAGAGGTGTGCTTCCTCGCCGCAGGGGGGGCGCCGTGGTGAGAAACATACTGTACTAGAATGAAATGAACACAAAAAAAATATGTATGTGTAAATATAGTGATGAGCCACTGCACAGCCAGATATGGGGTTTGTTACCTGGAGTACCTTGAAATAAACAGGCTGTGAATCTAACTGAAACGTTGACCCTGGAGGATGGGGTGGTAGTGGAAGTGGTTTGTGTGTGTGTGTCTGTCTGTCTGTCTGTCTGTCTGTCTGTCTGTCTGTGTGTGTGTATCTGAGTGTGTGTGTGTGTGTGGTGGGGGGGTCTCTGTGTGTGAAAAAGGAGGGAGGTAAAAATAATGAAGGTGAGAGGGACGAGAGTGGCAGTGTAAGAGAAAGATGCTGATGAAGATGCAGTGTGTCAAAGGGAAACCTTCAAGAGGAAGAGTGGAGCCGACGTTGAGGGGTGAAGAGATGAGGGAGACATGGAGGGGGGAGCACTGCTGAAAGGATGGAAGGGGATGAAAGAATCCCAACACACAGCAGGGTTAGGGTTAGGGTTAGGAAAAGAGAGGAGGAGGTATGTTGATAGAGAAAGAGGGAGGGACAGAGGAAGAGGCCGCGGCAGTGTGTAATAAGAGCAGAAGTGCAGTTAGGTGGCTGTACACTGTACATGGAGTGCATCATGAGCGCAGCATGAACACATCAAAATAGGTCAAAAACATAAAGTCTGGATCTCCATCCCTAGTTATTTAAAACTGAGAAAGCTGTTAGTGGTGTTCTCCAGAGCAATAACGTTGCTGCCAAAAAGTGCATGAGAATAACTGTGTGAGTGCATGTGCATTACTGTGTGTGTGTCTGCAACCGCAGCAGGTCAACCATTGATGACCCTCATCAATATTAATACAGTAATTAATCTAGCTCCAGTGACACCCCTGGGCGACTGTGGCATCTGCCGGCAAAAGCTAAGTGCAGAATCGGGTGCTTAATTAAAGGGGATTGACACAATAACAGGAATGTATTAGAATAAAATGCAATCCAAATTAAGTTAAGTCACACAAATTGCAATGAGCTGAATCAGGTCCTCTCTTAAACAATGTCAACTACAACACCTGAGTGTTTCAGAAGGTTAGGAACAACTGCAGGGCTGTTGTAAAGGATTGTATTGGATTGTGAGATTGTCCAGGTGTACCCAAGAAACTGGGGACTTTTTAGATCTCTCATGAGTTTGCTCTGTTTTCCCATTTGATATTGTATAATGAGATGATCAATTCTGTATCGATTCAATTGAATACTAAAAAAACATGCAGCTTAGTACAGTAAAGTATGTTAATAAAGCAGTGTATCTCATTATATAGTACTCTAGATTATGGTACAGTACAGTGTAGTGTAGTATTGTGTTCAGTGATGTTTTGGGTAATGCATGTTGAGAGTGTAGTGTATTAAAAAATAAATTTACTAATTGCTAATATATTGTCAAATGTAGTATATTCTGTATAGTATAATAGTACAGTATGTTATAGTATAGTAGAAATGTACAATATATAATATAGGACAGTATGTAATATATAGTATTGTAAAGCAGTACAGTATAGTATAGTAGTAGTGTTGCAGCATATGTTTAAGGTGTGGCTTCTTGTGACACAGTTGGCTTGCTTCTTGATCTCTCTCTTCCCTCTCTCTGTCTCTCTCTGTCTCTCTCTCTCTCTCTCTCTCACACACACACACACACACAAACAAACAAACAAAAGCATACACGCTCCCCCGCCCACACACACACACACACACACACACACACACACACACACGAGGAAGCTCAATTAAGTTAATTGAACGAGCTAATCAATTAAGCATGGCCTTTATTGTCAGTGGCGCTCAGGGGAGCCATACACGCAGAACAGGAGACTCTGAGCCAGTGTGTCAGGGGTTAATCTCCTTCTCTAGCCAGGCTGTCGAGAAAACTGGGGCAAACAACAGTGTACAATACAAAATTAATACTACAGGCAGTGTCTCTGCAGCCAAATTACACTCACTGCTGCTGCTGCTGTGAGCCTGCTGCAGCCACACAGTATCTAGTAAACTTGTGAATGTTCCTGACCATGCTCACTGTTCTTTAAACTTCAATTTAGATGATTGTAATGTAGGTATATGAAATCATTTATGATGAATAACATGTCCACACTATAGAGGGATCAAAGATCGCTTGGAGCTATGGATTTAATACCTGTAACCAGACTAAGGATTTACTGCAAACACATCACAGCTATAATCACAAGGCTGAAAATATAGCTGGCGCCTAAAAATGTGGGCAAGTGAAGTTTACTATAAAGTCTTTGCAGAGTGGTACAGACTCACTGAGTGTCCCTGAAGGCCTGATAATATTCAGAAATCCTTTCCTGAGAGGGAAGATGAGAAATCCCCCCAATTCTGAGTTTAAAAGATAAGTGTGACTGAAAGGGACTAAGGTGAGCTGCATACAAACAGAGCTGCACATCCGACAGAGAGAGAGAGAAAGAAAGAGATAATGAGAGAGTGTGAATGTGTGTGTGTGTGTGTGTGTGTGTGTGTGTGTGTGTGTGTGTGTGTGTAGTCTGGTCTATTGTGAGGAGCGCACGAGGTGTGGTGCGTGGCCTTACCTGGTCAGCCATGGTTATTAATATATCTTCTCTTTATGGAACAAGTGCTGTAGTTGCAACCTCCTGCGCCGCCCGCCTCAGGTCATCTGTGCAGGCTGCAGACCCGGCATCGTCTTCACCACGGCGGCAAGAGACGGCGCACAAAAGAGACGCACCACATTTCATCTGACATGATCATGTTATTCTTCCTCTCACTCCTGCGCGTAAAGCTGCCTCCTCCTCCTCCTCCTCCTGCTGCTCCTGCTGCTGCTGCCGCCGCTGCTCGGAACTGGGAGCCGGTTGCACGGGGACGCGCGGCGCATGGACAATTCACAGAGGTGTTAGTTGGCAGGGCGGAGTGAGGATGAGGAGGATTACACCTGCGTCCCAGTTTGGAAAAGAAGGCGACGCGCTATAGGAGGAAGGGGAGGAGAGAGAGCCATCTGCACAGCGCATCACCTCCTGTCCTTTGATTGCCCCAGTGGTGACTGCCTCCCCTCCATACCTCCAGTTCATACCTGCCTCTCTCTCTCTCTCTGTCTCTCTCTCTCTCTTTATTGGTTTGCTCGTGCTTGAGTAGGAGCAGAGGGGAAATGGGGGAGAAATAGTGTCCCTCACCTCCTCCCTCCTCCAGCGCATCCCTCATGGCTGAGACGCGCGGGTTCCTTCAAATGTGTGCCTTTGTCTGACACCTGTCTGGGATTTTTCCCGGTGTATTTCATTCGGGTTTTACGGTACAAAATCATTTGTTCCGTTATTGTCGCTGTGATGTGAAGCGGCCGCCAGAGGGAGGCAGAGAGAAGCCTCATGGAGACGGTGTCACGTGCTCAGAGGCTTTTTTTATTGTCCTGGTACAACCTCAGATAAGACGTTTGGGAATCTGCTGTATTCAAGCTTAAACGTCGAAGGAATGTTCACCTCATTTAAGTAATCATTAGAAAATGTTGATCTAAGTGCCCCTTTCGTTATCTACAGATCAGGGACTAATAGACGCCCCCCCACCATTACGGTTGAACTTCTTTCATAAAACCCTTACATGCTCCGATAGACTCTTTAATAAACCGTAACCCTGAGGATAACTTGACCTGGAAACAAGACCTCAATAGACCTTTTCCTGGGGATATGTGGGAGGCAATACTAAAACAGTTCATAAATGATCCCTACACTACAGACGCAGCTTCGTCAAATTTAAGATACTCAGGCGTACCCACCATTCTAAAACTAAGGGGGGATATGACGGATGCAATGCAGCTTCAGAGACTCTGTTTCACATGTTCTGGGCCTGCCCCAGCCTTCGCTCTTTATTGGAGAAAGTGCTTACATCTTGAAGCATATGGCAACACTCGAAGGTAATAATATCTCTGATATGTAAGCCGCCATATCAGGTGATATGGGAGCCAGAGTCTGTGCAGTAGCGATCGTGGGATGGAGATGCGGTATCAAGGTCCCGCCGATGCACACGCACACCGGAGTCAGTCAGCTTTAAATCATGATCATTTCACCCTGTTAATACATCATCAAATAACTAACTCACTAAATTTACTGATGAACACTTTAACTAAGGGCTAGCTAAAAGGACTGAAACCATCTTTGAGAAAAACTTAATTAGAGAGTTTCCAGGATTAACAACACTAGTTCTAACATGGAATTTGACATTTTAATTTGGTCCATATTCAGTCCATTAAACGAAAAAGGTGGGATTGATGAGCCTTACTGCAGCCGGCCACTAGAGGGGCGATCAAGATGATTTGGCATCACTTTGGGGAAGCTGTCATGTTGTGTATCTTTTGAGACAGCCAGTGACTTGTCACTCTCCACTCTGTGGCTCTTCGGCCTTCCTGCGGTGTGGAAAATAACAACAAGGAACTGTGTGACAATTTCGGTGCTTCACACATGATATCTCAGTCCATTCCTTTCCTACAGTTCTTACAATTAAACTCACAATCAAATCTTAAGAAACACTACACACGCTTATATGGATGGCCTTCTTGTTGATCAGGCTGTTGATAATGGAGATGCCTTTATTAACATCACATTTTTAATGCTTTTTGTTACCTGGTACAAACTTCTTTTTGTCTTATTTCTCGTTTTCATTTCAGACCATTCCTCTCCAAAATGCCCATGAAGGGGACTGTGAGCACTGGTGTAAAGTAAAACCTGGATGCTCATAGCTCTTTGCCTTAAACAGATCCTCCGTGTGGGATTTAAGTACTGTGAAATGACAGTGAATGTCCTGACATCCTTTTAAGGCCAGTGTGGTAAATGCCTGTCACACTCGAATCAATACCTCTCCAAAACGCTGATCCGGATGATGAAGTCTCTTCCATCGTAATACCCATCTCCTGAAGCCCTAAGATATTAATCTTCTCTCATTCTCACACTACAGCCCTTTCTGCTCACTGCCGCTCTTCGCTGAGTATTTTCCAGAGTACATCAGGCCTCCAGACACGTCGGCAGGGCTGCACTAGACATACTGAATGGAAGTGGGAAGGATCCCCTCAATGGGCCTGCTGAGCGTGACTTAAATTTTAAGCTTTCACTGATCTGTAGACGTAATTAAGTCTCATTAGGACATCAGCGCTCACTGCTGCTCCGCGCTGTGTGAGAGGATCACAGCACAGACAGATGACACAGATAAGCGCTGTCATTAGCCACCAAGACGGTATCGACGCGGATAGGCCTTCTCCCTGCCAATGGAAGCGTTCAGTCATTAGAATGTGGAGCGGTGCAGTCTGGGAGAGATCAGGTGGTCAAGGGGCAAACCAAAAGGTTTCTTAGGTGCCAATAAGTCGACACGTGCAAGGTGAGAGAGTACTTTATGGACTTATTGTCATCACATGCCAACCATCCACAGATCTACAGCAGATAATGGCACAGCTGGATTTGAATGACCTTCTTCCCATCCATTGTAATTAAATATGACATGGTGGGTGAATATGACTTGTGAGTGTGAAAATGGATTATGCTAACAGATGTTTTGGCCAACGGTTACTGAAGTATAATCAATATTTGTTCATTTACCAAATGCCCTTTATTTCTTTTTAAGATCAAATCCTTGCATTGAAACCCACATAGATACAAAGAGAAGATACTGCCCTCTGTCTTTGTAAAAGAAGCTGCAAAGGTTTAGCACCAAATATATATTTCTGTCCAAATTAAGTTAGATTATTTAACACATCTCTGTTTTCCTTGGTGTTTGTGTTTGAAAATATATTATTTTAAAATAGCCCATGATATCATATACGTCTAATCACGGCAAAGTAAGGCAGTTATATTTATAAAGCACATTTCATACAAAGGTAGATTCAAGGTGCTGTGCAGGCACATTACACAAAATTAAATCAGAAAGAAAAATTTAAAACAAGTTTAATAAGAGGCAATAGAAATTGAAATTGAAATTAAAAAGAATAACATTTGTAGATTAAAAAAATAAATGATACAATTCATAATCCAAAGAAAATCACTGTCTGGTGTCCTCTAGACAATGCAATACAGTAGTCTGCACACGTCAGGCCATAACATGGGTTTACTTTAAACTGGGATTCATAAATATTAACATATTCTAGATTATTAATTTGAAGATCTTAATTTAAAGAGACAACATGAAATGTAATGAAAAACAACAGCACCCCAGTAAATCATCCAATGAAAAAAACTGAATATAAAATCTTCACCGCAGATAACTGTTTAAGCACGTTTATACATTGTAAAGTGGGTGTGTTTATATCAGGTTCAAATGTCAGTGTGTGTTTCAGATTAATATGTTAAGATTATTTCTGATGCAGCTGCAAAAGAAACCCATTCGATTATATTCCAGGACATCGTAAGGGATTCCAATGCCCCAATATATTTAAATCTGTGCTTTACATCTCTCACTATGAATAGCCTGACAGCAAAAACCCAATTATACGCCCCCGGTCAATTTGTCAAACAAAGCTGCTGACCACTGCAAGTACCGTGACATGCCCTTTACATTGTGTTATCAAACTACTTGGGATGTAGATTGGCTCCACTTGCTGGGAAGTCATTTTCCCCATGGGGTCATCTTCTGGTGTGATTCTTTGTGTCAAATCACAATTTAATGGAGGCTTTTCCACATTCAAGCTCGGAACGTAACAAGTACATTTTTATTGATGCTTCTCATAAGACAAGACAAGCCTCATTTCACAAGGTTACAGAGATGACATTGAATTTAGATAATGCTGCAGCCAAGAGATTTACAAGGAGCTTTACAGTGAGCCAGCGTAATACATTGTGTTTTTACAGTGTCACATGGCTGAGTAATGAGGTTACAAGGTTGTATTTGTTGTTTTAATTGACGACATGTAATGTAAGGATGTCCTGTGAAGGTTTCTTAACACCGGCAGCACTCTGTGCACATGCTTCATGTCATACTAAGGTTTGTGTTTGCTTGGATGGGTTATGTGAGTCAGTGTGGACTCAGCAGGCACCCAACAGTCCCTGAGAAAGGCCGTTAAGACTGCAGGTTCAGGTCCCACGTGGGAGGTCTGGAGACATCCAAGTTCAATGACCTGGATTTTTTATATGAGGATGTGCACTTTGATGTAAAGAGAGAAACTGCTTTGTGTGTCTGTAAAAATCCAGTTCTGCAAATGACCTCCTCTGAAAGCTTCCCACTGCAAGGACAGGGAGTTGCTTAGTGACTCTGGCATTGGGATGAGGAATATAAACCTTGTGTTTTTATGGCACATGATGCATTCTGTTTATTATACACTTTCATCTGTCTGAGAGCTAAACCCCTCTCTCTCTCTCTCTCTCTCTCTCTCTCTCTCTCTCTCTCTCTCGCTCTCTCTCTCTCTCTCTCTCTCTCTCTCTCTCTCTCTCTCTCTCTCTCTCTTCCCCTTCTTTCTCCGCTCACCCCAACCATTTGAGGCCCACTTTGAGTCTGGTTCTGTGGGAAGTTTCTTCAAGTTCAAAGGATTTTTTTCTCTCCACATCACCACATGTTTGTTAATTGTGGGAACTGTTGAGATATCTATAATTTTGTTGGGTCTTGGCCTTACTATGTAAAGCCTTGAGTTAACGCAGCCTATGTTGTGATTTGGTGATATACAAATACAATGTTGAATGTTACAAAAGCAAACAGGAGGTGGCTGAGAGTTCAATGGGATGTGTATATAAAGCATGTTGCCATTCATATATATGAAAAATAACTTCTTGAGATGCAGGTTGTTTGTCAAGGGTACATTATTATTGAACACTTTAGTGTGTACTAACTCTACTGAGTCAATCTGTGTGTCAGAGTTTGGTGAGTGAGAGAGTGTGCCGGAGGCTGAGGGTGTGTCAGGCATGGGGGAGGGGCAGGAGCAATACGCCAGGGCTGTACAGGTTTTCTTCTCAAGTGCTTATGAAAGAAGGAAGGCAGTAGCATCCGCAGCTGACGTACTGCTGGACGTGACAACAGGAAGTACAGCGGTGGGTTCCAGCACGGTGCCAGACACACAAGCAAAATGGCCGCCAGGGACGCCACCTCCCACAATAACGAAACTCTCATCTCCTCATTCGGCCCATGTAATGGAGACATATCTGAAGGAACCGTAGGCACAAATGTTCCAACAGGAGAGGCCGCAGAGCTAACACGAGAAGACATAACATTGACAAATTCAATCGTGTAATAAGGCAACCAGCTAATGGCAAAAACCAGTGTTGAACCAATCAGCAGAGCTGTAGCTTTCTTGTTGCGGCGGTCTGCGGCAAGGGTCCCCCGGCATCTGTGGAGGTGAGAGATGATGAGGCCGCAGTTGATGGCGATACAGAGGAGGGGGGCCACATAATAAACCAGGAAGGCAGGAACTAGGAATAACAGCCACTCGTCTTGATCGGCTAACCACGTACAACCGCCATTAAAGTCGATGTAGGTCACCTTGGGTAACGCCATGGTCACTGAGACCAGCCAAATGGCTACCACAGTGCATAATCTACGGGAGAGGTAGACAGAGTACAAGTTTATTTATTGTGCCGGAGGATCACCTCAGACCTACTCATTTCGGTTCAGCCTCCGAAGTCTCATTAGATCAAAGACCCCGAAGGTTGCAACCACTGATTTGGTACACAGCTCATGTTTTGGTCCTTGTCAGGTTATGTACAATGCGTTTATCAGACCTATTTAGTTTTTTTTCGGTTACCTCCACCAAGGAGGTTATGTCTACTTCAGTGTTAGATTGTTAGTCTGTTAGTTAGAAACTTTACAAAATGAGCAACCGGATGAATTACCAAGTGGGGTATGGGACCTATTTAATTCTGCTGCGGATTCGGATCAGGGGGCGGAGCCAAGATATCACTCTCTGTGCCATTGTGAGATTTTTTAAACAGCTTTATTAAGAGGATTGATATCTATGAGTCTATGCTTTAAAAAGCTGCAGAAAACTGCAGAGTTGGAGGATTTCTGTTCCGGGCATGTTACCCGTAATACTTTCCCATTATAGATAATCACTCCATCAATCGTTAATAAAACATATTGATTAGAACAGCTTTAAAGTACAAGGCTGGGGCTATATTCGTTTTTTATTATGACAAATTCGTTAAAAAAGACCAAAAGTGAAAATATGTCAGACTTATTCAACTTTACCAAATAATGTACGTAAATCTTTTTAGAGAACATACTTCAAAAGGAGTCTACAATGCATTTGTGGGGACTATTGTCAGCCATGGGTCAACGGATATTTTTGAGGTGACTACTTTAGGTGTTTCATCAGACTTTCACAAACACACCTCTGCTCCCCCCATGATACTCACACTTGTGTCAGACTAGCAGGCGGTCTCGTCCGCGGGGCAACAATACGATACCGCAGCACTGACAACGCTGCCAGGCTGAAGCTCTCCACTCCCACTGTGACCGAAGTCATAAACCCCAGGAGGACGCAGGTCCCGCCTCCCAGCTGCCAGTTCTGGAAACTAGCGCTCAGAAGCACACAGGGCAGGGTTAGCAAGGCGCCCAGGTCTGCCAGGCTGAGGTTGAGGAGCAGGACGGAGCTCGGCTTGGAGCGACTGCGTGGGTTCCTCACCAGCACCAGCCACAGCAAGAGGTGACCTCCGACCCCCACCAAGAGAGAGATCAGGCTGACCATGGGAAGCACCACAGTGAAGGAGATGGTGGTGTTGGTGTAGACAACGTTGAAGAGGAGGTTGACAATGGCAGGCATGGTAAAGATGAGGCTTTAGCAGCTAACACATAAAAGACAGGGGTAAAAGACAGATTTAGAAATTGAGGACAGTTGATACAATACAAGAAACGGTGGGTCGATACAATGCATAAGGATTTCAACAAAAGAATTGGAGTAATTCCGCCAAATAGGATTGTGGTGGATGAAGAGTGAAAGGCTAGATGAGGGAAATAAATGAGCAGGAGGTCATGTCGGGGGTAAGAGGAGATAATTGAAGAAAGAATGTGGGAAATTACCAAGGAGATGAGACAGGAACGATGATGGGAAACCGAATGCATAATAGAGAGAAGGATATTTTAAGGGGAAGAGAATTACCAACAATTGTGAGAGCGAGGTAGAGAATTTAGAGAGATACGCAGAGTAATGGTCTTTTTGAAAACCAGTTCTAATAGTCATCTTATCTACCATGTATTGTTCATTTTTATAATGTCTGCCTCTCCTCCTGTGTCACCTGCATTACAGAGCTCACCAGGCCTTTCCCTGTGACTGACAGGCCTGATGATTCAGATGAGACGGTCCAGTCCCCGCTCCTTCCCTCTCAGGAGACTTCAGCAACAAACCCTCGGTTACATCAGCAGTTCGACCGCATCACAACACACACAAGACACCTCGCCTCGGCAAGCGCATGGCACAGACACACAGGAAGGGAGCGTGTTTGTTCCCCGGGGGATAAACAACAAACACACACACACACACACACAGACAAACACAGACACACATGGGGTATTTGTGCAGAGGATAGAAGTGCAGTCTTCGGTAAAACATTTTTAAAAAGCAGTCAGTGGACCAGAGCGCTGCAAGTAAACAAACCACTTATCCCCATAACTAAACACGGCACTTGTTTGCTGTTGAAGCGATGACACGACTACCTACGCACTGACATTTGGGAAGTCTCCCTGAAAAATGGATTTTACTTCAATGTCTGTGCAGAAAGTCCAACATTTGCCTTCATCACTTAACCCCAATTGAATTTGGGATGGCTTCGTGGATCGATTCAGCCTCTTGAACATCCTGAAGAAAACAAACCACAGCCCTTTGATGGCAGATTAAAATAAAAGCTCCTTCAAACACCCTGGGAATTTTCAAGTGAGACATGCAGACTTCATCCATTTTTTACTTTGCCACATAAAGTACGCATTGAACACTTAAGGAAATCTGTTTATTTGTTTATTTCAAAGTCCTAGATGATAAAATCGATATCAAACTGCTGTGTGTGTGTGTGTGTGTGTGTGTGTTTATTGATTATGCAGCTGGAGTTACCCTACCTTAGCATAAAGACAAAAAGCAGGCAGTCACAGCTAATGATGTTCTGCCTGGAATTAAAACACACTACCAACGCCTGTAAAACTCAGTTAGAGGTGATGTAGGTTTAATTAATACCAATAACACAGTGTATCCTGGTTAACATAAAGAACCTGAAGGACACTCAATCAGAGCACATACCACCACCAAGGGTTAGGGTTAGGGTTAGGGTCCCCTTATGTCCCCTTATGAAACCATATTATATTCACCAGATCTGGATTTTATATTTTGATTAAATTTTGATTCATTATTAAATTATGATTAGAAGGTTTATTCTTTAGATGTTGCATTGAATGCTCACCTAAACATATGTTAAATGCAGCTGTTGTATACTGATAAAATTATAATTATTTGAGCATTTAGCATATTCCAACATCCATATTTTAACATAACACAACAGCTATTTAATGATAAATGACAACTGTTTTTGCAATTACATATTTTATTGTGATGTGGTCCGGTCTTTCAGATTTCTATAAAACTAATTTTCTCAGACATTCTTATTAATTATCTTTAACTATTAGTTTCAGCCGAATCAAAGTCATTTGGAAATGATGGAGCGTAGTGGTGGGAAGCATCATTACTCCAAATTTGTCAAAAATCGGATGAACTCTATCCTCGATATTGTTTGTGTGAGGGACAGATGGACGAACAAATGAACAAGCATTTGTTCTTTCCTTCCTCCATCTGTCCCCTTCGTGCAGAATCTCACTCAAACTTGAAATCCTTGTCCAAATTTCATCTTCGGGGTGGATGATTATGTGAGGCTTTGCACAACACAGAAAAGGTCAGCAAGGCAGCTTTGTGTGTTTTTTCACAATCCACTCCAGCTAATGATTTCCTGCAGTGAATAGAGGTCTTATATGAATGCGATCACAGGAAGAATTATTTAATTGAGGGGGAAACATGAATGAGTAGCCTCATTCCAGCCGTATTGAGTTGTATTTAACACATTATAACATCCTAACAGAGCTCCATCGTATTTGTATAGATGTTGTCAATCTAGTTTGATTAGTATAACAGCAGATGAGGAGTGGAGAGCAGAAGCAGTGGAAAAGAGCTAAAAGTGAAAGACGGGTCAAATGAGGAGAGACAGCCAAGAACGCAAGTGATGGGAGGTACAGAGATATGAAATGAGCAGCACCGGGCTAAACTAATTGTGTTTAATTTTAGACACATTGACCTCGTGCTGAACTGATTTACTGATTTAGAAGTTGTGAGTGGCTCTGGGCTGTTTTCAGTCCAACTATTCTCACTCCTGAGCCACAGTACGGATTTATCTGGGGCATGAAAATCAATCCAGACTGTGGTTTGCAGAGGAAAACAGAGAGCAGAAGGAGACGTCCGAATTACGCAAACTTAATCTGGAAATACAGATGGATGACAAAAAAGAAAAGGCTGAAATAAGTGTCTGGAGAAACATAAGGGAAGCAGATGCTTCCTTGACAGACGCTCTGGTTATGAAATGATTTGATGGATAAACATACAGTGAATCATATGCTCTTCACACTCAGATTCTTGACATGCCGCCATTATCACCAAAACTCCAAATGACTATATGAATTTATTAGATGAATGGTATCCATTTCTAATCATTATAAAGAAGCTGCTATGGAAGCTTGTGAGGGATCAACACCTCAGCAAGACAATGATTTTTTAGAACATGACATGACAGCTCCCCAAAAGTGAAGTGGCTGGCTGCAGTATTGAACTTAAACCTCGTCCATGTTAATGGATGGGATATGGAAATTAAAAAGTTCTAAGTACAAGTCAAATGAATGGTTTCTGTGATTTCAGCTATAGTTCTTATCACACTGATTCAAGTGGTTCTTTTTCTGCTAAGTTTGGTTTGAATTAGTTATTCGAAATAAAACGTGTTGAAACGTCATGATTGACAGATAAGACGGATACATACTTGGTCTTTAAGGATCTTTCTCGGGAAAACAACAACTCACGACAGCCGAATTAGCTAACAGCAACAGAACTTTGTCTTTATTTCCCCTAAAACAGTGGTCTTCAACGTTTTTCTGACCTATTACATATGCTGTACTATATTGTGTGCCATGTTAAACTGTGCCTACAATACCATTTAGGATAGCTTATAGTTTCATGCGAAAAAATACCTTGGATTGAAAATAATATTTACTGTCAGAGTTATACTCCTCCTGCCTTAGTGAGATGTCCGACCCTGGCGGGTGGCACACAACGTGTCTCTTCTGAGAGGGATGGAAGTTGTCAGGGCTAAATCAGCCTCAGGCTACAGCCTTAACCAAATAATATCCTTAAATAAACAACTAACTAGTCATTTGTTTTAATAAGATACTAGTTTTACGTTATGAATAGGTGCTGCACAGAGATGTATGCTGGCCAGCTCCTATGACTGCAGGAGGAATCTTGGGTAGCTTTGATTATGTTTATCAATTTTTTTTTAAGAATTAACCAACTCTGTGATATAAATGTGTAGAATTCATGTTAATGTGTATTTTCAGACATATTTACCTTTTTGAAAAATTTATAAATAATTCAAACAACAATTTGTCGGGCCCCCAAAGGGGGAAGATCAAGGCCTTAAAGCTTAGACATTGAACCATGAAGCTACTAAACACCAGCATGTTCATCTGGCTCCTGACAGCATGCTAGCATTTAGCCTGAAGACAGAAGTCATAGGTCTCTGCCTAAAGAGGCTTATGATTTTATTGCTTTATTAAACAGTTACAGTGATGTTAGCCTGACATCAATATTTGCTTTGTTCAACCCAGCGAAATAAATTCCCACAAAGCAAACCAATAGTTAAACAGTATTGCTTTTTAATTGTCCTTTTCTAAAGCACTGGATAATGCAATATTTGACAAGGCAAGGATAGAGAAGTTGAAGACTGGAATCAGAGCTCCCTTAGGTTTCATTGGTAATATTTAGGGTCTGCACTAAGTATTTTAAGGAAAATACCAAAGTAAGGTATAGAACAAGAAGAAAATACAGAATTACATCCATGTGTGCCAGAGCATCCACATCAAGAGTTAAATTACAATAATGTGAATAGGTGCTCAACAAAAACGCAAACATGTCGTTCAGCACTGTTCAATCTGAAGGTCCTGAGAGAATCAGAGATTTAACAGAGTGCTAAGGTGAGGTAAAACAGAAGCCAAGAATTTAAGTTAAGCTTTACCACTTAGACCCAGGTGGGGACTAAAGGTGTAACTTGAAAAAGCAGGCAGAGCCACAGGAAAATATAAAGAGGATGTATGTGCCTCACTTACTGTGGAGAGGGACCGGCTCCAGGGAAAAGCCCCCTGCTCACCATCAGAGGATGTGCTGTGTAAAGAAGCGAAAGGGAGGACACACACCTGGGTTCTTCTCTGCATCTGCTCCTCCTCTCTACACGCACACACACACAAACACACAAACACACACTGACACACACAGAGCCACTGATGATAATCAAAGACACAATGAATAAATTCAGTATTAAATGTGAACACTAAATGGGCCAAAAGTTACGGGCACATACTTTGAGTAATTTTTGGTGAGAATGTCATCATAGTTTGGATGAAGCCCCTTACTTTCAATTAAGATACTTCTTTGTATTACAACCCAGACTATTATTTCTAGTATTTCAGCATAGGTTGTCATATAAAGACTAGCTTCAAACTCTGTGTTTAGGGAAATCCTGTTTCAAGGTGAAAATGCCTCACAGCATAAAGCCAGATAGATCTTTAAAGAAATGGTTTTCAGAGTGTGTTGTGGAAGAACGTGATGGGCCTACTGAGCCCTTACCTTAAAACCATCCAACACTTGTGAGATTAGCTGGAATGCCAGGCCTTATTAACTGCAGTGCCAAACCTGAAAGATAGCCAGAGATTTGCAGGCACTCTCATAGCATCGTTTTTGGCCATACGAGACAGCTGTTTTCCACAACAACAGTTCTAAAACCCTACATAACCCATCTCTCCAGCACCCAACACCACACAAACACAGTGAACAGCTGTTTGGGGAGCATAGTCGACCATCATCTGCCAGATGTTTCCCTCAGGAGTTGGTAGAGACCATTGTAGAAACCCCAAAATAGAGCTAAAAGAAATGAACTGCTACAATTCACGTTATTTTCTTTGGAGCAACACACAATTTGTTCTTGGGTGAACTCAAGGGTCCCCCCCCCACCCCCCCCCCCCCCCACACACACACCTCCCCTATAGGTGGGACAGTTAAGGCTACTATGGTTTTTATCAGTGTTGTAAATTCAAATCACACTTTGAGCCTCTCCAGTGTTTACAAGATCATGGAAAACAAAATGTTAAACTAAGAAGCTGAAAAACCATTGGTGACTGACAAGAGTTGAGGGTTTTATGCAAATATGATGCATATACTGTATATATGAGCTTTATTGGAGAGATATGAACAGTGCTCTTTGCTCTACCATCAATCCCTCTCTTTCTACAAATGTTTGTTATAATATCTGTAACCTTTTTACCATGACTAATGACCCATGAATGATTATTTTAAAAGTAATTCATCCAGAGATACCAGGTTGGAATCCTTTTGCCACTTTTATCTAGGAGTAAAAGCCGGTCCTGTATTTATTCTGGTTTGGCTTCTAACTTGGTCAAATTCTCTTATGACAGTAAGCGTGCTGCAAATGTAGGCAGCAGGAAACTCCAAAGTTTCACAGAGCAGTTCAAGGAGAACCGGGAGATAGAAAGTTTGTGCACTGTCAAAATGATTTGAAAGACATTATTTTAAGTTTAAAAAAACAACAGCATTGTGCTGCTTTAAAGGGGACATATTATGAAAATTCCACTTTTGTATTGCTTCTACACGTTAATGTGGGTATCTGGCATGTCTACCGTACCAAAAACACAGGAAAAAAACAACTCCCGCCATTTGTTGTGGCTCTTATATTCCAGAAATTATACACTAGAGTGCGTCGAGTGGGATTACGACCAGAATTGACGTCACAGTCAGTCCCCGGAGGCGGAGATCTGTCGGAGGAGGAGACCGGGGTAAGTTACGAGCCACAGCCCCCTCCTCAGCTCAGGGCGGTGGGTGTTAGCTGGGAAGCTAGCCGAGGGGGGACGCTAACCAGCCGGGGAGCGGGGTGAGAGGCGGAGGTCTGGCCGAGAAGCAGAGTAAGGTAAGGGTAAGTTACGAGCGTTTGTTCCGGGGACGTGTCGGTGTTTGTTTACGGGTAGCAGCAGCAAGCTAACGCTAGCTTCTGTGTGTGTGTGTCGCCCCGGTAGAAGCTGCAGGTATAAATAGAAAACAGCTGTGTTTGTGGAGCTTTATTAGAAAATAGCAGCGGAACGTGTTTCAGGACACCCCCTGGTCTCCGGCTGCATTGTACCCGTGCTTGTGCGATCGCTCAGCCTACAGATCCCCTGAGGAGTTTTTGCTGTATTTCTGACCAAAAGACACTATGCATATCTATATCCTACTTCTAATAAATATGATTGATGCAGTTTATGAGGTTCCCCATGTTATTAAGTCAAAGCATGTTCTAACTCTTAAAAAGTCTTTAAGTTCCTCAAGTGTGAAAAGTTACCTCCACACTATGACTTGGTTTCCTCAGTCAGTGTTCCTCCTCTAGGTGTTTGTTGTCTACAGCTCACGCCCACTCAAACCAGCGCCTCAGCTCATCCAACTCCGACCTCATTATCACATAAACTTACCTAAACACCTACACAAGGGCAAAGACAGCTAGACATGCACACAGCTTTAACAAACAGACAAGGGGGAGAGAGAGGGGGAGACGTATATAGTACAGTATGAGAGAGGATGAAAAGAAGGGCAGACTGACTGCCTCCACCGGGGCCTGTGTGGAAAGTGTCAAACACGCCTCCTCCATTGGTAGAGATGTAGCCACATTTTATGAACCTGAGAGGAAAAACACAGCGACAGCTGCGTTGGTTGGAGATGGCTGAGTCGTGCAGAGTTCAGGATGGAGACAGAGGAATCCAGCAAGTGTGTGGTGCTGGGCTGCGTCATGTTCAACCTTTTGGAGGACGGACAAAGAAGTGGAAACCTGCGATAGGCAGGGAAACAGAAGCAGTAACATTTATAGTTTTATTGCTTCACTTGAAGTTGTCATAAATAAGCTGGTTTATTGCTCTCTGAGGTTTTAATCTTGATGCTGTTTAACCGGATGTAGTATATTTGTCTTTTTCATGTGTTATGATTTGTTATTTTGGCTCAGTTGGCTCTTTGGGACTTTTATATATTGCATGTGCTGTTATATTATATTGTATCCTACAACAGGCCCTACATCGATAGCTATAGAAAATACAATTAGCCATATGGTTGACAAATGCTATTAAAAGACATTTACACCAAGTTCATACCACACACTGATCCTAAGCTGGTTTTGAGTTTGTAATGTGTTCACACCATGTAAAGATGGACGAAGGCCTCCACCTCCTCCTACTATCCAGCAATGCAGCTAAAATACAGTGGATACGAACACTGCCATCTTGTGCATATAGAGCCAGTGTCTGTGCAGTAACGATTGGAGGATGGTAGCAATGTCCCATCGACATATGCGTTCGACCAATCAGGAGTAAGTCTCTCTCAGCTGTCAATCAGAAGTGTTACCTCCTTCACACAGGAAACGTGAGGAAATACAGCACACTCAAACCAGACAGTAAACATATTAGAGATGTTGAGAGTGCATAGTGTCTGGTTTGATTTTTGCACTGGTGTGCAGCTTTTTGGGGGAAATAAAAGAGGGACTAACGGTGCTCTCAGTGAATGTTGTCACCTGACATTGGTATTAAAGTTGAGTTGACGTAGTGTTATAAATAATGCTCCACTGGTAAAATGAGAAACAAAAGACTCATGTCATCCTTTTACATTAGCCACACTTTAAAGGTTCAGCATGCATGATGAAGGAAGGGAAGAGTTGGAGCCTTGAATTCCGACAATCCACTACACAGACGGTTTCTAAAGATGGAAGACATGACAGCCTCCCATAAGTGAAGGCATATCATGTTCATCACCCCCTTGTGGCTGGCTGTAGTACAGGTCAAAACCCCGGCTCTTTCATATTAGCAGATGGATGGAATGGACAAAACTAATGATTCAAAATACAAGGCAAAATAGTTTCGTCCAAAAATGGTTTCTGTCATTCTAGTCAGCTCTTATCACACTGATGTTCAGACAAGTGCTCATTTTTCTGGTAGGTTTGGTGTTAATGAGTTACTTTATGCCATAATACAGGGTAAAACATCTTGATTGGCAGCTGGGACTGACTCTCGATTGGTGGAGCAAACGTATCAACAGGACCTCAAAACCAATTTTCACTAGTGCTCAGACCCTGGGTCCAATAGGGCAGCACCTGTATCAAAAGAGAAATTGTCTTAATTTTTGTGCAATGGTAGGAGATGGAGATGTGTCCCCCTTCATACACAGTCTATGATCCACTCTTAATAGAGATTAGAAAATAATGTGTGATCAGGGTCTTTTAAAGTAAATATATAGTGAATTACTTTACATTAGTAAGCAGCCTTGTGAGCTCTTACAAGCGCCGTCCTGTGTGCGTGCAGGTAACCTACAGCCTCTGTGTTTGGACGGTGATATAACAGGGCCGTTTCCTGCTGTGATGACACTAATCTGAAATCCTTTTATGTGTGGTGGGATTATATTACCCAAGACAGAAACTCAGCAAGACCTCAGATCATTTTTTTTTTTTTTTACCACACAAAGAGTGAAACCCTGTGTGAGTCATGCTTTGTTAGCTGCTTCTGTGCTGCCCAGTAGGTGCATGGTGGAACCATCAGTCTCACACAAACTCCTTACTGGCTTTC
Organism: Pleuronectes platessa; assembly: GCF_947347685.1. NCBI lineage: Eukaryota > Metazoa > Chordata > Actinopteri > Pleuronectiformes > Pleuronectidae > Pleuronectes > Pleuronectes platessa. The sequence continues at coordinate 19,241,848 of NC_070638.1, read as the reverse complement.
CACTGATAACACAAGTGGCTGAGCTGCTGACCTCTGCACATGGGCGGCTGAGGCTGAGGGGGTAGAGTGGTCGTCCTCCAAACTGAGGCCCGGCAGTTCGACCCCCAGTCTGACCCATCTGCATGCCGAAGTGTCCTTGGGCAAGATGCTGAACCCCGAATGGCCCCCCATAGAATAAGAAAGTGCTGCGAATAGATGCTCTGTATGAATGTGTGGGTGAATGTACCAACTGTACTGTAAAGCGCTTTGAGTGGCCATCAAGACACTATATAAATACAAAGCCATTTAGCCATGTAACACACACACACACTCTCTTAAAAAAGATCACTTCTCTACAAATACTGCCGAAGGAGCGAGCTTGCGAACATGAAGATAAGCAAGCTCAAGATGAATAAGCCAGAACACCCTCAGATATGAACATGCAAACACACACGCACAAGTTTTGTGTGGTTGACCACTGTGTGTGTGTGTGTGTGTGTGTGTGCATGTTGAACTGTATTGAGCCGAGCATATGGTGTGTGGGACTGTGTGTGTTGATGGAAAGTTAATCAAGCTTATCCTGTGACCCAGTGAATACCCCTGTGATCTGCAGTGGATGGAAGGCAGATCAGGTGACTGGATGGAGAGAATTGGAGGCGTCTCATTGTCACTAATCAAACAGGCCGTTCATTATTCAGAGAAGCTGTTGAGCTGTGCAGAGGCTGATCGCACCTGTGTGGCCGAGACAGACAGAGCATGCAATCTAGAGCGACTGCACAGGTCTAATATGCAGCTTACATGTCAGAGATAATACTTAATGAGCATGTTTATACTGCCAGTTAAGTGCTGATCTCACTCATTAGCACGTCTCCTCTAGAATGAGAATCCCCATCATGACAGCTGTATCATCATGTATGGAGCGGCTTCATTAATGCAGCGACAGAGGCACGACTATGGTAATGAGGACAGTTCATCAGGACTTGTCAGTGGAACAATGAGAAAGAGCCTTTGGATGAGTGTTCGGTCTCTGCTGCCATCTGCTGCTGAGAGGAAGCTACAGTCAGTCAGAAAGATTCAGAACATCACCGTGAGATAGTTAAATGAGTCACCATCTGTTCCACCAAGTGTTATTCAGTGCCTTTAAAAGATAAGTATGAATCCATGTTGATTAAGAATTAATTTACATTCTCATTTTACCCCAACAGATACTATACTATACAGTCTCAACATGTCTTTGAATTTGGTTCTTCACTGATGTTATATTGTTATTGTAAAACAGTGTGGGACTAAAATGGTAAAAATCCTTTGAAGAAACAAAAGGTGTGATTTCACTTTTAGTATTTTTGTGAGGAAAAGGTTTACCCATACACATATATGCAGATGTTGCGCAAGATGAGGAGATAGATACCTAAGAAAACATTTAAATAGTTTACTTTAAATAGATAAATAAAGCCCCGCTTCAATGGCTCCAGAACCAAACTTGTTGCAGAAATCAGTGTGGTATCTTCTCATATCTCTTTCAGCAAGAGGGCAATAACACAAATGTCAAACTATTCGTGTAACATGTAGTCACCGAATCGACGAGATGTGGACCTCTATGACATCAGGGGTCTTTCCTTAATGCCTGAGCCACAGAGGACGTTAAACTGTTGAGTTTGACCTTATTGTGTAAAACTGTTTTGTTTTAATGTCGTCCAGGGTCTACCCCACCTCTCGCCCAAAGTCAGTTGGGATTGTCTCCCGCCCCCCTGCGACCCATTAGCTGTGCAGGTGACATGAAAAACTATTCCTTTAGTTGCTTGTTGCACCTGCAACTTGTACAAAGACAAATACATTGGATTAAATACATCAAGAAAACTTAAATAGACTAATTCCTTCTGTAAAGTCAATTTTATTTATTCTGATTGATAGAAGCATTTTTAGAAAATATACTCATTGTCAGGCCTGCAGAATCAGATTAAAACTGTGATTCACGAACTTAGATACTCTTGAAGAGATGGGAGCGCACAATAACACAATTCTCAGTCATCACCGGCAGCATACAACAAAAGCATACTAACAAACACATTTATCAAATGATATATTATAACAAATAAAAACATTATTGTTAACAAGTAGTTACCACAATGGCTAGTGCAGTCTTAATTTCAGTATTTACAACATCATGAGTAATTAAAGTAAAATTTCACTTTCAGTAGCCGCAGATTGTCAGCAAAGGACAGGGAGGGGGTGAGAGTATTATCAACATTAAATGATCTCTGCACTAATGCATAAAACAACAGTTACTGAGCATACTGGAGAGACACTGAAATACTGGGTGTTTGAATGACCAGTACTTTATGTACTGCAGGTCACAGCTTCTTTTATGCCTGAGAAAAACCATAGCAAGTGTAACCAGCTAAAACAGAAGAGCATACAGCACATGCACTTTCAGCAACAAATGTCAACATGGATTAAAAGAAGAAGATAAGAAACAGCTGCGTCAGTTGAGTGCACAGTTTTAAAAGCTCGTCTCTCTCCAGTCCTCCATGTTCAAGTCCGGTGTTCCCTGCGAACCTCTCCCGCTCCACTGGTGACGTCATAGCACATCTCTGTTACCGAGCTGGGGACTGTCACAGCCTAAAGAAGCAAACATAACAGTGTTGCATGATTTAAAAGCTTTATCGTCATGTGTAATGTCTGAGATGTCGCCGGTAGAGACAAGCCCACAGACGATTGCCCCCCAAACCTTCCCTCTCTCTTCTGAGAGATTACGCATGATGTGTACTATACAGTTTTATTCCACTTTCAATCAATAGTCTTCAGTGAAAGAGCTCTGTAAATCCACTGTATACGTATGTACCCTATACAAGCCCACACAGACATGGCAGCTGGTGAACACAGCCCAGCCTTTAGCAGATTACAAGTCAGATTTGATTCAAGAGTTTGAACGGAGCTGGAAAGGAGGCCAACATTTGATTCATTAACCACAAAGCTCTCTAAATAAATGCCAGAGCTGCTGCAATCTGCTGGGTGTGTAAATATTTAATCTACGTGCTTTGGTTGTTTCTGTGAACTCCAACTGGCCAAAGTAGCAATTAATGTTGGTCTTAAGCAACAATAATCAATATTCCATATTTACAATGGGTCAAATACAGTTTGTAGTGCAACAGAGAACTATCTAATTACACACTTGATCTGAGCTCCATCAAGTTTCGATTCAATGTTTTACATTAATGACCATGTGTGAGATGTTTCAGTCACCGTCCTGCAGTACCAAACATCACACACAGTCAGTTAGCAGCTAGCCAATGAGCATAGCAGCACATTTAGCGGCTAAATGCTACAAGGAGAATACACATTGGACTAGCATGGATCAAGTGGCAGGGAAAGCTTTTCTAAATGAAAACTAATGTTGGCCTGTGTCTTCTGGGTGTTCTAACACAACACCACATCATTTGTATGAGATGAAAATATGCCAGATGTGTTTTAAGCGGCTTTAAGCCTGCTGCGCTGCCCCCAGGTGGCCAAATGATGCGAATGTAAGTTTCCTAAAGAATTAGTAGCAAACAGATTACCCACAGAAGTAATCCCTCTTACACTTTAATTCAGGTTTATGTGCCTATTGGCCTGAATACAAAGTATCTGCTTGATGTTTCACACACCCTATATGACCAGCTCAGCCACCATTTGTGTCACGTGGACCCTTTTATCACTCTCCCACTGATGATAATTGAATTTCCCTGCAGCGGGTTTTTGAATTATATAGTTCTGCATCACAGGGGTAATTGGCGTTGGTTTTGCCGCGTCATTCGAAGCCCCTGAATTCATCTGCCTGAGGTTTTCCTCGTTGGTGCCAAACCTCTCAGTGTGGAAAGTGATATCGAAGCAGCTAAACACGGCTGCCTATTATAACAATAATGGAGCACGGTATCAAATAGGAATCAGGAGTGACAAAAGGTCCTAATTTGTCAAATGATGAAGCTCTCGTTTAGTAACACGCTTATCCAGGCAGCGTCAGATCCGGCTGCCAGCTGCAGTGACAAGTATCTGGGAAACAGCCAAATCCTCTTTTTAAATGACATCTGGTGATGTCTTTCTTTGGTCAGTCATTTACTGAATACCGGAACAAGCGTGCCTTCAACACACAGGGTACGACTCATATATGCACTGCTCAGTGAAATGAAAAAGTTTACACACAGTCAAATATTTGGCAAAACTTACACATGTTTTGTTTGACTTCAATCAACTTTCTAAATGTCGCAATAACTTTGACGGTGCAAACTTTTCCTGGGAAGTGAAACAGATACATACACCTGGTCCCGGGAGAATAGTCCAGAGATCTGTTTCTGTACTGGGGGAAACAGGGCTTTTTCACAGGGAATCTGCGATCGGAGGACCTCTCCAGATCGTAGGGACTGTCCCGTTCCATGCCTGAGGGAAAGTGGCAGGAGACACACACTCACAGTGGGGTGCAGGAACTCAACCGGGGGGGGGGGGGGGGGGGGGTTACAGGATAAAGCTTCAAAGTGGTGCACAGCCAGCGTGTTCTACAGGCTTGGGAGCACATCAAATACAGACTCGTGCTGCTTTCATTTGATAAAAAATAACAAAGGCTGTAAGCCATCGTTATGAATTATGGTCAAAAACAGCAAGATGTGCATTCAGCTATGACATCCATGTATGTAGTAGCTAAACAGCATGCATACTGTGTATATATATTATATACGCAGACAGGTGCAGAACAAAAGCAGCGGTCTAATACACAGTCTGTAAAACTGTACCTATGTCAAATGAGTTGGACTTCGTGTTGTGATGTGATGTCACTGGGAATCCATTACGTTCTTCTTCCTCATCTGATTGGTAGAATGATCATAATCATAGTCATTATCATCACATGCACACCATCTGATTCTCTCTTTATGGCCTTACTGACGACAACATATTTTATCTCCCTGAAGTTCTAGTAAAACTCCCAGAACTTGGATATTAGCATTAACAGCTACCATGACTGTACAGAAAAACAAAGAGTGCCATGTGTGTGTGTATCTATTATATATATGCCTGAGAAAAATGACAATAAAGTTGCACCAATGGGATAATACTTCTCCTATCAAGGCGGTGATAGCAGTCCTGTAAAATGATGTTACCGTACCCTGACTGATGGCAGGGTCTGTCTCCTCGGTCCCAGGCTCGGCAGATGAAGCCAGTGGGCTTTTCCTCTCAGCGTTGCCCTCGTCTTGACTGATCGGCTGAGCTGGAGGCAAACTCCTCTGCTCGCTGCTGGGTTCTTCTCCTGGACTGACAGGTGAGGTTTTGGTGTTTTCTGGAGAGGTCTTGTCTCTTGAGAGGTCAAGACTGGACTGAAAGTGGAGCATACAGGAGTATTCAGTGAAGTAGGAGTCTAGTGCGTCAGAGATGCTTTTTTCCCCTACATGCCTGGTTACATACTGTACCTTATTGGGAATAGGAGGACGCTGTCCATCTTGTCCTCTTGTTTTCTGCTTCTCTTCTCGGTTTTTTTCACTCTGGTCTCCTTCTCGCTCCAGCCTCCCGGCCTCTTCTGGTGACAAAAAAAGAAAAAGACAACACAACCTTTACAACGATCGAGCGAAGCTTCTCCTCCTGCAGAAGTATTTCATGTGCTGTCTGTTTAACCAAGTAAACCTTGGTTGGATAAGGGCAGAAATCTTTTCCAAACATGGATCAAATTAATGAAAAAAGAGACCTACGTATAAAGTAAAACTATGTAATGAAATAACAATGACCGACTTGTTTCTCTTGCATTTACTGCATTAAGACTAAGGGACTACAATGAGCAACCTAGACAGATATAAATAGAAAGATATATAGACAGAGAGATACATATACAGAGAGATGGAGAAAGATGGAGCATTAAAGAGCGGCACAATGATTGAGACAGAGAGATTTATATAAATAGAGAGAGACATGGACAGAGAAGGAGACTGATAAAGATAAAATGAGATAGAGAGTTACAGACAGACAACCATCTTTTTTTACATATTTGTGCAGGTGTTAATAAGCAAGTTCATTTGTTCAGTGATGTAATGTGGAAAACTATGCTGCAGTTATTTTTAACGCTTTCCAATCAGAGGGGAAAAGTGAACATCTCTGAACCCTTTCTCCATTTTTAATGTCAAGTTGCAGATTCTTACATTGATCATATGACATGACCAGTTGGGCCTCCGGCTGATCTTTTAATTCCTTCTGAGCCAGACGGCAGGTTTACAAGAAACTGAAACCTGAAGAGGTTCAGCATGTTACATAGTCTAGACCTGAAACTAACAATAGCCCTCAACAATTAGCCTCTCTCTTTGTAAAGGCCCCTGAAGTTCAGAGCTGCAGACCTCTGGGACTCAGCTTAGTCAGATCAATGCCACTCTTCTCCTTCATCTCTCATTAAACTCACATTGACAGAGCTCCCTATAACCAATGTTCGCTTAATGAGGCCGAGTTTCCAGATGTCGAGCTGCTTTATTTCAGGCTTTTTACCCAGAGACTTTGAAGTGGGAAACAGACACGCTTCATAAAATGTAGAGAAATAAGAGCATGACAACATTGTTCATCAATTGTTCATCAACAGCATCTAGCTTTCATTGCAATGCACACCTCCTCAAATAACATCAATGCAATGATGAGTTTGGAAAACTTGAATTACTAATTGAATATGGCACATCACTGAAACTACAGATAATTAAATCAAGAGTTTAACTTCACGATGCATCATCAAACCATGTTTCAAATTACTTGTAAATGTATCCATTTAAAAAAAGAGTGAGCTAGCGCAGCGATATTTAAATACTTGAGAATTCTATTGTTTACCCCATTGATTCATTTAGTGATTAAAAAAATATTTCGCCTTATTAAATAGCAATGGTAAATAAACAAAAGAGAAGAAAAAAAACTTCTGGTTTCCTTTTTAGAGGATCCAACATCCAACACTTTGGTTAAACTGCAAACTAAACCCATTTAGTACATTGAAGTGCCATCTGGTTTAGAGAAAGATGCAAGAAGATGTCTAAAGACATTAAAAAGGTTCTGGATGTGGTAACCAGTCCACACAGACACAACACAGACGTGTGAACATGTCCACGAGGGAGAACGAGGGAGCGAGAAATAACAGTGCTGCTGCTCACATGAAACAACGTTAACAAATACCCAGTGACTGATCTAATATGTCATGTAAAAATAATTCTGACCATTATGAAAGTGTGATGAGATGAATTGGACTGAGGCGGCCACAGTTTGAATAATTCACGCGAGACACTGACACTTCAAGGGGAACCACAAGAGTGAGGCTGCCCACATTAGGTTGTCGAAACACGGTGACCACTGGGTACTACATCTGAGTAACTACAGTAATCATTTAAAACCTACTACAGTGATAAGGAACGTCTGTACTTCACTGAAACCGATACTCAAAACAATCATTTACAATCAAGTCCCCTTGTTGTTTCCATTACTGATATTTGTTTGTAACTGTAAGAAGCATGTCATTATCAATTAAACAAAAATGCTTCTCACCAGGGTTGAGTTGTTAAAGTAAACCAACATACTTGCATTTCATTAGGTGATCAGCTCAATTCATTACAAGTGGGACTTATGCAAATATGAGGTGTCTTGTGTTTTGTGATTGTTCTTTTACACTTTGAATGTACACACACCATTTTGTGTTTACAAAGGTAAGAATTCAGAGAGTCAGTATGGCTGTTTGCATCAGGTAAATGAAACAGTGAATACCTTAAAACTGTTAATACAATACTGTTAATGTTTAACTTGCAGTACCTAAACTCTCCTGCAGGTGTCTCTGCCTCATGGCAGTCAGACTGGGCTTGGAGCACTGTGGTGGCGGCTCTGGCCTCAGCCCACCTGGGGTCACGCTCCCACCGCCGCTGTGTGTGTCCTCCTCCATCTCGGCCCGCGAGTCTGTCAGAGGTACGATCCTCTCCTGCCGGCCCGCCTCCATCTGTCCTCCCGTCTGCTGTATGGAGGACACCACGTGGCCGTTAGTCCGAGTGTCTGTGGGGGCATCTGAGATGGTGGTCGATCTGTCGGTGTCCTGGTCCATCGCCTTCATGTCACAGGAGCTGCTGCCGTCTGAGTCATCGATTTCCGCTCCAATGCAGCTGTACACCATGCTGACCAGGTCGGTGGACTGAACAGGGACGGAGAAAGAGAGACACATCAAATCTGCAATCAAACCTTACAAATATTACACCTTATATATTTACATTTATGATATCTGGTGCTCTCTAGTTTCCAGACTTGTGATATGATGATCTACTTAGATCTGCTTGGTTCACGCAGCTCTCCAGTCTGGTGGTAACAGTGGTGAGAGTGAAGCTTATCGATGAGATTTTAAATTGTAGTGAATTCAATTAGGCCCAAGCTAAATTGTCTCATTTAGCAAAGTTCCTCAGAGCCTCTCAAGGATCAGTGAGGACCCACAGACTCTGTTTTGAGAGTCGAAGGGATTTAAATGACTTCAAATCTCTTCACACACACACATGCATGTGTTTTCACATGTGTGAGCGCACGTTTGAGCAAAGATTTAAAGGCCCCCTATCGTTGAAAGAGAGATTTATATGTCAGTTTGATTTGATTAGAGCACTGAATCCACAGAGATTTGCACACAGCCCATATTCAGACACTGTGCCTTCAATGGAGGCGCCAACACCCAGGTAACATTGTGATGTCACAAACAGTTTCTCAGCTACTCTCTCAGTACGGCCCACTAGCTTTATTAACAACACAACAACACGCAGTCATTGTGTCACAAGTTTAGGAGTCAGATCTTTGGATGTCAGGAAGTTGTATATTTAATTTCACAGAGGCTAAAACTGCTCCAAGGTTTTGTTTGACCCCTTGTTAAGTAGTCCTTAATGTTTGCTTGTGAGCAAGATGGCACAAAAACGTTGAATGTAAGGTGACTCTTGGGTCTTGGCGGAGATATGAGCTGCCATTCTAAATCTTTATAGAATACAGGAGCTCTATAGTTGGAATTTGACCTTCCAATTCATTTCTGTGCTGACTGACCATCACCAATTGTATTCACTGGTGAATTTTTAACAAACTACAGTGGTCTCCTGGTCGTGTGTTACTCAGAAAACTGTGCCCACTCAGAAGACAGGCTGAGAAACCAATACAAAACAACCTGTTCTTGCTGGAGGTCCCAAGTGAAGCATGAGAGAGATGTTAAAATATACTCAGATGGATTTTTGCTCTTAAACCACAAATACACCTTTTTTTTTTATCAAATTTTCAAATAAAACACAGGAAAAGAGTAAAAGGTAGTCCTCCACACTTAAGACAAACAGGCTGAGACTGAGAATAGCAGGTGGTGGGCACAGCACGTATCTATATATGGTGTCATGTAGTGTGGGACTGTAGGATTTGGAAGACGGATGCTGACAACGTGGATCCTGAGTTTGATTGGAAGCAGACTAGGAAAAGAGGACTAGAACAAATTTGCGTTAACTTTAAATATTCTTCTATGCCAGATAGGTGCAAAGTTTCACAGAGCAATGTGTGCTAAAAACACTATACCAATATGGAAGTAAAATACAAACTCTTGTGCTTTCAATAGCACAATTAGATATAGTGCAGCATTGAGAATTCAGTGGTCACAGCATCAGACTGTCCCAGACGGTGTACCTGTCTCTGGATGAGGCAGGGGGGGCTGGCAGGCCTCATTCCATGCCCAGGTGCAACCTGCATCGGCCGAGGAGACGCTATGGTCCCGTTGGCGCCTGGAATAGAGCCCTCCGGCCTCGTTGGGTCCTTAGGGTGCTGAATCATGGAGTAGACGTTCTCTGAGGCGCTGCGGGGGCAAACAGACGGAGAAACAAAAACATGTTTGATGTCTGAGTTGAGTCTTGATCCTTGAGGCCAAGACACAATGAGTGGTTTGTCCTCAAACTGACTCACACTGCTGTATTTGTATATGCTGTAAATTTAACAAAACCTTTTTAATCTCTTAAGAGGCGGGTGAGATTCGCTACAATATACAATAAAAGCATGTGTTTCATAGGGTTGGGTTTTTTCCAATACCTGTGGTAAATCGATACTTTTAAAACATTTCCGGTGCCATAACTGTACCAGAAATGATACGTAAATGAATAAGTGAAAAACTCTTTTAACAGAATCACAAAACCCTAACCCAACAACAATAATTTAACACTAGATAACAGATTCAGCAAAAATACTCTAGTTCGATAAATTGTCTCCCTACTGCCGTGGGCAGGGTTGTGTTAACAAGGCCTGTGCAGTGATGTTCACGTCCCCATTGGCAGGGCAGGAAATGGCTTATGAACTGAAATTCAGCAGCAAAATCTGCACTGGGATTCAGTTCGGTAAGTACCTGCCGTGTAGGCACCTGATTTCAGTGCCCAACCCCCCTGCATCCTTTTCACAGAAAAAATAAATAAAAGAAGTCCACAGTTAATGGACAGATCTTTGTTGCAGATACTATATCACTGTCCTGCAGTAATGAGGACAGAAGAGATGGAGTTGAGAGGAACGCCAAGTTAACGCAGCAACAACCTCTTTGATTGCTAAGCAACAATCTGGAGGTAAAACGCAGTAAACAGTTTTAAGAGGCTGTTCTTATCTGTAGCTGCCTGGCCTTCGGATGAGTCATCCATTCTCATGTTCCTCTCTGTCACGCTGCTGTACTGTTGTAGAACTAGGCTGTTGACCAGCAGAGGCGGCTGCACCACCAGGTTTTGGTTGAGTCACAATCCTATTGGGCTCAACTTGGAACCACTTCTGTCAGCTGAAACCCATTGGAGCTCCCACTGAGTGCCTCTCCTCCATGTTGTCCAAGCGTATACTGTTGCTTTTAATGTTGGAGTTTGCAAGGAGCGCCAGTCTTTTCTTTCTGCTACTATCCGTGTTATTGATTTAAAAAAAATTAAAAAAGAGTTTAAAGATTGTACGTTCTCATTTATAAAGTACGGTTCCGTTGTAACAGCAGCTTTGATGCACCCAGTGCCATAAATTCAAACCAAAGTAAAAAAGAGACGGCAAAATATTTCCCCCCATTAAAATATTTATGAAGCTATAAAGCAAGGTTAATGCCCAGCACTGGCTTAATTTAACAGCCGTCTCCTTCTCTAGGTCTGTGCATTTCAATGTTACTTTCACTCCCTTCCACTCAGCCCCTCAGCAGTGTACTAACTCGGAGTCCTGATTAGAGATGATGGAGTTGCGGCTCTTGCGGAAGCCAGAGAAAATGGACAACACGCTTCGTCTTTTCTTCCTCCGCAGCGACTGTCCCTGATGGAGGGATGACAACTGACTGAAAGGACGAGAAATCAGAGGGAGGAAAGGAAGAGAGATGAGGTTATTGGTAAAAACAGAGTGAAAAGGCCTAAAAACAGTAAGATCGAGAGGTAGAGGTCATGTCCCTGAGATGGACTGATCCATCAGCCCCAACTGTAATTGACAAGTTTTCTGTAGAAGTCTGCACTGACAACCTGATCCCTCACAGCTGCCTACACTGTGCATACTACATTACTTATGCTAATGCTCCATTTAACACTGACAGATAACAGACTTTGTATTCTGAGTGGCCTGTCTAGATGGTTTAACAAGTTTGACAGAAGGCATAGTTTTTGCTGCCAGTTAATCTTTACTCATGCACTGTCTGCCATTGTTGGCATTGAGCACATTTTATCATGCAGCCTCATCATTGGCTGGGAGCCGTCACCATCATGTGGCTGGAGAAGACAAACTGCAGCTTTGAGTTGCACGTTTATGAGCATTGTTGTGGATCAACCTAAAGTTTTTGAGCTGTGACATGAATATGCTATAATTTGGTAATAAATGGCTAGAGTCAGTATCTAGCACCACCTTAAAACACTGAACCCTAACTGGGGAGGTTGGAGGATTTTTTTTCAATACAACCACTCACAACGCACCAATTTGAATGTAATTTTACAGCAAACAAAGTATTTGTTTTTGTATTTCTGTAATGGTTAATATGTCACTGACAAAGAAAAACGACAAGTCAACTTGATCATGGAAGAAATTGGTGCGGTTTCTCTTGCATGTAGAAATAACTGTACGTAATAAACAGGAGGAATCCTTTTTGTGATGTGTGTGCATATTAATATATAGGTATTATTGGTGCAACAGGTTTTATATTATTTTGTGTTGTTGGTTCTCTAATGTAAGACCATGCATCTTATTCAAATGAAACACAATTCAAGTGATACAGTTACATTCAACTCTATGTGATTGAGCATTGATGACATTTCTATATTTAATGCACTGATAGTATTAGAAGATAATTCAGAAGCTAAATCACATTCACCAATTGAGAAAAAAAAAATCAGAGCATTATCTCGTAATTATAAAGTCTCCAATAATTAGGACTCAATGTGTCAGGATTACAACTTGGCATCTTGTAATTAAATCTCCACACGATAATTTTGAGAAAGCTGTGCCATAAATATGATAAAAAGTCCAGTTAGAATTATTTATTTTCAGAATTACTTTGGACATATAATCTAATCCATCCATCTATATGGTATCATTGGTACTATAAATGTGTCAATTTAACCCTGGCATCTCAAATTACTGGACTTGACATTACAATAACAGCATTTTTCCAACACGTGGGTCATTAGAAGTTAAAAGAAAACCAACTGACTTGAAATGGTAAATCCCTATGTAGGCAGTACCTTGTTTGCATACCCAGTAACAGGCTACTTGTATATCAGTTGAATATTGTCAAGCAATAGCATAATCTGCCTCAGGTCCCATTCACCGACATTGATAACTTGGCCAAGGAGGTTAAAACTACGAGACGGATTTCTTTACTTGGTGGAAGGAAAAACCCATTGAATTTAGCTGTGGCTCCGAAACGATTCATTGATCTTGATTTAAAAAAAAAAAAATCTGGAATGTTTTGGGAACTGATATGAGTGTGTGTGGTCACCATGGTAATTCGATATTTACATATTTTGTTTATATTGATGAGCATTTTTTTCATGACAACACATAAATAAGATGTGATTCCGCCAGCTACCTGTCAGGTAGAACTCTCTTGCTGTAGAAATCAGGCAGTCCATCCTCCAACATGTTGACTGCTCCGTTCTCTGAGCCATGCTACACACACAGACACAGATAGAACAATAGAATAACAAAGATTAATCTGCCACGTCAACAAAAAGCTAAAAGATTGGCAGAGGGTATTAGCATTTCAAATGTTTGGCTGGTAAACCTGAATCCACTGCCAACAGAAGTCTGTTTTGTAAAACAACTCCTCACCGTGCTGCCCTAACTGAGCTTGTGCCGGGTTTGAACAGCAAAAAAATTAAATAAAGCTTTCATAAAAGTATCTAAACAAACTCACTAAGTTGGAGGCCGCCCCCCCAGCCCCTAGGAGATGGCTGTGTATGATTAACATTTGAGTCACTCAGACACATGCGACAGCTTCCCACTTTAAAAGGAACTTATTTTTGGAGAGTGCCACTGGCATGCAAAACAAAATGAAGAACAAAGGTTCACACAAAACAGTCAGTCAACAGATTGGAAAGAATATATATACATATTGGGCTTATTTTCTCACCTCTAAACCCTCACTGTCCTATAAAATACATGGACCTCTTTCACACTGCAATTAAATATATGTACCATGCTGCCACTAACAATAAAACAAATTAGTATTATCCGTCATAAAATCAAGGCAGAATCTCATAGTATTCGTTGAGTGGGAGTAGGGATGTCACAAGTACTGAGATGATGACAACATTCTAAAAACGCCACAGTACTCTTTTTATTATAATTTTACATTTTACAGTACTGTAGATATTGTATAAATCGAATATATTAGTGTGTGTGTGGGTGTGTTTGTACAATGGTTGTTCAGCCTCTGCTCTTTGCTTACAGTCATGGAGCTATACCTGATAACTGAAATCTTGTAATTTTCCAATTCACCACTGTTCTGTTTTTCTCTGTTAATAGTCTTTTCTTTGTATTTATTACTTGAAGGCTACAGAGCCACTTTTGTGTTTTTCGCTGTGGCATTGAATTGGGTACCAGGAATCCTGGAGCGAGGAGGCAGGGCACCTATACTGCCGCCAGCCACCAAGGGAGAATTAAGCTTTGTCTTCCCTTCTGGGGAGCAGTCATGTCATCCATCTTTACATACAGTCCACGCTATATAGCATCAACTCACAGATTCAGGGGGGAGGTGCCCTGCTCTGTGTCTCCGCGGGGGGCGTGGCCGGACTTGGGTCACGTGACGTAAGGGCGAGCCGTTGGTGGGGAGGGTGGACAGACACTCCCATGATGCTGAGTGGGTGAGAGGGGCAGAGTGGGGCTGGGCAGGTGGGGTGGGAGACGAGTTGGATTCGTCACCTAAACCTAAAGTGAGACGGAAGACAGGGACGTTGGCAAAGCTGACATTTTCATTTTCTCTCTATGAATTATGAAAGAGCTCTCGAGATCAGACTTTTGTTAACTCAAATATGACTTTTAAATAAATTTGATATAAAAAAAAAAAAGAAACACCAACAGGTCGATTGCTGTGAAGCAGAAAATGGTTCACAATGTACAGAAACTCTTATTATACTAATAAAATGACCACCAAAGTGAAAAGAGTTTAGCCTGAGGACAACATCAGAGAACAATGTTAATGCTTTAATTCTAACATAACTCGCATGCAAAAATGAATTTTAATAGGATGAGCTTTGGCACAGACTGAGAAAAAGTTGCATATTTGTGTAGCTGATGAAATGCAGTACTTTTTTTTCTCCATGTACTTGAACGTCAATTGACCCTGAACCTATGTGTTTTTATTTAAATACATCACGAGGCAGAACACTCACTCAGTCTGGTGGAGACAGGACGGATTCTTCTGGTTCTGGAGCTCCGCTTCTTAATAGCCATGGTATCCTTTCATCAGAGGAGACAGTTATATAATCAGAGGTGGTTTTATTTGTGAGACAAGGTCCAGGTACACTCAGTTTATTAGGCAGAGCTGGCTACAACTAATAAAAGCCGATGTACAACACTGCTGCCATAAATCCCAGCTCCATGAAGGTTTCGATGTTCAGGTTTTGATGAAACGGTTTCAGAGACGTGTTAATTCAACTTTATGGTCCTGTTGGAGACTGCAGTCTGTGCTGCTGTGGAACTGCCTCTTGTTATGAAAGCTGCTTCGATTCTTTTTGTTCTCCAAAATTATGAATCCATCCACCCACCCACTTATTCATCCATCCATCCATTCCTCCAACTACTGACCAATGCACCCATGCATCCATCCACCCACATATTCATCCATCCATCCACTTATTCATCATCCATCCATCCGTCTACTGACCCATGCACCCATCCAAATCTCTCCGCTCTTCCGCTCCCTTCACTGGTTACCAGTGGCTGCCCGCATCCGTTTCAGATCATTAGGCTCCTAAATGGTGGAATGAGCTCCCCAATGACATCAGGACAGCAGAAAGTCTACACATCTTCCACAGCAAACTAAAATCACATCTCTTCTGACTATACCTTGAATAAAAAATACAAATAATCTTTAGTTTAAACTAAAGATTTTGCAGCTCTTAAATGGTACTTACTTATAGCACTTTGTAGATTAGCTTTCTTGAAGAAAATTGAAATTTCTTGATTCTTGTTGTTCTGAGTTTGTACCCACATGGTTGAATGCACTTATTGTAAGTCACATTGGATAAAAGCGTCAGCTAAATGAAATGTAAGTTATGTAATAAAAATCGCTGTCTGTGACTCACATATCTCAAGAAATGTTCATCTCATCAGATTCACACTTGTCACACGGTCAAATTCATGGTGTTTTGGACACATGATATGTTGAATATTAAGAATGTCAGCACAGGCCGAGTACACAACCCCTTCTTAACAATCAGGTTTAGCACGGGCACTGCACTATTGATGTATAACTCAGCACAATTCAACAGCCCTACAATGTACAGTACATCCTCAAAACGATGTCTCAGTTACTGCCCATACTGAACATTATAACCTTCATGGAGGCAGGATTCACTGCAGGAGTGCTGTGGGTGTTTCCCCCCATTGAACGTATTTGGTGCAGAATCTGAGGAAAAATA
This sequence comes from Pleuronectes platessa, assembly GCF_947347685.1. NCBI lineage: Eukaryota > Metazoa > Chordata > Actinopteri > Pleuronectiformes > Pleuronectidae > Pleuronectes > Pleuronectes platessa. The sequence goes on along the minus strand of NC_070638.1, from coordinate 19,225,781 downwards.
AACCAATCTCTACTGTGCTGAAGAGAACAGTTTTAATAATAAACAGTAAGGCGAGAATATAAAAAAAAAGACTTTGTGTTCAGGTTCGCCAGTGCCCACTGCAGGGGTAGGAACACTCTCAGTAGACTGGAAAGGTTTAATCTGTGTGAGAGAAGCATCGACTCGCTACAGTAACTAAGTCGGCTGGCAAATGGCTGCATGCACTGACTGAGAGGGAAACGCTTGGAAGACATTGAAACTGAAAGTCTTGTTTGTTTTCTCTATGGCACAAGGTGCGAACACTCATGGAAACGTGAAGGAGTCCTTCAGAACCTGATGCTCAGATCATATCTGTTTTATTTTTAATTAACTTATTGAGTGGACTTCAAAAAAAAAAACATATCCCTGTGTAGTTATTTTTGTAGTATTGCTTAAAATGAGCAATTACATTGGGAAACCAAAAAATAAATGGTGGCCATGAGATAATGAGCGTCCACAAAAAAATTATAATGAGATAATTAACAACACAGGGCCCTAAACTGTGTTTACATGTCCAGTGCCCAGGGAGAGAGAGAATCAGGAGCCAGCCTGGGGATATCGGTGCAGACCAACTGTTGTAAGGTCGAATTTTGATCCTTATTAACTTATGGCTATGACTTGTTTTTTTCCTCTAATTGTCTAAAATTGGCTCCGTGTATTAAAGTCACAATAGTCTAAGATTATGCGACACTGCATTGTTCTTAAAGAGACATCAAACAGCCCCAAGGAACATTTTCAAACAGATTTTTTAAAACAGTCAAAACTCCAATTAGACAATAAGTGTTTCAAAAAATGAAACTATCACATTTCAGAAGTTGAAGCTGGTGAATGTTTTCTCCCCTTTTGTTCAGGAACTTTAACTTTATCAGTATATAATCAAAATTGTTTAAAATCAAATAACTGCACTTACTATTCCCAGGTTGACTCCGAGGTCCTCATCAGTGAATTCCAGAGACTCCACTATTCTCGACTGTCTGATCGTGCGTCTTCCCGTCCCAACGTCGTCCCAACGCTTTGCCTGAGACACCTGCCGCAGCTGTGACACACACATCAAACACGTGCACCGTCACATATACGCGACAATATGCCTCAACACAGTCTCAGAGGAGACGCATGTCCGCCAGTTGAACTTTGCACTGTTGCGTTTGTAAATCCTGAGGGGAAAAACAGAAACAAAAAAATATACAGACATAATATAGAGAACAAAATGCAGTCTCTTCATAATCAAAGTGGACGGAGGCATAATGAAGTACACTCCGGTACTTCAGTGAAACACAGGAAGGAGGATGAGATGTAACAGTTGAGTCAGTGAATTGAATACAAAACACAGCAGTGGAGTGTCCCTGCCAGAAAGCTATTTCTGCCTCAGTTTTCACTGGCTTCACTTTAAACATTTTAATTTTATGGAGAGGAGAACGTGCAGGGTGCGATCGTGTCCTCAGCTGGCTCATGATTTAGCTGCTATGTCGTCTCTGAGGACATGGTTCTCCTTGCTTTATACTTTTGATCCTTAATTCCAAGAACACCAGATTTTCCAGAGCCTAGAATATTCACATCGAAATGTTTCCAGAAGCATCACTGTTTGACATGTTAGAGAAAGACTTACATTTAAGTTTTGCAGAATGACGGATTCTTAACTCAATACATTGAAACACAGTTTGGTTTTGATTTTGACATTTTATTGTAATATGGCAGCATTTCTTGTTGTTCTAATTGTTACAGGCTGATATGGCTTGAGGCATAGTGATATAACAATATCAATAATGTTTGTGATCTGTAATAGACCTTTTAAACACTAATGGATACACGGCTTGGAGAAAACATGCTTGTTCCCTTTCAATCCATGACACATCTTTCTATGAAAATATATTGACTCACAAACCATCATGTCATGCACAAACACGGCACATGTCCCTGGATGTACACAGCCACGAGTGGCTTTCTTGAAGCTGTAGTAGGTTAAATATGGATTATTATTTAGATAGAAGTAATAAAAATATGTTCCTGTTAGTAAGAAGCAGGTGTGAGAACAATCCAATGAATGAGGCAGAGGGTGTTTGGATGAACATCAATCCCAGGCAATACTGGATGGAAACCAGGTGTGTGTGAGTCGCTGGACATCGTTCATTTAATTTTGCTGTCCAGCTTTCTGGGTAAGAGCGGCCACACTGTGTGAGCTGCGTGTCTGAGGCGTGTCTCCTGAGACCACTTTCAAGGTCCTAAAACATGTTTAAATTAATGATGAATCACACACCGACATGAACTCACAATTTACCATGGGTTTTGTGTTCTCCCCATTCTGACTGAAGTTGGACTGGATGTGAAAAATACAACGTCACATAAATACAGCATTCAGGTTACAGCAACATTTGAGTCACAAAAGATTTTGAGTTGTTTCCTGATGTTGCCAGGCCACTGTCAAATAGGATCAGACCACATGTATACACACACACACACACACACACACACACACACACACACACACACACACACACACACACACACACACACACACACACACACACACACACACACACACACACACACACACACACACACACACACACACACACACACACACACACACACAGCTCTCTTGAAGGAAATTTGAGTTTGGAACTCTTAATAAATAACACAGAAGAATCTTTTTATTTAAAGACGAAAGTTGCTTGTTTAGTAATATTTCTTGCAGAAGCTTCGAGGAAAAAATCAATAGGCTTCTCATCCCTGTCCATTAAATATGAGTCTGGAGCCAGGAGAGTGTTAGCTCAGTTTAAGACTGCAAAACACAGAGAAAACCAAAGGCAACAACGATCTGCCTACCAGCACCTCCGCTGTGCTTGTAACTTGTTTGTTTGATTCAGACAAAAAGTGAAGTGTAAAGAAACGCGTGGGACTATTTCTTGGCTCGCGGTAGAAACTTCCTGCAGTCCTGTCATCATCACAGCCAGGTTGCTAGGCAACCAGCTGAAACAGACTACAGAAAGTATTTAAAAGATGAAATCTGTGATGTTTTTTGTCGGATATATATTTATGATCTATCTTAAGATCATGTGCTCAAACACAGAAAAGTGTTTATTTGTTGCAGTTGGTGACACTCTGCAATCCTCGTGGGAAAAGGTGGATGACGTTTGCTTGGCGATGTTATCTTGTTTATTGGGAATGTATTGTTAGTAACATTTCATAACTTTTCCAAAACCAAGCTGAATCCACCCTGAACACCACATCAGACTTTCAAATCAATACATCTGTGCTAGAAAGTTACAAAGTTCAGCTTTAGACGAGAAGTCTAAAGTGTATTTTCTACCATCCACAGAGAAGTCATGCAAAGTTACATTACCAGTACCAGTGATTTATGGGTAGTGTAGAGCTCTTGTAGAATCTGATCCACTATGGAGTTGGTCAGGTAAGAGACCACAGACAACTTCACCTCCCTGAGACAAAGACAGAAACACAAAGAGTTCAGTCCGTGTCTTAGCCGAGCTTCCTTGCTTGATGCTGCCGATTCACCAGCTCCCTCTCTTACTCCAGGGCTCTGTTGATGTCCTCCGCTGCTCTCTCCATCAGGGCGCTGCGGATGGAGGAGCGAGGGATCGAAACCTGTTCGGAGATGGACGAGAGAGGCGGGCTGAGTCTCTCGGCTGCCGAGCAGGACATGGGACACAGTTCGCGGCACAGAGACACCATAGAGTCCACAACGACCTGGACAAAAAACAACAACAGAGAAGTTATGTATTATGTATTTTCCAAATAAAAATCTCAATTTAATAAAATATATATACTCTATAATATTTTCAAAACATTTAATTAATCATTCACAGTGTGATCTGCTCGCTTAACCTTTTCTTATATATGACTCAGTCATTTCAATCTATGTTGGTAACGAGGCTGCCCACACACAAAGGTCAGTCTCACACGAAACAGATTATGAGAGACAGGTACACAGAATAAAGAGTGATAAAGAGGTTCTCACTGAAACGATGAGGTCTGACTGCGTGGACGGTAAAAAAAAAAATGAATGCACCATAGCACGAGCATGGAGGTAGCTAATTGCAGTGTGAGCATGCTGCAAGTAGCACAAGTTATAGATCTCTTGTGTTATTATGATTGAAAAAAAAGGGTTGGTTAATTATGAAACTGTAGAGGGACTAATTAGAATATGACGGACGGCCAAATTCAAGATAATTAATGGGAAACACTGGTATCTGCAATGCAGAAATCCAATTATCCACATATCAACCAGTAACTCTTCACTCTGTTCATACCTTCACCAGTTCGGCCCAAACCTGGACATTTTGTGTGGGAATTATTCACCAATCGATATTTCTTCAATGTAATTGATTTTGACCTTTGCAAATTGGAATCGCAGCCTCATGCACGGTGAGAAAATTGGAAAACACAAACAAGGATTTAAATTGGGCCTCAGTAAGTTGATATTCAATAGATTCATTCCTCGGGGCCTTTTTTATCATTCAACCGCCTTGCGCTGCAGAATCCCAACATTACCAGAATGGAACTAATTTTTTAAAAAAGTGGTTCCCCCTGTGAATTTAAATTCGGCATTTCTTTTGAAGTCAGCATACCTCCGCGGCTCACACAGTCACACGCTATTAATTGGCAATTTAAATGCAACTAGTCGAGGGCTGTACTGTTTAAAATACCTGCAGCTCTTTGTCCGCGGCTTTGGCCAGTTCTCCTGCCAGCGTGTCCAGGCGCTGCCTGACGGGACCGTCCACCGACAACACGTGGGCCAGCTCACACAGAGACGGGTAGAGCTGAGACACACAGCAGGGCAGAGAGAGAGGAGAGGAGGTTTAGATCAGTGGAGGACGACTTGAGTATCAAAAGTAAAAGAACTCGGAAAGTTGGATGTCAAATATGGATTATGTTCACTTGATGTCACAGGGGGCTCATCCCTGTCTGATATACACTGTATGGCTGTGAGATTTATTACATTTAAACTGTGTGTTTGTGTGATGCCATAATAACTTATAATCCAAGACTTTCAACTATTAATTTTACATTCAATAACTCAATAGCCCAAACCATCCTTGAGCCTGATGCAGAGACTGGTCTTTATGAAGTCTAGACCGACATGCTTTTGTTTAGGATGGAAAAGCATAAACATTCATGGTGACTAAAGTTTTCTGTAATTTTCTTTGACAAACCAATAGCTCATCATTCAACCTGAATTAATTCATCAATTCATCAAGTTATTCATCTATTCAGGATTCGACTTCTAATGACTCACCAGTCATAAAGAAGTATCACAACGCCTCTTATAAGAAGTCGAGTTAAAGATTTTTAAAAGAATTGTTTATGTCGATTCAGTATTAGTGAATCATTAATTAACCATTAACAAAGTTATTTGTTGTAACATATTAATCCTGTAAAACAACTGATCCATCTCCCTTCCTTCAGTCTGAATGTGAGTGTAGAGTTCAAACGCCATTATAACAAACGGATTTCTTAGCTTTCTGATGACATGTGGGGCCATTGTGGCTGCTAATGTCTGTGCTTTTGTTTTTATAGTACATTTGGTGTGTATGCTGCACAGTTTCTATTTGCTCTGAGTTCTGGGTTGGTTTCCTTTCTTATTTTATTCAATTTTTTGTTTACTTATTCATTTCTTTACACGGTTGTTGAATAAAAACACTTTGATAATGTCCAGTGAGAGAATTCAGACAATGAAGGGACGGAGGGTAAAGGATAAGGGAAGAGGTGAAGTTGTGTATGAGTGGGGTCTGTTGTTCAGTTCGATGTGTGTGAATGAAAGTAAAGCTGGAGGGCGCTTGTAAATTGGAAGAAAAGAGACATGGAAGCAATATCCTAAAAATGTTGTGTTTAACTTTGCCCATAAACATAACATTTACAGCTTCTATTAAGATTTATAGCAGCGAGACTTGGTTGCTATATAGATCCTTCAAAAAACCAACAGTAATTTTTGAATGCACTGTATGAACTTTGTTAAAATGCATTGTACTGTATGGAGGATTATTAGGATTCTGCTCAGTAAGTCAGAAGGTGATTCCTCTGTGAGGGATGCTGAGCCAAAGAGAAGCTTCCCCAAGGGAACAATAATACAGATCTCGTATTCATAAAGAGAACCATATTAAAAAGTGGTGAATCATAAAATACAAAGTAACTGGTCACTATCGCTGCAAGATATATGTAATGGAGTGAAATTTTGATTAAATTCCTACAAAGTAGATCAAAAGTGTCACACACACACACACACACACACACACTCTCACACTCACAGCTCTGGAGTTCTTGGCTTCTTTGAGGATCTGTCTGGCCGTCTGGACCTCCTCTCCTTCCTCGGAGCCTTTCAGGACACACACCTGCTGCTGCACCCGCACACACAGGCGCTCCATCACCTACGCCCACACAAAATTGATGCAGATAATAAGTAACAAACACAAGACATTCAGTGTATGATCTAAATAAGGAACTTGACTCGTTCAGCATCCTGCGAGGACACACACACACACAAATAAACAAACCTGTTCAGCAGTGCTGGTGACGAGACCCTGGTGAAGCCGGAGAGCCTGTTTCTGCGAGAAGCGCTGAGTCTGGTTGTTTCTAAGCAGGGCACGCTGGATCTGTCTCACACACACATACACACACACACACAGAAAACCAACAAGGAGCGAGAGGAGCGGAGATGACAGCTGTTTACAAAGCACAGTGTGCAGGAGACAGGTCCATTTGCATGGTAATAAGGAAACTGGAGAGAGAATTTTGATCCCCAGAAATAAAGTGGGAGCCTTTGATTTATTTTCTTGACTCAGCAGGTGGAAGTGTTCACTGCTTAATCATCTTATGTAAATCAAGTTTTCCTCAAGGGCTAAATCCCTGAACGCTGAAAAAAGAAATAATATGCATACATATACACTCCAAGCAAAAAGGAGTATGATAACCAGGAATGATTCATTAGGATAGAGCCAAAGCACAACCAGTTCCGGTCGTTAATAGTCCAGTGGTTTTAAAGAGAGGTAAAAATATACTGTTGATATTTGTTTTTTGTTTCTGTAGCGTTATCAGGAATGCTCCTGTAGCGTCCGAGCCTCCGGGAAGGGGAGATGCTGAGTGTGATTGACTGACATCTGAGCCGGCAGGGAGTAAGACTTCGACATGCAATGTAAACAGACCTGCTCCGTTAGCTGCAGCTTACAAGCCGAGTGACGGACAGAATCTATTTGGCAAATGTAGAGGAGAGAACCTTCACTCGGGATCGAAAGGGACAGCTCTTTATGTCCAGAAATCTATTATGTCTAATGATGTTAGCGAGTGCACTTTCCCCTCCTGGACGACTGTTAATGTACACAAACCAGACAATCTGCACAACAGGACGTGTGTTAGAAAGAGACACTGCTACTAAAAGGCTGATGTTTATTGTTGTTTCATAACCACACCGACTGATAGATGCAAAGATGTGGGGCACCTTCATAAATAAAAGTGTGAATGTCTGCCTCTTATGACCCAATCTTATGATACAGTACAGCTAAAGGCATGATAGTAACTGAAGTAAACAGAGCAACACTTGCCCCTTGCATTGATCACCACAAAGGGGCCCTCGAGTGAGGCCCTTAAACCTGCCCCCGACGGTTCCTTTGGGGCTGAACATTTGAAAAGTGTCCATCACAACGCCCCAAAGCCCAAGATGCCATCTTCAACTGCCTGGTGTGCGTCCAACCACGAGGCTTACGCTCAATCGGATTTGCTTTGCAATTTTTTAAGAAGCCACTCTACAAGTAATGCAACTTGCATTTTGTAATCTAATCTGTGTAGCAGGAGTAAGATTATGCAACAAGTTGATAGTCGATAGGACTATCAGGTTTCTCATGAATAAAAATGCCAAAACTTTTAATGCGGATTTGTTATACATTTCAATTTATAAATACCTTCACGCTTAATCATTAATTCTGATGCACAAGCAAATGAAAGTGATTCATCAAACTGATGACTCAGCCTGACCCCCTGCGGTCAGGAGTTACCTCCTGCATCTTTATAACTGGATGCAGAATATTTAGACATCACAAACATCAGAGAAGCGCTGCTCCTCTCACCTTGGTCAGAGCTTGGTCGGTCCTCTCGGGGGCGCTGCGGTACGCCTGGGCGATGTCACTGAGGGGGAGGGGCATGTACTGCAGGGTAAAGTTACTGTTTAAGTGAAGAGAGAAGGAAGAGAAGGGGGGGGGGGGGGGGGGGGAGAGTGATGATATTAAAGTTGCAATAATAAACTGGAAGGATTATGACGTTAACAAGAACAAACAGGAAACACCCAGGGCGTTTATAACTGATTTCTCCAATTCCCTGATACGCAAATGCACCCACACACTCTTACACACACACTCTTACCCACACACACACAAACTTCATACCCACGATTGGCTGGCACACAAGTCAAAAGGCTGATGAAACAGTGTGTAATAGTAAACACTGTACAGAGATGGTTATCTGCCTATCTTATGAGTGTGAAAGTGATCCGTTATATGTGTGTCTGTATTCTTTTTGGTGTGTGTGTTGTGTTCATCTTACTGCTCGAGTGCTCTCGCCACATCTTGGAAGCCTGTCACTGTGGTGTTGTTGCGATCCCATGCCACACTCCTGAGAGGGATCAAGCCAGCGGGAAATAGGGGGAGACGGGAACAGAGGAGAAAAACATGATCAGAAGCTTTTTAGAGCTCCCCACACACACAGACACACACACCAAATGCACATACACACGACAAAATTACAAATGCACCAACAACTGCCGTTCAACCAATGAGCTTCTGTTCCATCACAGGGCAGTTTGTCCACCTAACATTGTCTCGCTCCTGTTTCTAACACATCTGTAATTTCCAGCCCCTTTTTCTCCATTCATCCGTCCTCCTTCTTCTCTTCCATCTCTCTCTCTTTCTCCATCCCGCGCTCTCTGCCCTAGAAAACCAAAATCTCACTCCATAGGCGGTCTCTCTCTCCCAACCCATCATAACTTTCCCCCTCTTTCCTCCGTATCCAACCATTTCCCCCGTACCAGCACTCCCATCCTACCCCCCCATCTCGATGCTGTCCTCCTTTCCCCAACTCTTGCCCCCCCCATCTCAGAGATTTTACTCTCTACTGCTTTCTTTCTCCAGCACACTTCAAAAACATACACGAGTTTTCACACAATCTCTTCTCTTATTTTAGTGTTGTACAATATGGTGTTTGCCTGAAGGCTATTTCTTTCCACCCCTCCTCCGTGTTTTCTCTCCCTTCTAACGATTTGCCTCGCCATCCCTTCAACTTCTCAGTCTTACCTTCTTATCTTCTACATATCAACCGTTGTGTGTCCTGTCCTCAAACCATACCCAACATATTCATTTTCATAACCTCGTCTTTACTTGTCCCACTCCTCTTCTGCTCTAATCTGCAAGGTAATCTCTCTTGTTTCCCGTAGTCTGGTTATTTTAAAATTACACATACACAAAGACCCCCCAATACACACACACACACCTGAGTGTTGTGTTGATCTGCAGGGCTTTGCTGAGCATCTTGGCCCCGGAGTCCTCCAGGAGGTTGCCGCTCAGGTCCACCTTCCGCAGGCAGGCGTTGGAGCCCAGGGCGTTGACCAGCACGGTGCCACGCTGGCGAAGCCTCGAGTCCGACAGCGAGAGGGAGTGCAGGGTCTTAAGAGAGAGAGAGAGAGAGAGAGAGAGAGAGAGAGAGAGGGAACACAGAAGAAAAAAAAGACAGAAGATTATTTGAAAATATTCACTTTCAAGGGTGAAATTAATTTGGGCAGCAAATTGCCCAAAATGTCTTAATTTAGTTAATTGGTCATATCATCCAGATTTAATCGATTATAAGCCGGAATGAGATATTTTTATTTTATCTATGATTTTATGAATGGCAATCATGCTGATTAATACAAAATATGTTAGGAAATTGTGCACAGTAGTTTTCGGAAGTCCAGTAATACATTTAAACAATAAGTTATTGTTATTGCCATAGTTTTAACTTAATATGTAATAATAAGCAGCTTATTTTCACATTCTTTCTTTTTCCTGTCAACTCGAGCTGTGTTTTTGCCATAACGACCCTCCGCTTGAATAAATGGGAAAATCTGTTGTCTTAAAACTGCTCTAAGCCAATTTGCCACTTTTACAATTCAGACACTTTTAAGTGAAGATCTGACAAATAACAACAACAACTTTACTACATGATAGGTTCTATACACTAACAATCACCATGTGAGTTGAAGTTTGACTACATTTATTAATTCCTGAATATACTTCATAGTAGCTACAAGCGAATTTTTAGCTGCACAGACAATCCATAACCAGTTTTTTGTTTGCACAATAGGTTTAAAATAAGACTATAGCTGTGTCCTAAATCCCCCCCCCTCATTCACCTATCCCTACTTTACTTTACTATATATAGGGTCCTCTCTTTAGAGAACTGTTTAGTGAGCTCATCTGAAAAAGAAAAAAAAACTATCGGACACTACTCTGTGCAGATACATCATTGTCGCAGGATTATGATGTAACATAACATTCTTGGGCGGAGATAAATCCAACAATAACATTTTAAATGTTTATTTTTTTCTTTGTTCTACTTAGTTTCTGCTTTGATGCGCTGCGCTCCTCGTTTTTACATTTGTACGGATTGGGCTACAGCTGCCTCCCACTCTCCTCTTGTCTCTGCCGTGAGTGCAATTGCATGATGGTCTATATTGCTCGGTTTGTGACCATCAGTTGTGCATTACTTTTCACAATGCATTGTGGGAAACATTAAGTCCACGACATGGTGTATACAACATTTCAAAAACTATTCGGAGAGTACTACAAAATGGTGAATTTACCATATAGTGATTAGTGACTGATTTTGGACACAGCCTTTAACATATTGAAAAATTTACACTTTCTAGGCAAGAGGGAAATATAAAGATTGATACTACTCACATTTCCCGATACTAAATTTAAAGCTGCCCCTAGCATCAGGGTGGCTGAAGTTAACTTAAAGTCAAAAACAAGAGCAAACTGCAACTTTTTACACTTTGTCTTTGTACAACTTGTAGCAGACAAGATAACCAACAATCCTGGAAAGGATTCCAAGATTGTTAAAGGAGGGTATACTCTCTTTTTTCAGCCCGTCCAGCAAAAGATAAACTTTGTTTGTTATGTAACAGTGACATGTTAGACTACTCATGCATATATAGTTCAGAAATATTACTGTATTACAGTTTGCAAGTATTTCTAAATAAATAACTTTACCTCATGTTATTATCAGAATTTACAAGGTGCTGCTATTAAAAAAAATTCATTGCGGTTGACATATTCACTTTTTATTAATATTGTTATTATACAAGAGGTAGAGTCTCTGTCACCATCAGCATCCTCTCTGTCGGGGAGGGGGGATGTGGGGACGGAGCGCTTGTGGGAGCTAAACAGCACAGAGCAGCACAGAGGTCACAGGTCGTCGTGAAATGTTTGCTGATACTTTTGTTTGGGTAGTTCACTTTAAGTTTGAATTTTCCTTAGAGGCCGAATTTAATTGCGTCTCAGCCTCTGATTGGCTTACGTTGGCTGATATTCTTATCCTAACTGACCAATCAAAGGCAGAGTAAGAGGGTATGGAAAGCAGCATAAGCATTAGGGTGATAGCTTTAGCTGTCCTAGGAAAACATTGGCTTCCAGCACAAAGATGATTGATGTAAACAACAGGCGATTTAGAAGCGGATCTACACTAAACTGATTGAAAGACAAGTGGTGGCGTATATACCCTGCACTACACTACTGCTAATAGTTGTTGCTTAGTGGATTTTGCCTCCTTTGCCCGAGCCAGGCTCACTGTGTCCCCATGTCTCCTGTCGTTTTGGTGAGTTAGGTGAGCTTAACATAATAAGCTCAAGACCTTAACATGTATAGAGAAACCCAACAGTTAAGTTACCCTTCTCAAGAAAGTGAATTTCCCCAAAATATCAAACTACTCCTTTAAGAGTTTTTTTCCCCCACATCTTGTTTATGTATTTCTTTCAGCTGCTGGCACTTCTCATTTTCTCACTTAAATTTTAACAGCGTTCTGTGAGTCACAGTTGTGTGTCAGCATGGGGCACTGGATCAAAGCTCCCTGCAGGAGGAAGATGATACTGATGCGCGTGTCGTCATCACAGGGGTGAGCTAACAGGGCGACCTCCGAGAGACTCGGTATAATCCCTTTAAACCTACACGTTCACGGTCATCCACGCCTTTGCAAGTTGGCCGGCATCGCACACATCACTCCATACTCGGCTCAGGAGCATAGTTGTGAGCTATCACCATCAACAGTGGTAAATAATTAAGTAAGCTGCTTGTCATGCTGGATTTGCCGAGTGGAGGGCAGAGGGAGCCTTGGGAGTCTCGCAAATAAACTGAGACCGTGATGATTCATTCGGCGGGACCCACAGACATCATGACATCACAGGTCCACTGACGATATGACTCATGTGCATGTTTGCACCTCGTGTGTTGGGCAGGTGGGAGATTGAGCTGAAATGCCCATGAACGAGGACACAAGGATTTAAACGGTGACATGGGCGCGTTTGTGTGTGTGTGCAGAGGGAATGCGTGTGTAGCGACAAATCTGTGAGGCGTGTGTAGGCGTGCATCTGTGCATAACGCCACAGAGGATTCTCGCGTTTGTGCGCATGTGGAGTGAACACAATATGTTACATAATCCAACTCACACACTCTTCCTCTTGCACCAAATGAACTAGTTTCTGCAGGATGTCGTCCAACACCCTGCGGAGGCAGATAGAAACAGAGAAAACATTAGACATCAGTATCAATCTCTCGCCCTCCTGCCATCTGCACTGCCGGTTTCCCCCGTGGTCCCTACCTGCCCTTGATGTTGAAGTTCTTCCCCAGCATCAGGTGTTTGAGGGAGGGGTGCCTGGAGAATGCTGGGATGACAGCCAGCAAGTCGGCATCCAAACCTGTAAACAACACAGCTCACATCACTAGAGTACAAGTGCAGTGCCAGCCAGGCTACAGTCCGCTGAGGCTTTGTTAAAAAAACACTTTTTCCATTAAATGAGATAATGAGCATGGACAATTTAAGAGAGTTGACACCTTGTTTACAAAAAGACAAGTTATTAACTGATTAATTAAACTGGAACAAAAAGTCAGATTTTAACTTCATGAAAGTTACACCAGTGCCTCGCAGTTTAATTTGAAAGGTGTTAACATTTCTGGCTCTCAAAGCTCATTTTATCGTCTCACGGCCCGTTTTTGGAACAAACTCTTCCTGCCCACTGAAATTCCAAAATACTCCCAATTAACCTCACTTCCACCCACTCGCGCATTCAAAAGCTCTAGGATGAGGAACGAAGAGGAACGTGGTAACCATGGCAAGATATTTCACCGACAAACACTGAAATGGCTCTTTCAACAGAGGAAACCATATCTGTTGTTAGATATTCTCACAATGCTCTAATTAGGGCCTGAGCGGTGACTGGAGCAAGGACACTATTGCTCCTTGTATCCTTCTTTGTTCGCCTAAACATGACCAAGATTAATATCAACCTGACATGAAATGCTATAGATGATTGGCCCCAGCTAAGCCTGTGACCTTCCGAGGATAAGTGGTCTAGATAATGGATGGATGGATAAATGTTATAGATGAGTCATATTAACCATGGTATGTCTCATCTTTACCAACACGATTAGAGTTTGTGTAAAGAAAACTATGACGATGCATTTGGCTGGTAATACGTTGTTTCATTTTTAAGCCTTTAGAGCTTAGCGTGCTGCAACTCATTTTACAGAAACGGACTGCTACAGTCAGTGGGGGCAGGGCGATGTGCTTTCAGTCTGAGGATGGAGCTAAACTCCACATCCTCAGATAGAGTACAACTGGCCACTGGCAGCCTATGGCCAATAATATCTGTCCCACCAGTAAAGCTGATAAAATAACAACGATTTTATCAGCTTTACAGACCTCATGCAAATAATGAAGGAAATTCAGTTTCATTTTATGAAAAACAATGACTATAAAATCTGATTTGCAGATAAACCAGGTAGAATGAACACAAAGCTTTCTAACTTTACTCTTTCATCCAGCACACAAACAATAAAAAGTGACAGTATATGATATGATCTAAGTAATCATTCTGAAGTAGAGTCCAGAGCATTATCACAGGGAGAGGCAACAACAATTGCAAACAGGCAGGTTTACTGCACTAGTTTTAAATAAATACAAAATAAAACTTGGTTAAGAAATTATCCAAGGTTAAGTCAAGGTTGAATCCCTTTTCAATACCAGATGAGCTTGGTTCTTTTACAAATTTAGCTTGTCTCATCTCAGTGGAGGTATTAAAGGTAAATTAAAAAAAAATAAATGTCTGCAATGATGCTTGCAGTTTTTATTTGAAATTAATTTCCATTGGTGTCAGTGATAAGAAGCTGTGACATGACAGAGCAGGAGGAGGAGGGGAGCACCAGAGACTTGTTAATGGTTCTCCTTTGATCAAACTAATAAAGAGATGAGATGGGAAACAAGGCACAGTCATCTCATCTGCTTTGTTTTTGTCAGTGGGTAGTGGTGAGCTGGATAAATGATAAAAACAGGACAGCAGCAGTAATACATCCCAAGATATGCATTTGTTTGCATTGTTAGCAGAATGAGAATCAAATGTAATGGTTAAGTATTGAATTGAGAGAAAGTGATCTTTGATTTTCAAACTATAATGTATGCTCAGATGCCACATTCATTATGGCAAGATATCTTATAACGAAGGACCTGTCTGTGTTTATATTCTACTCAAGTGAATTTACGTTACCAGTTCTGACAGAGCACTGCAACCATTACCTGCACTGGTTGAATTTATTTCATGTATCGGTTGCTTGTTCACCGAGGGGGAAACATAAGAAAATGAATGATCGGGATCTGTACAACAGAGGCCAAGATATTGTGATATTGCGTCTCTAATATAGATCGAAATCCAAAAACCTGTGTATTCCAAAAATCCAACAATGCAGCTCAACAGGGTAGGTCATTAAAGTCCAGCCGACTTTTGGCGAGAGGCAGGGTTCACCCTTGACAAGTCACCAGTGTATCACCGGGGCGGCACACAGATACAAAGAGCTATTCACACCGATGGACAATTTAGATTCTCCAATTAACCCAACATCTGCAGGTTTTTTGAACCGAGGAAACTGAGGAAGCAGTAGAAACTTGCAAACTCCACATAGAAAGAAGCCTGGCTGAATCAACTTGAGACATCATGATCATTCAAATCGAATCGATTCATCCGTGAGTCCAACAGGTTTCTGCTGGATCTGGAAAAATGCTTGTGGCATTCTTAGGATGACATATTCACGAGACAAGAAAGGGTTTTGCAAGTTCACTTTAACCTGAACCTTTTTGATCAACCACCAAAATCTTTAGTCTAAGGGAAAGTTTGCTACAAATTTAAAGAAATCCCTCAAGAAGGATTTGAGACGAGGACAGATGAAAGTCCCTTGAAATATCTTGTTAACAAAAATGGGACGGACGGACAATCCTAAAACATAATGCAACCAGCTGGACGGAGGCACAAAAAGAAATGGTTGCATCAGGAAACATCAACTATTCACTGGTTCCATTGTTTAAAGATGAGCTTTAAGTGAAAAACTGAACCAATGGTGTCCCCACCATGATGCCTGCCATCAAAAGGGTTTCAATGTGACTGTACGGCAACAGACAGATCTTAATATGTCCCCTTGTGGGTGTGAGAGCACAAATGTGTGGTTGTGTTTCTTACCATTATCAGAGATGTCTAAAGTCGACACGCATGAAACTCGAGGAAACAGCTCCTGGATCACCCCGGCACCTGCCGACCTCAACTGTAGGAGGAAGACAAGGAGAGGAGCGGAGCATGATGGGATAGCCACAAGCATTCATCTATGAAGTAGATGAGTAAATATATCCAGAGCAGCGCAGATTGACAGAGCGTACCTCACAGCTGCTGATGTCCAGGTGTAAATCAGTGATATGAGGGTTATTGGACAGACCCAGGAACAGAGCCCTGAAGGGAAACACAGGCAGAGCAGGAGGGGAGAGAGAGAATGGGGGAGTAACACAGACAGAAGCAAACAGATTAATCGAGAGGCAGAGAAGGAAGGAGGAGTGAGCAGAATGATAGCCAGGTACGAAGACAAGGGCAATTAATGGACAAAGGTGATGAGAGAATGACGGGGTGAAAAGAGCAAGAAACAAGGATCAGTCCAATTGCTGCTGTTCCTCCCTCCAGCAACCTGAACACATCATCCGACCCCCCCTCGCTGCTCCTCGTTCTCATCCGCACACCTAAAAGCTCTAAAGCCATATTAAAGGATTTAGGAAAAAAGTAGCTTAAGAAGAAGAAGATTCATAGCTCAAACAGAAATCTCCTGAAAAGAGGGTATTTATCCAAGAGACATGGTCATTTGCAGTGCATGCACACACACAGCCACAGGCCAAGCAGGGTGCAGTAGAAAAAAACAAAAACAAAAACTGTATTCGCACTTCAAGGCCCCGCTGGAAGTTGTTCACATGTAAGGGTTGTACAGCATGAGGAGGTAATGAGCATAAGTGCAAGGTGGGGAGTCCACTCCTACATTTTGGCAGAGATCCATCACTCAACACAAAACCACCTTGATTGTTCACAGTTTGCTCTGTTTTCTCAGCCTATTGATTGTACTGGTTGGCTACAGAGGAGCAAACAGCGGGCTACATACCCAACATAGAAACTGCAATCTAGCCCCACTCTCACTTATCCCTACAGGGATACTTGTTTTGCTTGGCAGCTCACTGGGCTGGTTTGGTTACAGATCTCCTGAAGCTGCTCAGGATGAGGATGCAGACTCCTGCACAAAGACACATCAGCACAGGGCACACCGGGCCACTGTGGAAACCTTCATACTGTGTCCTCTGATGGAGGGCCAGTCCAGTCACATGACAGCAAATGGCTCCACTGGTGAGGAGAAACGTTTGAAACCTAATGCCAGCCTTGATGATTCAATATCACTGATGGATTTGGATACAAACTGCTCCCCATATGGTATCAGCTATTTTAGTAACCAAGCCTGAGACAACAAAACCATGAAGGATAACATCCCTGTGGGTGCTGAGTGGTTTGGCTCGTTCTGCCGGTGGAGTGTACCACTGTCCTCTCTCCGTGATTGAGCTGTGCATTAGGTGGAGATTGCAGGGAACATGAGAGTAATGCATCTAAATTCTTGTAAGTGTCTCCACCCACTGCTCTACACAAAGGCACCTTACAGCAACATGAGTGGATTCAGCTTTTGGACGAGTGGTGGCAAATGGTTGTTGAGACTAAGAGAGAGGCAGTTCACCAGAATTTTAACATTCTTTCAGATCTGTGAAATCCCCTGATTGAGCAAATACAGCAGATGGATTATAATCTGAGGAGTAGCACTGGCTCAAGGGTTGGAAATGAAGACACATGACTAGATATCTAGTGTATTGGTTCATTTACAGTATTTAATTTCTTAGTTTGAATAATTTTAAACAAAATTAATTTAAATGATGATAAACGTGCATTAAAAATAAAATAAAATGCTTGCAGACTGGCGGCACTCTATGATGCCATCTACCTGTGTCTGATCTGTAACTGCTCTCGCTCTCACTGGGCCCTTTGGTGACAAAGAACTCAACTAGCCACTTCAGTTTAAAGTTATGACATCATAAAGCACAACAGCATGAAGCAGAAAGTACACACATTGACAGAGTGCCACGGACATTTACATTTCATAGATTTGCAATTTAGCTTTCTCTTCACTGCAGACATTGATTTACGGGATTCATTTAGAATCATTTATAATAAAGCATCTAATTAAGTGTTTTAATTGCTTGACATCTGGAATATTTCAGATTTATTTATTTTACGCCTACTGTGTAACATTAATTTTGGAAAGGCTGGTACACAAATTGTAATAATACCTCAATGAAATAATTTTTTTGCAACAAACATTCCTTTTTTATATTCCTACAGAAATCCAATCAGTACTTTGATGCAATAATAAACTTACGTAGAATTATGTGACATAAAAGTGATGTTTAATGTCCTTATATTTCATTCATGATGCCGCTGCATAGAACATTGTTAGAATTGATGGTATTTGCTTGTCACTATATTTTATTTACACAGACTATAAAACGGAACATTGTTTTATAGAACATTTGGTGGATGGTCTGTATTCATACAGAGCTTTTCTAATTTTGATGGTCTGGATTTACATCTTTCTCATAAACTGTATATCAGTATAATATAACATACACTATCTGATGTGTTTATTAGTGCATCCTCTTGGCTCTTCTGCAGTTTATTAGCGCCAACTCAGTGTGTGCACCGTGTCCAGAGGTTCTCCATATGAGGGGGAAGAGGTTCAGTTGCCAGTTGGCTGTCACACACAATGATGCACTGAAGGTTGAACACTACAGTCAGCAGAATAATGATTACATGAACACAACTGGAAACACTACAGCTTAGGCGGCATTGAGGAAACACTGACAAAACACTTTACCTATTAAAAAGAGCATGAGGGTATTATCCACAAGTACACCACGTTAAACAGGGATGTACCAATTTATACGCTTTACTAAACATAAATAAAACAAAAACACAAACATAGTCGTATAAAATTCAATTAGAAAATAGATATATTTGATAACATATATGCATTTCTGCACAAATTTGAGATTGTGAATTTCTCCAGTTATTCACCAGGCTTGTGAATCTCAATGTGTGAAAGTCATTGTAAACATTTTAAGGTAACGCATGGCCATAGATTACTATTTTAGAAATAAAATGACGTAGAAATGTAACGTGGATTGGATACCATAATGTAAATGACTTTAATTTACTAACAACTGACATATGCAAAACCACATCTTCAAATCGTATTCCATTCATATGTCAAACTTCAGTAAACTGAACATTTTAAAATGTATTGGCATTTAAGCCAAACTGAGTCTACATCTGAATCCTGATGACACCCTACAGTTCATAGTTCCCTGTTCAATGTTTCCTGACCCCATTTCTGTGGACGTTACATGCCACTGGGATTTAAATGGTGTATTGGTAACGTTGTCAGAAATGTACCTGGCTCTGCAACTCATTTTATCTTTTCTTCTTTCCCCGTTTATAGAATGTGAGTGTCTTGACAGTGCATCGTTGTTTTTTAGTTTTTTTGGGTTTATTGGATCAAATTGCTAATTTTATAATGTCCATAAAGGAATTAATGTGTTTAATGAGTACTGTGGCCTAATATTTGTGTGATTTGAGAGAAATCACATCCTCCACACAACTTGATTGTATTGGTATTACTGTTGTACTGTCAAAACAATGGAACGCAAAGGGAGTCAAACTGAGTTTGAGATAAAGATATACATTTGCTCCTTTTTCTTAACTTTATGTGTTTCCATCTTTACATGTAATGTGTATCCATGATATGCTCACAGACCTGTAGGGTTTCAAATGTCCCTTTAAATCCATCCAGGTGTGACAGTGACTCACCTCAGTGAATCCGGAGGGACTTTCATGGAGGCCAGGCTGACGTGGCTCAGGCTGAATGCTGAGCTGAAGAACTGGCGGAACGTTGGCAGAGAATCTCTGGATTTTCTAGAAAAGGAAAGAAAAGAAGAAAATAGAAAGGTTAAGAAATATGTATCAGAGAGGAAGGCAGAGGAGGACAGAGAGCGAGCGCTAAAGCCAGATCACGATCAGGCCTTTAGACTGACAGGTTAAAAAAGGTGATGAGAGAATGATGGGATCAGATAGGACGCCGGTCGAGACAAGGGAGAGGCTGACAGAAGGACGTGTTACGCTGCTGGTGATTGACAGAAAGTTTTCCGCAGACAAGCCGAGAAGTGACAGAGCGGAGCGACGGGAACGAGGGAGCGAGAGAGATAAATAATTCTAAATCAGCCAGATGCTGGCTGTGACATTAAGGTCAGTGTTATATCAACCAGACACCATGAAAAGGTTGGCATTAATTACCACCACCAGTTAAAACGGTAACACTGACCAATTATCCAACCATCTGCCTGGCATGTAGAGAGCATTAGCCCAGCATCAGAGGAACTGCAGAGAATATGCCTGTGCCCATGTACAACATCCCTCTGAGTCATTGCACATAAGGGGAATATCCTCCGTGATTGAAGGATGGCTGTAGTACACTGGTTCAGATCAGTGTTTAGAAGTTGTCTCCGCAGCCAACCTGCCATTTCAGCCCCCACTGCACAAACAACTCGCCACAGGGGAGGATGAGGAGGGGGTCTGGAGCCCGCAGGAGAACGTGATGAGAGGTGAGGAGGAGGAGGTGGAGAGAGAGGGAGGATGAATTCATCTTCCAGACAGATGAAGTTTGTTTCTCAGGAAAAGATTATGTGCTACCTTTCTTTTCAGGCAGCTGCTATGTTGTTTACCTCTACAGCACAGAAGTCAGATTTAGCACCATTTCCTACTGATTCCCCCTCGTCTAGAGACATGAGGAGCGCTGTTTTCAATTATGCACCTTTAATGGAAACACACGCACACAAAACTGTATAATTTTCATTGTGAACAGTCGAACCATTAACCATGATTTACAACTTAGCCCTAAACTTAGGCCCAGGTCCCCATATCTACTGGTACTGGAAAAGTCAGGGTTTATACTGGAAAAGGTCCTAAGGAGGTAACAAAACCAAGTGTACACACACACACACACACACACACACACACACACACACACACACACACACACACACACACACACACACACACACACACACACACACACACACACACACACACACACACACACACACACACACACACACACACACACACACACACACACACACACACACACACACTTTTTGGCATAATGGATTCCCTAGTCCCTTACTCTTTGAAGGTCATGTAAACATTCACCTGGTTCGTCTCATCTTACAGTCCAGGGAGAGACCAACAATTGAATAATGGGCCGGAACTCCCACTGCCCCACCTGTGTCTGTTAAAAAACATATTTTATTAAATTAGAATAATTTATTGTGATGGATGGGATTTGAATAGACCGATTCTGGTTTACAAAGTATTTTATCAATTTTTTTGATTAGCCAGAAACCCATGTGCCTATGCCCCTCGTAGCACTCTTTAGGGGATTGCTTTTTAAGCAAAACCCAACACTTAACTAATCTTAACCCTAAAAAAGCTCAACGAGCTATTGAAAAAAATGAGGAGCTGCAAAAATAACTTTACATTAGAGGATAATAGGCCCAGATTTTGGGTCCGATTCAGCCGATTCTGAAAATTGCGAGGGCGTTGAAGATTGAATGCTGATCTGGACAGATTATGTGGTGAACTGATCCTCTACTGGGAGCAGTTTAAAGACATAATCTTAAAGTCACAGACTAAATCACAATGGTAAAGAAAAGCGATTGGGCAATTGAGCAGAAAAGAAGGAACAGCCATTGAGTGCGAGCTGACTGGAAAACGACAATAAATACTTGTGTCTAGAACCGTAACATGGCTGCCTACAGCGTAAATAAGACTTCTCTCTCCTGTACCAGGGGGACAGTAGAAAAGTAGGACAAACCTGTGTCTTGGTAACAGCAGGAGCACCATTAATGTGTCCTGTTGTTTGTGGAATGCAACAAACAAACAAGCACAACCAACTGAACGCCTCTGGCTGTCAGCCTTAAAGTTATTGTTATTCTTAAGTTACGTTTGATCACACAAGTTTCTTTGAGTTCCCAAGTCACTAGAATTGCCACTCAAACATTTTTTTTTTTTTTTCAACGCTGTGTGTGGTACTACATCGCGACTCATACATGGCACAGTGAGTGAGTTTTCTGAAAATTAAAAGACCAAAAATTGGTTACATCTGTTGTTATGTCTGTAGTCTCCCAAGTTTTAAAGCAGTTAGTTTGGTGTGATGATGATGGAACTAGATAACAAGTCACCGAAGTTTCAAGAACTCACCCTGAAGGCAAAAAGGAAGGTTGCAACCTACTTTCATCAAAAAGTTTCGATATCATAAACCCAAAGGAGGTTATCTTTCTGCAATACCGAACTGAAACTTAAATAAAAAAAACACTGTAGGGGCCACTGGGATGAACTAGTTGGGAACTTTCTCGTTTGCTGTATACTTCTGTGAGCGTTTAGTCACATGACTTTCATCTGCAGCAGAACTTCCTGATGTCATACAATTTTTAAACATAGCGCCCATTACCATGGTAACCCTGCAGCTCCCTAAAGGAAGAAGTAACAGAGCAAACAACCCTAACATCTAAATAGTTCAACATATCAAACCCCCAGCCAACAAGGTTCGGTGAACTCTGTTCATTAGGTGGGTCCACTACACCACAGTTTAGTGTGTTGACACTTCACAACACTGCTGTTGAGTTTTAAGTTACTGAACTATTTTCTCACACCTATGTTTTAATATCACATTGTCAGTGCATTACAGAAATATTTCAAATATGCCTAAAATTATCTTAAAATGGCTCTTCCCCTCTTTTCACTTTGACGTGACTGCTGCTGTTTTAAAGACTTAAAACACCAACTCTTCTTCAGCCTATATGCTTCCACTGACACCTGAACTACTGTCACTGTTTTAGCTTCCAACTGACACTTTATTGACACTTCACCGAACTGACTCAGCTTCTGCAGCTTCAGTGCTTCCACACAGACATTTCAAAGGCTGCAAAACCTCAGCACGGTAGAGGACAATTAAACTGTCTTCAATATTTCAACGGCTATTTCTCAGAGTTATGGTGGCATGTGTCATTTTCTTTCAAAATAAAATCACACATCACACATTAGAGAGAAAGAAAAGATAACCTCACGTGTTCTTACCGTTTCCTCTCATGTAAACCGAGGCTAAAAAGAGACATCGCCAGCCTGTAGCAGCAGTGTGTGCAATTTCAGAACATCATAACTGAAAAACCTCTCTACACTCTCCTCTCTGATCCAATTTTGTCATGCGCCCATGTGTTTGGCACAGCTGTTTAATAGATATGAGACCCGTAATGTGACTGGCAGAGTATAACATGACTAATCACTGAACCCCTCCAATTTCCTGTCCACTTTGTGCATATCGTACGGTGAGGAGGAGCCCTTATTGTCCTTGTACATATGACCCGCCGACTGTTATGATTGCACTGGGAAAATTCGATTAGCACTCGCCAAAATGGTTTGTCACTTGACAACATTATCTACTGAAGTTTTTGGAGGGTTTCGATTTCAAGCTTTGTATGTCTGCATACACTCATTGCTTGTCGTTTTGCTTCTGCAATGCATACATTTTTCTCTGTGATTAACTTATAAGCTAAGTTCCTGCATGAGAGAAAGAACTGCATTGCATGCCACAACTGCAGTTCTTCAAACCCTGAGCTCTGTGGCTGCGTGGATGGTAAAAATATTAAGACCCTCGAGCTTGAGCGATTACCCAATAGCCTGCACACACGGTAGTGCAATAGCATAAGTGAGCATTCAGCAAATAGCTATGCACACATTGCCGTGTGTAGAATTTAGTGACAATAAATGGTGAAGTTCCTTATTGCAGCTGAACACCCATCACCTAATCCTCCCCTTCCAAACATGAAAGAGAACCTGCGGTGACCTTCAGTTGTCATAAAAATCAAACGGTGTTTAGTTTGTCTGGTTTGAGTTATTACAGCAAACATGGCGGCCTCCGTAGAAAGGACCCCCCCCCCCATGTAAATATATAAAGGGCCATTACAGGGTAAATAAAACAGCAATTTGTATAATTTAGATGAAACACACTAATGAAAAAAAATCACTTGGATTATTTTATATTCTATTTCTGTCAATAGATCACATTCACCTAAATCTTACACACCACAGTCTTGACAGTTAATTTGAAATAGTTGTTCTACTTGACCGAGTTAAACGTCTTCCACACAGCTCCAACATCCAACACTAAACTTGGATAGAAGATGCATGTAGCAAGAGGGTTGAGGGGTTAGGGTAGAGGAATCTTTTACATCTTTTAACCCAGAATGAATGTGAACACTTAATCTGCTATAAAAAGTCAGTGGAAAAGGGGCTTATTAGAAAAGATAATGAGTTAAATATGGGGAAATTAGGATAATATCACGGTATTAGATTTTGAGGGAAAAAGGTCCAAGATGAGATAATATTGAGGCGCATGCAGCTGCATTACAAGCCCCCCCGTCATTGGTTTTGATGACCTCAGAGTGTGTGGGACAAAACGTTTCATCGACCCATTCGTAACAGTTAGCATCCAACCTGCTGAACGGCTCCTGTCTCATGAGCAGATGCAGTGTCACAGTCTCTTTCACTAAGCACTGTATAGGGAGCTGTATCAGCAGCTTGTTACCACACACTACATGTGTTTCTATCTTATCTACACGGGCTGCTCATTGTTTCTTGTGAACGTGTGCATGTGATTGGCTGAAGGAGGAGTGTGAGGTGGTCCGTTCCATATTCATGAATGGCAGCCAGGCGGTTCTTATCAGCTCTGCTCAGCTTCGTTGTCACCGCAGCACCGAGGCCGTCTCACTGGCAGCACTGAGCCACCGAGCATTTAATACCAGAGGACCCGTGACCGGCGGGAGGTGGAATGAACTACCGACAGAGGGAGGGGAGGAGGAGGAAGATGTGAGGCGAAAGAGTGGTGGGGGGAAGAAGATGAGCGGGGATAAGGAAAGAGGAGCAGCAAATAGAGGTAGAGGAGGAAGGTAGTTCCCGTCCATACCAATTCGCTGCAAACTCACAACCCGAGACCACTCATTTACACGCATGGTAAACAGGAAGACATGCATCATACTTGTGTCCTACACATGTAATCAGTTGCATCATTGTAAAATGCAGAATTTAACTGCACAAATGCTGTTGGCAAAGGTAACAGGGTCAGCAATGCTTGAAATTGACCCAAACCAGAGCTGAGTGAGGAAAAAGAAATGAAAAAGAAAGGGGCAACAACAAGGGTGAGTGGAGGGTGGAAGTCACCAGTAAAAAGAAGCAGTGAAACTGGGAATCAATCAATATTCCCATGTTACACTGGAATGACGAAGAGAGAAGAGCTCCAGTAAGTGACAGAATTCATGTTATATTAAAGGAGGAAGCAGGGAAGAAAGGGGGAAAAGAGAAGAGGTGCAGGCAGACATGAAAAAAAGTCAGAGATCAAGAGAGAGATGCAGCCTGCAGGGAAACAAATGCAGTCGTGGGAGCCTGGAGAGCGGAACAATAACTCCTCTCAAAAATTAGTCCCATTTTTCTCTGTTACTCTGTAATGTAATATGCTGAGCAGGGAAGCTCATGGGCTCCTGGGGGACACGACATGATGCGAGCCAGAGCCGCTTCTGCCTGCTAGCTAGATAAACACAACCACATATATATATATATATACACCCACACACATACATGTGTAAAACACAAACAAACACACTTGCTGGCAAACACATAAGACAAAAAACTTGTTAGCAAACACAGAGGTGTATATTAAAGACGGATGGGAGTACACAACAGAACAAATGAGGGGAGAGAGTGGTGCCTGCGTGCTAATTCTGTCAGTGAGGTCCAGGGCTAAACACTAATCTACACTGGAAACAAATGATGGTGTTTGCTGTTTGAGGCGCCTCCTGACTGGAATACCTCCAGAGCTGTTTGGCTGAGTCAGAGCAAGAAAACAAACGTGTTTGTGTGCTTTAAAGAAAAAAAAAAAAGGAAAACCTTAACAGGGATTTACACAGTGAGGTTGAAGTCCCACCTGTGAGAGAAGGCGTTCTTGGACAGGTTCAGGTAGGAGAGGTCAGCGCAGCAGCCCCGCAGCAAAGCCCCGAACAACTGGTGGAGAAACAGAAAGACAAATGGCTCGTGTTACAGGGACAGAATTTGTTCTACAACAGTTATGTCGGCCATGAGGCGGCACAAATGGCGGTAGCACAGATTGACACTAATGCAGTCTGAACAAAAATCCAGATCACAATGGAATGTTAGTCACAGTAAAATCAGGATGAAAATATAGACTGCATAAAAACTGTGTTTGCAATTTGTCTCAGGATAGATTTTTTCATTTTTGTGACGTATGGTCGGGGTCAGCTCAGGAGGCAAAGCGGTTGTCTAGTAATCATAAGTTTCCTGTTCCAATCTGAGGCTCCTCTGCACAGATGTGTCCTCCCCTGCAGCTGGCGCTGCGTCATCTGTGTGTGAACGTGTGTGTGTGATTAGGAGATTGAGACATTTATTGTAAAGTGTTCAGCTTGGTCGATAGAGCAGGAAAAGTGCTATATAAAATGCAATCCAATTACTTTTTACAATTTCTCAGCAATATGGCACCATCAGGAATGACTGTGATGAATTCTCCAATATGGGTTTCTATCAGTGATTGAACGGACACATATGTTGCTGCTGAAGATCGGCTGTGAGTACAGAGGAAGACGCAACGTTACTGCTCCTGTGTGTGCACGTGAGGAGAGCACTTAACATCCCAGTGCTACAGTTTCACTGGGAAACAGTGATAGAAGAATTTGGCTCAGGTTTGACTTTGTGCTTGCACACGGCAAAGAGGATCCCAGACTGTGAACACAAAGACAATGACTTTAAGTAAACCAGTGCCAGGCAACCATTTTGGCTTATGAGAACAGACAGACACTCAATATCTAGCTCAGGCCCATGTCCCGATTCAGATGACTTCAGTTAAATGTCCCTTCAAACTTCTCAGATGGTTTCATTTAAATAACTAATCGATGCACAAAAAAGAAATATCAGCCAATATTTCCCACAACAAAACATGTAAGAACATCCAAAGCATTAATATAGAACCTTCTTCTCTACCAAATGATTCATGTAATGACCCTTATTTTGGGAACCAAATGACTAAACATCCATGTATTTAAAGTAGTAAAAATGGTTCAAAACTTTTTACAGACATTTGGCTGTAAATGATGTACATTTACGAAAAGCTAGGGTTAGTAATTATGGAAAAGCAAGAGCAGGCTACATAATGCAAACGATACATCCCACCTCCTCCCTTCATCCCTGTCATCAAAGCTATGCCCATTTTGGGTTGTAAGTCACTGGGTCACTTTTCAGATGCCTTATGAGTTATTAGCAGTTCCAACAAGGAGTAACGTCTCCTCCAAACATTACAGGTGTACTAGAGCCTCCGTCTGGCCTGCCCAATGATTCATGTCCCCGCTCCTCTTGGGAGCCTTCAGAGGGGCCCTGACCCCTGGGAGCCAATGGAACGAATATCCTGTTTGTTAAAGTAGTGCAACTAGTGTTTAATCCTGAAAGTGAGTCCTTTCACTTTTATACGTTTTAAACAAAGTGCTGTAAATTGTGCATGATGGGATTTTGCTGATGTGTCTTTGCAATAAAAATTTCCCAGCGAATATCTTTGTAGGTTTACAAACTTTTTTTACTTCAAAATATATTTCTTTCCGTAGCTAATCAAGTACTGTGTAGAGAAATGTGAAAATGAAATGTGAAAATGAAATGTGAAAATGAAATGTGAAAATGAAATGTGAAAGTGAAATGTGAAAATGAAATGTGAAAATGACATGTGAAAATGACATGTGAAAGTGAAATGTGAAAATGAAATGTGAAAATGAAACGTGAAAATGAAATGTGAAAATGAAATGTGAAAATGAAATATTCACACCTCTGGCAGTTTGACTTTTAATTATTATATTTCCCTGCACACTAGGAAATCAATGAAAGCCCAGGTTGAATTATTGATTTACTCCTGACTTTAAACTCGAAGTTGTGTCCTAATTGTAGCTTGGAGTGTTTCCACTATTCATTGACGCACAGAATGTTTAGCTAAATTTTGTTCTTGAACTTTTCCGACAAATGTTTGAATTAAGTTTTGAAAGAATGGTTAAAAGCTGTTGCAAACCATTCTAAACTTCTGGAAGTCCCTTTTCTTCAATCTATATGCTAATTTTATACATAAAATAAAAAATAAATCACAAATTTGGGTTAATTGAAACCTTTAAAGATCAGTTGCTTATTTTTGTTTAATATTTCTAGGTCCTTGTCCATTTAGGGGTTAATAGCCTCTAGCTCTGACTGCAACACAGCAGGAAGATACTGCTTTTCAAAGCGTGTAGGGAAAGTAATTGTCTGTCAGAAGTCCATTAAATCCCGAAAGCAGGACCCAAATGGACAATAACACGTATAATTGTGTTACACTGAATCAAAGTCTAGCCACGCCCATACCAGGAAAAACTGAATGACTTACAGCTCTTCGATTTGTTATATTGACCATCAATCAAATGTCCTGTTTTTACATTGAAAAAATCTGACAATTTCTCTGATTGTATGATCAACATAACATCAGGCATCAGTATGGCCATTCATCTATTGATCTGTTTCAAGGAGTTCACACAATCTAACTTGTGAAGACTTCAAAATACAGAGATCATATAATTATAGGGATCAATGTCTGGGAACGTCAGAAACAATCTTGAAATTAAGACAAAATCCAGTATGTGTGCTTATTAGGCAGGAGAGCGCTCTAAGCAAATATGATCAGCATCAAAAACCCATTTTCTTGTGAGACTTTAGGCAACATCTCATCAGTCGCGACAGGTTAAACTATCAGACAAATCCATTTTTCCCAGGCACTGCGATCCATCACCCAAATTGACTAATCGACGCCGGGGGTACGTCAGCGCAGATTAAAAAAGGAACTTGTTAATAATTCAATCTCATAGGCCAACACTTAAAAAGACTAATTTCTCCTAAGACGTTTTTTTTCTCCACAGGATAAATGAGAATGAACGAAAACAGGACGTGGAACAGCTGTCACTGAGACGTCTCCAGGGGAGTTTCAAAAACAGATAAGACAAGAGTTTGGAAACTTGCAGATAACGCAGAACAGATGTGACTTCCATTCATGCATATGATTCTATTCAAAATTCGGTGTCCCACGTTAACAGGAGGGAGGAGGTAGTTTCACAGGTTGGAGGGTTCCTCCATGAAACCGACTCCTTCCTGACAAGCTCCCAGTTTTTCAGTGTTAAAAGAATAAAGTGCAGGTAGGAGACATTGTTAGAAGAGGATTCAACATCCTTTTCTCGAGTATCAGAAGAACAACAAGAAAACTCCATTACAAGCTCTCAAAATCCATTTTTTACTGTAAGTACACAAGTATTCAGCCTCACTGTTTACGCTGTTATTCAGCTACTGCTTATGCAAACCGAACATGCCCTTCTGCTGCGAGTTCACTGTCTGGCGTCTGTTTGTTTGTGAAGCATTCAAGACATGCAGTGTGTGTTTGTCGTTGAGGTTAATACCGACAGCATTAAAAGAACACTTTATTTATTAAATTATCTTTCATACAAACTAGTGCCTACATCGTTCAACAATAAAGAATGAGGCAGGTTGCAGCAACAGATTTTTACCTCTGCTTAGAAGGAGGTTATGTTTTCAACCTTGTCCATTTGTTTGTTGGTTGGTTGGTTGTATTAATTGTAAGCTTTGTAAGAATCATACAAAAACTACTGAATGGATAACCACAAAACTTGGTAAAAGGATGCAGCATGTGTCAGGGCAGAAGCCTCTATCTTTTAATGTGGATCCTGATCCTGTTTTTCAACATTCTCACAACTTTCCCGGGGAAAAAACACGTGGAAAGAAACTGGCATGTTTAGGGAACTGATATTTATCAGTGTGTGAAATCTGTAGGAGCTTGAATGAACTTAAGGAGAATGTTGAGCCTTGGCAGCTCTACTGAGTGAAACTTGTGATGAAGACGCGTTGAAATATTTGAATCATTTATTTCTTCCGTTCTTAAAATGTATATTTATTTATCTTTTCTATCTTGTCGTCCAGCACTGAAGTTTTATATTGCCGCTAATAAAGTTTGCCTCACGCTTCCCTTCCAAATCAAAAATATGAAAGACCCTCTTTTGAATCAAGTTTTAGTTTTGACTGCTCTGAGCTTCTGTAGAGAAATGGCAGTGGACCACGCCAGACTCTGAAAGAGGACCTGCTCCAGATTGGTGGGGCATTTTTAAAGGGCTCATTCTCAGCTAACCCTAACGATGATTCTTCATTTCTCTCTGCTAAAGATCCTCCTGAGTCCTACACACTGGGCCTGTTAAGTGAGGTCTGACATTTAAAAGACTGAGCAGAGTAGATCTCCAACTTCTCTGCAGCGGAGGAGGAAAAAAATGAAAACAATTATATTTATGTGTGTTTTAGCCAACCTCGCACCTCCCTTCTGTGCGTTCAGCCCTCAGCAGCAACGCAGCACTGACGAAGCAGCCGACAGAAAAACCCTGACCTCCCATTCAGCCTGCACTTTTCACAAACTCTACATCTTCATTATTCACTTATCGTCATTGTGTGTATTCACAGTGAAGCTGTCAAAAGTGTCATCTCAGCGGTAACCAGCAGGGGCAGACACATTCAAGTGGGGGGGGGGGGGGTCAGTGAGCTCTTTGAAAGCGAAAAGCTCTGTCATCCCTTCAGCTGGTGGCGTCTCTGCTAATGTGGCGAGAAACCGTTTTGTCACAGTGGCAGACGCTGTTTAAATTTAGATGCAGCAACAACACAGACAAATTCAAACCATCTGAAGTGACAAAGATATGAACCAGTACATGAAACAATGGCTCCTGTGTGCTATTCATACACTGCATCGCTTGTATAATTCATAAGCGTACATCTGTATTGTAGCGCTCTCTAAGAGCTTCTACCATCACTAAAGGCATTAGCCCAGGGAAGAGCTCCAAGAACAACTGTGCGTGAGTCAACTGAGGCAACAGTGTTTTTACATGGAGGGTGATTCATATTCAGGACGGTACCCCTTCCTGGCGTTGGCCTGAATTCCATCTGCAAGATGAGATCAGGCAGAGATGGGGGGATAGCGACTGTAGCAGATGGCGAGTACTAACCGAGTCCACGGTGCAGTCCGTCCCAGACAGGTCCAGATGAACCAGGCAGTTGGGCTGCGCCAGGAACAGGTACAGGTTCTGCACAGGAGAAACAGGAGCGTTGTTTTAGTGAAGGAATACATGACATGCACCTTCATACAGTACTGTGCAAAAGATCAAGGCACTTTTTGATGTTTATATTCTTCACTCTACATTAAGCAAAACCATCAGGGAGGCGTCTGATCAGTCCCCAGCTCATCCTGCATCATTGAGCCCGATTCATAGAGAACTTTCTTCAGCGACAAGAGTCCTGCGACAGATGGTCTGGTCCCCACAGAACACTGATCTCTACATCATAGAGACATGATGGAGTATTACGTTTTTCTCTCGTTTCCTGCATTTTGTATGAAGATAAGTGATAAATAAAAACTGTACACTGGATTATGTAAATTATTGTGCCTAAAACCTAACAACCAAAAACCAAAATATGAATCTACCGACACATTGGATTATACCACACACCCCTACTCTCACAAAATGGACATGTACCACCTTACTGCACATACGCACCTCTGCAGTGTATGTGCCTTTGGTGCAATACTTCCCTGGAATTGTGCAATAATTCTTAACTGCACAGACCATGTTATACGTTTAAATATATCTATACTCTCTTATAGCAGTGCAGATGGCAACAATCATCCATCCATCTATCTATCTCTATATATCCATCTATCATATACATTAAAATAAAGTATCCATCTGCATTAGAAGTTTTCATGTTATATTGTTTTACATAAATGAATCGGAGCAGATTGTATGTGGATTTCTTCCATGGAACAACAGAAAACAAACCATTTCATGTCAAAGTGAAATAATTCAGCATGAATTATTATTTATTTTATATTCATTGCTTAACAATTCTATAAAATGTGCAATTTTTCACCCCCTTTAAAATAGGACATAACGTACCACAGTCCTCACTATTTCTGCCGATAATTGAGCCGAGGTCAGTCGTGTTTTCAGCTGACTGTTTAATATATACATCTGTATCTGGTACATCTGAAATGTTGCGAGTCCGTTTTGTGGCAAGAGGGTTTCTGCCGGTGTCAATACGTGTTAAGACCATTTAAGACAATAACACATTTTACAAATCATTACCTTTACTTCCTCATAACTGTAGATGGAGAATAACAAGGGAAGTAGTTTGGAATGTATGTTTACATTATTAAGATCTACCAAAAGATATTTAAGGCACAGTTATATAATAATTTAACATATTGAATACTTTTTTAGGCCAGGTTACTGAACCCTGTATAAAGACAGTGAAAACCACAAGTCAGAGGATGCTTACGAGACCATTTCATATTGAACACCCCTTCGAGTCCAGTTAAATCGATCATTAGGAAATAAAAAGCATGCGGCACAGCTGTAAATCCGCATATAGAGCAGGCCATCATTAAAAGCCAAGTGAGCGTACACAGAGTCGAGTGAGGGAGGTCGGCTGCCAGGAGACCAATCACACCTCTGAAGGAGTGGGAGGCTTCATAGACTTGGGACAAACGACAGCTGATCTCATGCTTCACCTTTCACAACTACCACATGTGGGGGGGGGGGGAACACTAACATCTGAGCTACAGCTTGTCCAAAGACTCATGGGGAGCTGAGGTCGGCTGGAAGAGGCTTCAATATGTGGTGGTGGCAAAATGACACTGTCGGGCTACGACTCTGCACAGGGTCATGGGTGGATCGTGAGGGTCATATAATGCAGCAAAAATAGAGAGATTTAGAAATACAGAGATTCTAGATAAAGACTATTTGGGATAAAATTTGTTTTCCAGCAAGGAACAAGCAGAAACATGAAGCCAAAGCTACACAGGGACTTAGAAACGAAATTAATATATTGGAGATTTTTTAGTTCAGATCTCAGTCCAATTCACAGTTCTTGGCTGAATTTAAACATCCTGTTCACTCACAATCCCCGAGCAGCCTCACAGAGCTCGAGCTGTTCCACAAAGATGGAAACGAGTAAATACTTATAAAATGTAGATTGAAAAAATATTCTATTTGCTTTGACAATTTCAGTTTTACCTCTGACAATATAGGTTCTCCATTGTAGGATATGTTTTTAAACCAATTTCAGAAAAAGATAAATTCAGGCATTTTTCTATCCAATGTGACAAACGAAGAAGATGATGTAACAACCTTATGCAATACAA
Organism: Pleuronectes platessa; assembly: GCF_947347685.1. Lineage (NCBI taxonomy): Eukaryota > Metazoa > Chordata > Actinopteri > Pleuronectiformes > Pleuronectidae > Pleuronectes > Pleuronectes platessa. The sequence goes on along the minus strand of NC_070638.1, from coordinate 19,192,698 downwards.
GAAGCACCAATCCCACTAAAGCCATTTAGAAAAAGAGATGATGCATTCACAGTACGTTTGTATCATGTCTGAATGTGAAGGTTATAGATGCATACAACAGGTGGAAGCAAAAACACTTCTGATTTCAGACATAACTGAACGCCTGAAATTACATTTCTGGAATTCACATATGAGAACACCAGTCTTTGAGTCAGTTGCAGCGGATATTTTTCGTATATTTTCAACACGGCCACCTGATAAAATGTCTGGAAAATATCAGCGTATGCCCATGTGAGAATATACAGCAGGAAAATATCTGGTAAATACACAGCGAGCCAGTAGGTGTGTTAACAATGTTATTGTTAACACTTGTTAATTCTTTGTTAAAAATAAACAAAGAATATAAATTGGATGATAAAAGGAGCCACGCACATACAGAGACGAAGATGTCAACTTGAAAAGACCCAGATTTGAGATATGGGCCGGCTTTGACGTGCTGTGAATAAAAAGAACCAGAACATTTCCCCAACAGAATTTAAATGTCATGACCTAGCTAGTACTTGCATATTCTACCCATGTTCCAGACGTTATCGCGGCAGATTCCCAATGCCTGACCCGAACAATCTCCACCTGTGTCAAACACCTACAACCTGGGTCCAGACATTTTGTATCCATGTCTGAAAACTGCCTCAGTAAGCAAAAATTCCTTAATGGACAGTGAAAGTGTCTGTGAGTGTGTGTCCCTCACTGTGGCGTCCTCTCCAGACAGAACCCCAGGGTTTTTGCTCAGGTCCAGATGCAGCAGAGAGTTGGAGTAGTCGTCGCTGGAACACAACGCCTGAGACAGAGAAACAACACCTGATGGAGAGGGGACAGACAAGGAGAAACAATGAGGTCGAGGACACCAAGTTTAATGCATCCATGAATCATTGAACCACCTTATAATCAGCCTAGATGACTAATAAGCAACTGATAAATAAAACGGTACATGATGGAAAAGGGTAAAGCAAGACCTGTGGCAAAAGGGTAAGTGCACCCTGAAAACAAAAAAACAAAGAAACTCATTCTCTCCGATCAGATCACTACAATTACACCCACATGCCCGAGCCCCTCATTCAATTCCTCAACCTCCAAACACTGAAGCAAAGCACAGAACACCAAGGCAGGTGGAGGATTAAATATGAACTCAATAACTACACGGGAGAAAAAAACAGCAACTGCAACAAATAAGAAGAAAATCCCCAAGCATTGTTACGTGTGTAATATTCATTCCGATGTTTCTCCTCTATTATGGCTGCCTGCATTTCAGACCTGGGGAGCGTTTCTGTTTGACGCCAGCAACTGCATGTGCTACTCTGAAGACAAACTATTCATCCCCCAATTTGTAGCGATCAGGAGGGAAATGAGGGGAAGAGGGGACAGGGCGTCTAATCCCCCCCCCCCCCCCCCCTCCATTGACCCATCAGCTGCTCAATTACGCGGCAATAGGAGACCTCTAGAAGTCATCGGGCCTGTGCGACACTATCACGTGTGAGTGCATGTGTGTCAAAGCATGCGTGATGAATCTGTCTGATCACATCTCAGAAAAGTGCATGACCTAAGTGTGGGAGTGTTTTAGAGACAGATGAGAGGGGGGGGGGGGGGGGGGGGTCTGTAAATATTCAACAAAAGAAAATCAAGAGCCCTTGCAAAGTCATCTCAACACCTGACGTTCAAGGTGAGCTCCATCAGTGCCTTCACTCTGAATCACGGTGTCCATTTATACAAGAAAAATCACAAGAGTGTTTTCCCCTCTGTATATATATATCCACTATAAACATTTTGTTATGTAGCAGACTTTAAGGGATAGATTACCCAAAAATAATGATTCCCTCATTATCTACTCACCACTATGCCGACGATGGAGGGGTGGGTGAAGTGTTTGAGTCCAAAAATCAAAGTATCAGGGGCAAACAGTGTAGCAGCCGAATCCAATACAACTCAAGATATTAGTGACCTATCTTCAGAGGCAAAAAACATAACATGCCTCCATACTGCTCGTGTGGTGTCATCAAAGTGTCAGAAATATTTAAAATCATATTTTTCTCTTGTTTTTTTTACGCCTGAAGAATAGTCACTATTATCTTCATTTGTACTGGATTTGGTTGCTGAACTGTTTGCCCCCCAGAACTTCAGAAGTGTTTTGTGGACTTAAACAATTCACCCACCCCTCCATCTGCACAGGGGTTAGAAAGATGACAGATTTTCCTTTAAGAGCTTTCAAGATTGACTAAATGTTTTGACGAGACTTTAAGAGTTGGTAAGGAACTACAGCCATCAACATGTTACCTCACCTGAGCTAACGGACAAACCGTTGACATGTTTCTTTCGGTCAGAAACTCAACGTGCTGCCCTCTAGTGGATAAAATACCGATCAAACGTGCCAACGTGGATGCATGGAATTATCTGGGCAGGTTACATCTCTGGCAAATGGACTTATCTCTTTTCTTACGTAAAGGCAGCACAAATGAGGCAATATGATAACATCTTTTAAATGAATTTCCGTCTCATCAGTCTACATTCAATACCCCACCAAGACAAAGGAGCATTTTAATTAGATTTTCTTTACAAATGTGTTGGAGAAAACAGAAATATCACAATGACGAAAGTATTCTGGCCTTATCAGTAAGTTTTGATGGTATTGTTTGTGGATAGACATTACCAGGTCTTTCCAGGATCTAGGAAGTCGGTGTACTTTCTATCTACTGCCCCCCCAACAGCATGATGCCAGCACCACCTTGCCTTAACGATGGGAAAGTACTGGGCCGATGGCTTTTTTCCTCAGGACATGATGCTAAAAACTGGGGCCAAACAACTCAATCTTTGTTTGATCAGACAAAAAATCTTGTTTCTCAGTCTTCAGGTGTTTTTTTTAAGAGGTAATACTAGAGTGGCCAGTGATTCTTGTCTTTCTGGAAGTTCTTTCATCTCCGCACTCCACTTACACAACGTACAAAAAACGGGCCCGTGTGAACAGCACAAGTCGCATGGAATCTGAACTTTTCAAATCAGATGTTAAACACTTTTATAATTGGTGACTGATATTTTGAAATGCGACCTCAGTCTGAACAGACATGTGACCGGTATCGAAGTCCCATGCAGCTTTTATGTAACTCTAGATCGAAATCCCTTATTGTTTCGCAAAGGAGAAGGGGCAGGCAGGAGACACCCGGCGGAAACAAACATGGAAGACAGCTGCGACCGAGGTAGGACGTGGAGGGACAGCGGGGTGTTACACCTCATAAGTACTTGGGGTGACACGCCTGTACAAGCAAAAATCATATTGTAATCCGTCTGTGTTTGAATATCCATCAAGAGAAATATTAAACCATAATCTGTGACTTCCGTGTTTATTATGGACTTCTTCTCCTTGTTTACTTCTGCACATGAGCAGTTCACATTGGAAGCTGATACTGGCTACATTTTTAAAGACAATGAGAACAGGTGACCGACTCTAGAAAGTTTCCACACTGTTCCGGCTTTTTCCATGTAAGAATTATCAAGGCCACTGTGGCTCTCGGGAGTTTTCAATGCAGCAACATTTTCTGTAGCCTTCAGATCTGTGCCTCGACGCAATCCTGTCTCTCAGCTCTACACACACTTTCTCTTGGTTCTCTCAAACTCTTGGTTTTCTTTTTCTTTTCATATGCATTTTTTGAGGGCTAATATAGATAGATGTATACCATTCGAGGTCATCTCCGATCTTTTGAATTTATCACATCTATCATTCAGAACAAGGTATAGAAACATCTCCAAAAAAAGAGCTGACCTTGAATGTGAGCCAAAATGTGAGCCAACCTTCAAATGTCACAGCAAAAGGGTCTGAATATTTAATTGATATTTCACTTTCTTTCCTTTAAAAATGGAGGTTTCACTTTGTCATAATGCAGCAAGAGTGGATCAATGAGTGAAAAGAGGGAGTTCAAACTATTTTATATTATAAGGCTAAAACATAACAAAAAAAGGTCTGAGTGCTTTCTGAACACACTGAATGCCACAAATACACTTATGAATGCATTCAGCACCTGCTCATTCATGCTGCTCAACACACACAGAGAGCGAGAGAGCAGTACAAAGCATGGGAGTTGAGATACAAAGGTTTTATGTTTTCAAGCTGACCTGAAAAAAGTAGCAGATACAAATAATGTCATGTCTTAGAATTGTTAAAATAGTACCATTCAGTGACCAACATTCAGATACTACCGATAGAAAAACAACTTTCTGCATGTGTGTATGTACTATTAATGTTTGTATTGAACTCAATGTTACATTTTATACTGAATTAATTAAAATACAGTGGGAACGGGATGTAGTGGCAGCGGAAATAGTGATCAACCGTTTATATGGATCAAAAAGCTTCGGACAGAATGGTTCCTCTACAAATGCTGTTTAGATAATTTGGCTATAGTGATCAGCTGATCTGCTTACAGTGTTCCTTTTGGGTCTTTTCATATTGGATAAAAGTAATATTTTACAGTTTTGCGGCTCTGTCAGTAATGTACGGCTCCTCTCTGTGTCTCTAGAATTTGCTCTGCGCACTGCCAACTGAATAGAGCCCAACCAAGCGGGCCGCCATCCCCTCCGGCTCTCCATACATTGACTAAGTTTACAGATTCTGTTGTTTTTACCCATGTGTATTCGAACATGTCAAATTATACTGTTTGAGTGTGTTTGAGTGCATGTGTTGGTGCGAGAGACAAGCTGAATAAATAAAGAGAGAGAGGTGAAGAGCAGTGCGCCTGTTTGTGTGCGTGTGTGTGTGTGTACATTCCATTACCTTTCTCTCAAGGTCTTGGATTTTCATATAGATGCCACTGAATTTGGTTATGGTAACAAGTATTGATCACTTTGTCCTTGGCCAAATTGACCACTATAAGTGGATTCTACTGTATCAGTAAAAGGTATCTGAACCACACAAATAGCATCATTCCACCATGGTTAAATGTACATCAATTAGCCTTATGTTCCTCTGCTAGCAGGAATCTAGCTCGTTTAGCTTGTCTTCCTTAAAAGATGATGGATTTCGTAAATGTCTCTGCTCGGTCTTTATAAAGTGATTGACCATGTTCAGCAAAATGGCCACAGATGATCAACCCAGTTACAGGGTATTCACTTTGGTTGTTTTTTGTTTGCTTCTTTTTATAATTATTTTATAATATATATATAACATAGTTTGCTTGGTAAAGCTCAGTCAGACCAACTCAGTAAAGAGTAAAATATGCATATAAACATAACACAATAACATAGCATAATTCAGTATAGCTTCATTTAAAAATCACTATCTTTTGATGCTAAAAATATCAAAAATGCTTTGAAATATTCTATAATCCTAAAAACACCATCATGTCCAGGCTCATGGATTTATGTCAGTATCAGTGTTATCTGTTAGATCTGCTGTAATACTCGAGGATGGCTGTATCGTCTGGGATGAAAGAGATGGAACTGGGACACTGCTCTAATGCCCTCGCAGGATTTTAGGGGAAAAACAGATCAACCATTTATGCTTCTGGCCTGAATATCATTTGGTGGATGGATCATACTCTCATGCATCCCTCAGTTTATCTGTCGGTAAATCTCAGCCCAAATACAACAGCAGTATTACGGTTTGTCACACGCGACTGAAGAACCTGGGTTCAAGCAAACATTTTACCAAAAGCTTTTACACCATCTGCAAAATTTAAGTTGAAATCCATTTATGTTTAATAAGAGCATGGACAGTCTATGGTTTCAGTGCAGTGTCAGCCACTAGGGGCCGCTGCTTCTTATCACAAGGAGCATTCCTACCTTTGGAGGACAGGGTGGTCTTGGAGAGGTTGAGGAGGCGCAGTCCCTTGTTGAGGCGACATACCTGTTGAATCAGGTTGGAGACTCCTGGTAAAGGAGAGAGGAGACAAAAAGAGGAGCATAAACAAAGAGAGGAGAGGTGATAATCACGATAAGATCACCAAAGATAAGACTGTGTGAAATTCGGTGCAGCTTGATTTAATTTAAGGGGACTGTTGGGTCTTGGGGGAGGGCCATTCTGGTTTTCTGTTATTTTGAAGAATCGGGCATCTCTAATAAATCAATAAAGCAAAAGAATATGCTATAGCGACAGTTTAATCTATAATGAAAATCACTTTGTAAATTCCTACACACATCACCTCCTGAGGAGTCAGGACTAGGACAGGTGAGTCAGCCCACGCACAGTTTTGCTGCATAACATAAAAAATGTATTCTATTTCCAATACTCAAACACTGTGTACACTTAAACCCACAAGTACAGTGCAGCTAGAGGAACTTCACACCAACATACTTCAGAGCTCCCTCTCTCCCACATACCAGGTGCAGAGACAAACCCATATGAATACATAAAACATGTCATGCTGGATTACATAATATTTAGTGACAGTTTGGTAATGTGATCAAACACATTGTACCAGTAAAAAATGTTATTCATTGTAATGCCGAACTTTTTTTTCTGGCTCCTGCATATTTTAATGGCTCTCTCAGTTTTAATTATTAATGTGCATCTTCTGAACTCTTACTTTGAAAAACAGAGAAAACACATTGTAACCACTGCAAGCAGTCACAGCGCTGAAGGTCACTCTCTGATGTGGTTATACTGAAGGTACAGTATTATTCTGATGAGGGCTGCAGCACTTTTTTGTAATCTGTAATCACACACACTGTCAGTGCGTTCACACTCGTCACTCACACACACACACACACACACACACACACACACACACACACACACACACACACACACACACACACACACACACACACACACACACACACACACACACACACACACACACACACACACACACACACACACACACACACACACACACACACGGCAGTAGGTGTGATCAACAACGAATTGAAACGAGTGGAAGAGACATTGGGTCAGAGAGGAGGACAGAAATTCGCTAATGAGTGAAGCGCACAAATCCAATCCGCACACTCTTACTGTCATCTCTTTCACACTCACATAGGGGAAAGGTGTATAGTGGTTCAAATATAAGTGTGAGTGTGTGTGTGTGTGCGCAGATAAACATAAGAGGTACAATTTGTGTGGCAAGTTGTGGGCGAGAGTGAAAAAAATATGAAAGCATTTCTCTAAAGAGAAGGAGCAGCCACAGACACAGAGAGAGAGAAATAAACGAGAGACAAAGATGAAAACAACGTGGAACAGGGAATAATGCTTCTTTGAGGACAGAGATTGAGTTTGAATTCTTTGAGAACAAACAAAAGCTGCGGCGAAGTAAAAGCAGGGACCCTGAGAGAGATGGCGGTGTGAGGGAGACAGAGTCCACAGAGTGAGGGCCGGTACCTTGGTTGTCTAGCGTGTTATGAGCCAGGTTGAGGGAGTGGATCACAGAGGCCGGGTTCTCTGAAAGAGCCGACGCCATCTTCTGCGGGAAATCCCTGAAGAGAAACATTAAAAAGGAAAATGAACTTTACAATATGATCACTAATTGAATATTGGTCTGCAGGACCTGACATAATTCACCCATAATTCACCTACATGCTTCAGATAAAGTTAATAAAACTAAATATATCTTGGCGATGACTGAAATGGAATTGAAATGGATTTGGTCGTTGCCAACCTGGTCAAATTGTTGGCCATTAAATTGATCATTATTTGGATTTAATTAAGATTTTTCCTTATTTAAATAATGATTTGTCCAGCTGCAAATGTTGTAAATAAGCACTAATGAACCCGCTGTGTGATACCCGCCAACAGCACCAAGCAGCAAAGAGCCAGAACTGGCAACAAGCTGGTGAATATAAATAATGCAGCTTCTAAAATGTCAGATAGTTTCATCAGGAACTGCTGAAAGTCAAAACAGAGCTGAAGGAGGCTAAATATGAGAGTCTTTATTCATCAACAGTATATACTTTTTGTGGAGTATGTTCTTATATTTTCATATTTGGCATAGTGATTTATGTACCTGATATTTTGCTTATGTAACACAGGAATTTCCCAGTTTGGGATCAATGGAGTCCATCTATCCATCTATCTACCGTATTCACTGTATCCATTTATCAATCCATCATTCTATCTATCCATTGCATCTATTTATCGTATCTTCTGTATCATCTGTATCCACCATATCTATCTACCATACCCTCCATATCTTTCTTATCTACCTTCCTTATACACTGTATCTGTCTATCAGTCCAAATTCATTGTATCATCCATCGTATTAACCAACTAAGCTACCCATCAATAAAATCTAACCATCTATCGCATCTATCTATTGTATCTACCTTTCATTATATCTTTCCATCTATCTATCAATCTTTTCTACCCATCTTTCCATATAATAAACCATAAGTTCTGTATCCTCCATTTCCGTCTATCCATATATCTAGTCATCCATTGGCCAGAATAATAACCCCTGAGTACTGCTTCTGACTGCTGGATGCATAAAAAGTCAACAGCTAGCTAACATGATCATTATAAACATATTCGTATGGTGATACGAATATGGTGATCTCCTCTTTTTCTGCCTCTGTTTCCAAAGCCAAAAGCACCTTTTACCAAACTGCAATTCAATCCTTATTTTCTAACCCCAAAAAACTCTTCTCCATATTTTCCAACCTCCTCGACCCCCCCAGTTCCCCTCCTCCTTCCTCCCTTCTACCAAGCCACTTTGTCAACTACTTTACAAAAAAGATAGATGACATACGCTCTTCATTTTCGGATCCTCCTTTTGTAACCACACTTCCATCAACTTCATCTTCATCACCTTCGCTTTCCTCTTTCACCCCCCTGTCTCCCAATCAAGTTCTGACCTTGGTTACCTCCGCCCGCCCGACCACCTACCCCCTTGACCCCATCCCATTGCTGTCTCTGAGCAGCTCACACTGCTAGAGCAGCCTCTCTCTCCTCTGTCCTCATCCTTCTAGACCTCTCTGCTGCATTTGACACAGTGAACCACCAGATCCTTATTTCCTCCCTTCAGGACCTGGGTGTCTCGGGCTCTGCTCTCTCCCTGCTCTCTTCCTACCTCAATGAACACACTTATTCGGTAACTTGGAGAGGATCTGTCTCTGAACCTTGTCCTCTCACTACTGGGGTTCCTCAAGGTTCTGTCCTGGGTCCTCTCCTCTTCTCTTTGTACACAAACTCTCTCGGCTCTGTCATTCACTCACATGGCTTTTCCTCCATTCCCTTCACTGGCTACCAGTGGCTGCCTGCATCCGGTTCAAAACACTAGCACTTGCGTACCATGCTGTGAACGGATCAGGTCCAGTCTACATCCAGGACATGGTCAAACGTTACACCCCAGCATGTTCACTCCGCTGTGCTTCGGCTAATCGACTCGTTGCTCCCTCACTGCGAGCTAGACACTGATCAAAATCATGACTGTTTGCTGTCCTGGCTCCTAAATGGTGGAATGAGCTCCCCATCGACATCCGGACATCAGAGAGTTTACACATCTTCCGCCGAAAACTAAAAACACACCTCTTCCGACTATACCTTGAATAAAAAATAAATAAAAATACTAACATTTTTTTTTTTTTATTCTTGTCGTCCTGGGTCTGTACCCTCGGGGTTGAATGCACTTATTGTAAGTCGCTTTGGATAAAAGCGTCAGCTAAATGTAATGTAATGTAATAATTCACCATTTTAATTGTGATTTTTATCACAAACACTGCACTAACAGCGGATCATGCAAATGTGATATACTGCATGACAAAGGATAATCAAACAGTGTGTGACCTAAACGTATTGCCTTTATTTATCCTTCCTGACATATGAATTTAAAACTAACTATTAAAATAATTTAAATATTTAAAGGAACTCCTTGGGCAAAAAAGTAAATCACAGTTAAAAAATAAAGAACTGTTTTCGCACCTTGTTAAGCCCTATGAAGCAAATTGTGATTTGTGAATATGAGCGATACAAATAATATTAGATTGATTGTTTGAGTGAATGATTGATCTAGGATCTCTTCAAAATTTACAATTAGGGATGCTTTAATATTGTGTATTTAAAATCACATATTAGAACGTGTAAATCAAGGGGAGCCTGTTAGCTGAGATCCTGTTTGATTATCTGACATCACGCAGTATATCATTGTTGAATATTCAGCTTTTGGCGCAGTGCTTGTGGAGCGCCTGTTATACAAATCGCCCTCAGTATTGAAAGTGATTTAATAGAGGGAATGTATGAGATCTTGGTAACTTCCCCCTGCAGTAAATCACCGTGCCTTGAGGCAGTCTATTCATCTCAATTAATGCTAAATAAGGAAAGTGCTCAGCTAAATGATACGAGTCATGCGTAGAGGGTCTAATGTCTTGCCCGATAAAGCCTGAAATTTCACTCATGTTTCATCGGAGAAAGACTATACACCTGCGAGTGTCACGCACAGAGAGGGGGGCTTTACTGCAGCTTTACTGGATGAAAGAGCAGAGGTTCGGGGAGGTGAGAGCCTGGGAGAAGAAAAGGATGAGACTGAACGGAAAAGGTCAAGGCAGTGGAGGGAAGGGAGGAGAGGGGGAGGGTGAGGAGCGGAGAGGTGAGATAGGTGAGAATTGAAGATACAGGAAAAGGAGAAAAGGAGAGGAGGGGAAGGATGGAAAGGACAAAGGAGGTGGAGAGGTGGTGTAGTAGTTGACAGGTGACGGTGTGAGGAGGAGAAGAGGAGAGGTAATCAGATTTAACAAAGGGGAGGTCGACAGGCAGGGCGGTTTATCATTAATAATGAGTCAGGAGAGAGAAGACCTACGATTTGAGTCCTGCGTTCTCCAGAGTGAGCTCCTCCAGACTGTTGGACTTGCTCACTGTGTGCAGGACCTGGTCCACCACCTCCGACCCCTGAAGAAGAGAAAAGACAAACACATAAACCTCTGGCTGAAGGTTCATGCTCGCATAGAAGAACGTAGGTGGCGAACGTGAACTACAAGCAAGCAGATTTGACATTGTACGGGCAGTTTGACGAATGCAGTTACTTACATGCATTCGGTTCAACTCATTAATGATGAATATTATATGGATTCCAGTTGAGGGCCAAACCTACTCACTGTATGTACACAATATAATTTCCTTAATCAGTGGCCCTAAAGGGGCCCCTAGTAATTGATTGAAAAATAAAACATTGATTAGATTTAGAAAATTGTTCCTTGCTTGTGAAAATACAAATTCTCAACAAATGATCATATTTCTTTTAAGTTTGGTTAGGATGTGACTAGTTTATAAAATCAGATTTCAGCTGGGGCCAGGGGGGCACTGGACCCTGGATCCCTCCCTGAACCGAGTTACTTAAAAAAACAAGTATCTAATATTTGTTTTAAAAAGGTATCCTGTAGAGTTTCTCACAGCTCAAGCACAATGCAGCATATTTTAGATGTTGGTCTTAGACACAGACTCACATACAAATGTGGTCTAAATAATTCCAGATTTAAAATATTCAAAACGAAATCCGTACTCCAAATGTTTTACGCAAAATAAATACCTTTTTCCCCTTTATTGAAATTCAAGGGCAACCAGAATGTTTCTCTTTAGGTTTTGTACTCGTCTGTTGGAATCTGTCGCACATGAGAGAAACGTTTGTGTGCAGGCCCTTGAACTCCCCCCCACTGCCACCATTGAACCATTTCTGTGAGAAACACTGCAGAGAAAGTTAAAAAAAAACATTTCTGCATCCATCCACTTATTTGGATCCACAACAGAATATATGTTTTTAGGTGACCAACACTGAATATTAAACAACTTGTTGAGGTTGTTTGCGAGGACTTCCACAAGTCATTAGAATTGCAAAACCAAGTTTTAAGGGGTTTTAATGATCAATATATTTAGTCTCGTGCATTTCAAATGATATTTATCTGTTTAACTTGGTGAAGACTCTTCCCATGTAATTCCCCTTCGATGGCAACTACTTACTCTAATGCATGTTATGAATATTTAATCGCATTATCTTGAATTGGTACATTCAACTTTGCCGATAAGCACATGACTCAGTGTCCTCTTTTGAACTTGTGTATCCATCTGCCATTTCTGACATGAAAAGTGCTGATCAATACCTCGAGCATGATTTACTTCTTCACATCTGGACAGAAGTTTGACTTAATTGATTAATGAATAAGTTTAACAATTTGATTCAAACAGATAAAACTTTATTCTGAAAAACATTCAGGCTAGAAGGAGAAACGTAAGACGAGGACACTTATTGATGGTCAGCATCTGGCAAGAAGATTTATAAGTGAGGAAGATAAAACAGATAGTTACTATGCGCATGTCTTTGCAGTACAGCTTGGTGAACCAGGTGTTGTATGCGATGGCTGCCACGATCACTGCCAAGTCCCTGGAATACACACAAAGACACACAGACACACAAACACACACAGACACACACACACATGCATTAGAGATAAAATTCAAATCTTTAAATTAGCAAACTCCATCTGCTCAGAACCATTTGATGTCATTGATCAATAAATTCATATTATCACAGGCCAACTTTTTCTTTGCTCCCTGTTCGGTTAAAAAAAAGAAGAAGCAGTTCATCACAGTGACAAGGAGAACGCTACGGGCAGGGCTGCTTTCTAAAAGGTGAGTGATGCTGCAGCCCTGCTGAGGAGGAGAAGTGAGGAATGAGGGGGAAAAAGGAGAGAAAGTGAGAGATGTGAAGATCGATGGCACGGTCAGTGGATTATTCAATAAAGCCACAGTCTGATCCCGGCTACAGACCTCAAATACTGCTACATCCACTGGTACATAAACAGGCACAGAGCCCACAGACAACTGTATGTGTGTGTGTGTGTGTGTGTGTGTGTGTGTGTGTGTGTGTGTATGTGTGTGTGTGTGTGTGTGTTTGTGAGCTACAAGTAAAAAAAGTGAGAGAAAGAAAAGAGAGTGAGAGGTTCAGAATCCTCCGAGGTCCAACTACAGCCACACTGCCGCTACACCTGCAATACATCACCAGACAAACAAGCAGAGGCACAGAGAGAGAGAGAGAGAAGGGGCTCAGAGACAGGGGATAAGACCAGGGAGAGGGAGAAAGAAAGAGAAGGGTAGAGAGAGACAGAGGAGAAAATATATCATGGAGGAATAAAAAGTGTAATCTAGCCAGGGAGGGTCTGTTGCCAGTAACGGCAGTAGCCAAACCATTGCACTGTATCTCAGAGGAGTAAAATGACTACAGGCTGTGTTCCTTTTTCATTACCCTGCCAGCCATCAGACCAGTCTATACTGTGTGTGTGTGTGTGTGTGTGTGTGTGTGCGCGCATGTGCGTGTGCGTGTGTGGGCAGATGATGCACACGTCAAGATTCATCATCAGCACTGTTGTTTCCAGTTTTGACAGCAGGACATGTAATTGACCTCTATGATGTCTCACTCAGTCATGCATGTGTGTTGGTGTTTGTCGTCTTGTACTCATACATGAGGAAACACCAGCGCAGCAGGTCAATCTGGTGCTGTTTACGTCTTCACACGGATCCGTTCAGGTTCAGACTTGGGTGTAATGGGATTAGGACTGTGGTAGTTGGGTTTAGAGTTAAATGCCTTTTGCGTAATTAAAGTAAAATGGCAGAGGTGGAATGTAATAGATGGTTTTCAGTACAGCTACAAAACCTTGTTACTGTGTATCATTATGTAAGGCCAGACAAAAACAAATTAAAAGTAAAATGTGCCCAAAGGTCCTTTTTTACATTCTAGCACAGTGCACTCATTTAAAATGCTTGTAGCGAATGCACTAAGGATTGCTAAGTGGTGCAAATTGAAGCAATTGTTTGCCATTGAGGGAAATAGGCTAATTTGTTTTCTTGCAGATTTAGATGAGTTTATTGATACTGGTATGTAACTAAAATTAGCAGCCAGTTAGCCAGTTAAAAACACTGTTAACATGGAAAAACTTCTAAATAAGCCAATATAGGTCTGAATTCCCACTCATTAACACACAAAGTGTCTAACTGCTTCTTGTAATGATAACTACAAGGGTCCTCTTAGAGAGCACACCTCCACCGATGTCCCTTCTCGCCATCTCATCGCAGTGTTTCGCATCAGCGGCCCGCCATTTTGTCTTGTCGCAGTTTAATAAGCAACAAACAAGTTTTTACACTTCTCCAAATAACATAAGATACTTCTTCTCCTTGATGTTTTGCTCCATTGCCGCATTGTATAGTTGTGTGCAGCACTATTTACTGCGCACACATGTAATTATTCAGTGAACAGTAGGTGTTTGTTGTGTCTTTTGGAAAGAGTGAAAATTACCCGCCCTCATTTCCAGTCTTTATGCGAAGCAAAGCTATGAAGCTCCAGCTACATAGTTTATTTATGAGTGGCATCAACCCTCTCATCAAGCTCTCAGCAAGAATACGCATTTCCAAAAGCGTCAAGATACTCCTTTAAATTCACATTATTATTTATACCCGTGCATATGTTTGTGTGCAGCCCAGCATTAACGAATCACATGAGCATGTCCATTTGTATCCTTATGGACCATGCAACCCGTCATGCACAGTAAAACCTAACTTTATTATGATCTTTAACCTAAAAAGGAAAAAAATAGATAAAGACCTTCTAGAAAACCCAAGTACTCCAACATGTATTACAGCCCACATTTACAACATAAAACTGGTGATGATCTTGATATTCTTAGACCTCAGCAGGAACGGGGGCCGCGATAAGAGTCTGCCCTGAGGTGCTACTGGAGAAAAGGTCACGGGGGTCATTCAATTCAAAGTCTCCCTGGGAGCATGAATGTGCTCTGAGTGGTTCATGGCAACAGGCCTGTTAGATCATGAGATGTCTTGTAGGCAAAGCTGAGGCAAGGTCATGAAGCGTGCACAATAAACAGGGTTCAGCCTCTGGGGAGAATGAACATGCTCAGTATATTTCGAGGCACTTTGCCGGTTTGATTTTCACACGGCCTATGAACAAATGAAGTCGCTTCTTGTATCAATAGAAAGAAGGTTAGGAGGGGTCAACATTTTTTTTTACCCTGTGGGAACAATTAGTATTTATAGCACTATCCTGGCCACAGAAAAGGCACATATGGCCTAATCGTTGGCACATGAGTAAAGATCAGAGGGCGGTAAATTTAATTGTAAATCATCCTCTGAAGAAATGTATATTAATAAGAAGTTTCAAAGCTATCTGAACGCTGGCAGGATGAACCGACCATTTTAACCTATTGGATTTTTAAGCTTAAAATTGTGCTGTGTTGTACAGAATCTCAACAGAGAATGACTCAGTTGCTGCAACACTGACAGGTGAGGTGGATAGTAGCACTGAGCTGTGGAGCTGCTTCGGCTCCAGCATTAAAAACAACAACAAAAATAACCAGAGTTGGAGAAAAGTTGTAGATTGCTTCCAGACTAGTGTTTGTCTGTGTGTGTGTGTGTGTGTGTGTGTGTGTGTGTGTGTGTGTGTGTGTGTGTGTGCGTGCGTGCGTGTGCTCTCAAAATCAAGATATGCCCCAAGAACCTCTTATCAGGGCAGTGAGGTAAAACAATATCTCTTTCACTTACAAACAGAAATGTACAATTCACACACACATTCACACGCATTGTACTTCTATCTAAGGGAGGACACTATTTGGGATAATGCAGTCCCTAGCATATGACCCTAACCTTAACCATCAAAACTAAATGCCTAAACCTTTATTTAACCTAAAACTAACAAAAATCGACATTAATGTGGAGGGACACGGAGGGGAGGAAGAGCTCAATGCACCACACAACAGTCTCTCGCACACATTCGTGGAAATGTCCCATTCATAGAAAGATACTTTGGTCACAACCACATTTCCTTGATTGATTTCTTGCCTTGCTCAGATTTTTGTAACTCTTTTTGTCAATCCTTTGCTTCCTCTGATAATTTGGATTTGATACAACCTCTCCAGAAAACAAGGAGAATCTTTAGCATTGAGCTGTGGGCTCAAGGGAACAATAAGTTAAAGGACGCGCCTAAAAAACTGAATATGCAGACAGCCTACACTACACAACCTTTCACTTTATCACACACATCATATAAAATAATGCAGGAAAAACCACAGTGATGCAGTGATTTGAGCTCTCCATAAGAAATGTATTAATATATTCATGAGTTGCTGCTGCAATCACGCTTCTATGAATGGCTTTTTGATTTAGCAGCATCGCAAAGCTTGGCTTCTGCGATGACACGTGCATTTTGTAAGTGTGGATGTTTCCTTTCAGTGTTGTTTTTGTTGCTGCACAGAAAAGCAGAAAGAGTCCATAGAACTCAGAACAAAAAGACAAGTTAGGCTGAATTCTCCATTTGCATGTCAGCTGTCACATCTTTTTACGATCGGCAGCGTTCGAGCGACACACTCTTCCTCAATATGTCTGCATAGGGAAACAGGGGACTTTAGAAGCGAGGTGGAGGAGTAGACATATGGCATCGTACAGCTGTTTCCGAGCCCTGGATTCGTTCTCTGACAAGCACATCATTCTCCTCCTCTATGATCTTCTCAAACTTCTAACAGCCCCGAACAGAGGCAAGAGGACAGAAAGGGAGCCAGAGAGAATAAAAAGACTCACACACTCAACATTTACCCAGGGAGGGTCTTGTTAGACAAATAGCCAGACTAATGTCAGATGAGGCGGCTGAGGCTGACAGCTGATGGGACATGATATCGTCGGGGGAAACGGTTTTTGCAAAACAGAATGAAGAGGAAGCATCGTCCAAAAGCTATCTGCAGTCAGGAAGTATTAGCACAGTGATGCCTTTTTATTTTTTCGGGTCTGTATTTCAGCACCGTGGTTTTAAGTGAAATAGGCAAGGTGTTTATTTTCAACCTCAGTTAAAAATCAAGAATACCTGCATGATTATTGGAGGAGAACTGCAAATGCATTTTAGTGATACAGAGTTCCACTGAATAGGACATGTGCAGCAACCACTGGGGGCAGCAAATATGCTCCGATGTAACTTCTCTGTCAGAAATACAATAAAAGAGCAACTCATGCACAAGACACCCAGACAAAGAGAGGATTGTGGGAAAGAACTGCATCATACATTGTTTTAACCAGTGCAGTAGCGGTACGGAACCTGCCTGTTTAGAATGGGCTGTGTTAATGCTCCGGAACTACATTAGAATTGTTTCTTGCCATTAGTGAGTCCCCCTCAAACAGCTCTAATATATACTGTCACTTTTTTTTATTGTTTCTGTCAGATGTTGTGTGTGTCGTGTAAAGTCTTGGATACAGAGTGAATTCAGAAAACTCTGTGTTCATCTTACCTGGTTAATCTACAATGAAGATTTTTATAGTAAATGCTTTTAATAAAATGAAACTGAATTTGCTTTGTTACTACTGATATGTGTGGCTTTTATACGAGTTTGAATGATATGTCGGCTATTTCTTAGGTCCATTAAGAAATCTACAAAATCTTAAGATTCAATTTCACAACTTTGCATAATGAAAACTTAGTAATTCAGCTCAGTATAAAGCCTTACAGCGGCAACATAAATGAGGAGGTTTTCTGAATGTTCTCGCCATGACGGAGATCAGCAGCTGTGAATCTCTGTCTCAGACCATATCGGAAAATGGTGGAATAAAAATGATCACATTATCAAATTATCTGGAGGCAATTTTCCCCTGATGTTCGACCCAGTTGACGACAGCTGCAGCAGTTTATCAGGGGACGTAAGAGGGGACATGTGCATGTCCAAAGTCCCACCAATCTTGCGTTAACTTTTTGCAATACACATGCCAAGTGTGAAGCTGATAAGATGAATGAATCGCAAGATATGCATTACATACAGATGTGGGTAAATAAATGAGGCCAAAGAAAAGTCAGTAATATTCTAAAACTCAGTGCATTTGTGTATTGCGACTAAAGGTTTTCCTTGGTCACATCGATGCACCAAACATATAGCTGGTGTGTCTCTGTATTTTAGAGAGTCTCAGTGCTTCCTCATCTCATCTTCTCTGCAGAGTTTACACTCATCCCGCCCCCACTCACACACACACAGATACCCGGACGCAGAAGCAGAGATGAGAGGTGCTGAACGAGGCGGTGTATGTCGAACAGTGAAGACCAGAATAATTTCTGTGACAAAATATCATCCAACAAACATGTTTTTATCATGACAGGGCTACCTTAATCATTTTAATAATGCACCAACTTAGAAGTTTGCTTATTCGGTTTACAGCTTAAGTTCCCTGAGAATTTATATCCCGTCAAAATTGGTATTGTACATGTAGCTATCTTTAACTGAATCAGAATTTGGGAAAATATGTGGCGATCGCCAGCCCTTGAGAAATAACCAATACATATGGCAACTGTCAAGAAAAGTTATAAAAGGTGTATTATTGCGGTGCCAAAAGCTGCAGTGAAAGATTTTGGGTGCACCTAAATTATGATCTGGGTGCAACTAAATGAAAAAGTTGGTCTGGAGCCCTGGTTAATTTACTGCAGCAATGTTTCATCTTTATTGTAGAAAAATCACATATAGAAGTATAACATTCCCAGTGAATGCTCATCATTAAGAATGATGGGGGTCTACATCTGTACTGGACCTTTCAGTTCTTTCAGGAACTTAAGTAACAGGACAAAAGGCCCCTTAAACAAATGAAATACGGAGGATTGACTGCATTGTAATTCTGGCAGAGCATGACAAAGGATCATGCCTGATGTCTGCTGATGTCTACGGGTTACAAACAGGCCAGACAGTAACAGAACTGACACATATCTAATATAATGAGTTTGTGTCCAATTACTCTCTGTCCCCTGAACGCCCCCTGGAGCTGATGTAAACAACCCCAAATTAATGCTGGAATTCATCACTTAACCCCTGCTGTCAACACTTTGTTTCAAATCCAACGTGCTGGAGAACAGAGTCAACAACACACACACACACACTCACACACACACACTGCACTGTATAGCTGCAGTCTATGTTTGGCATGCGTTTATGTATCTCTCCAATCAGCGCATGTTGTTGTGTCATAATGAGCCTGAGTGTAGTTAAGATGTCAGTAATCTGTGTCACCTGCTGTCAAGATGGCTGAAATCCAGTAAGTTGAACTCCCTGTTGTCCTGAGAGTGGTAGATGGTGTCAACATCCTGTAGTCGAGATGCAGGGCGGGAAAAAAGGGAAGATGAGAGAATGGAATAAACAAAGAGTACCAGAAAGTTAGAGGAAGAGTAAGGGACAGCAACATGAAAAAACATCCTGGTTTTCCACAAAAGATAAAAGAAGCTGAAGATCAAATGAAAACACAGAAACACAAGGAACAGAAGCGGCTTAAAATAGCGTTGTCCTCACCCATTGCACTTCTTCCTTGCAGCCAATCCCATTGTAATCGCAAAGGGCTTCATACGTCTCAGAAAAACCTCCTGGAAGATGGAGAAACCAATGATAACAGATCAGAAATAAGCGACAGAATAGAGAAGGGCAGACGACATCTAACGCAGGAATGAAGAGGGCGAAGCGGTGCAGGCCAAAGATGAAAGAGGAAGTCGGGGAGAGCAAGGCAAAGACGGTCAGCAGTGAGAGCGAGACAGAGATTAGCTGTAAATATTGAGGTGAGATGAAAGTATCGCACCATGAAAGAGCTCTGCCTGTAGATTAATAGGATTACGGGCAGAGAGGCAGTGCACCAGGCAACACTGGTTTTCTGACCCACTTAACGATGAGTCTCCAAAATGATTTGGCCTGAGTCAGTGAGGCGACGAATGGACGGTCTCTGAAGTGTGTGTATAGCTGCTTTCAGACACGCACCAAAAAGTTCTGGAGGTATTGTACGTGAGAAAGCAAATGTCAGAGTCAAATATCAAGGATTCCAATATCTCGGGATGAAAATGAGGTGCCAGAAGGTCCTGGCAAACTCCAGAAATTGTTCAGACCAAATTTTCGGGGACATTTCCCAGATCTTCTTGTCTCATGCATTTGGTCAACATGGAAAGGTAGAAGACTCACCACAGGTTTTCTGAGCGTCCAGCGACGATTCAGACGTTGGTGAAAACTTCTGGCTTCCGTCAATCAGGTCTCCCTCGGCTCGACAAATAGGAGGACTGAAAGACAAGAGGTGAAAACAAGATGAGGGTTCACGACCATGCTAGCAGCTTCACAAATGTACTGTACTGTAGTTAGTGCTTTGAGCTAAATGCTAACATCAGTATCTCAATGTTTAGGAGGTATAGTAAGTCTACCATGTTCACCCGATCTTAGTGCCCAACATACCATTATTCGAAACAAGCACTAAAGTTCAAGTACAGCTGAGGGTGAATAGGAGAATAGACTGTTTAAAAAGATGGATTGTACATAAACATTTTTCATCTTCCTTACATTGTACAAAAATGAATCCCAAATAACCCAGATAAGAATGCCTCCATGTTGCAAATTTACTGTAATTTGGAGCCAGAGTCAGCCCAGTAGCGTGGAGGTATCAAGGTCCGGGGGATAAACGTGCTCCACCAATCACGAGTCAGTCTCATCTGACAATCATGATGTTTTCGCCCTTTTTTAAAGGAACAAATAACTAATTAAAACCAAACTTATCAGAAGAAATGGCTCTTGTACAAATATCGGTGTTATAGGAACCCACTTTTAAGTTTGGCCCACGTCCCATCAACTAAGATGGATGAGGAGGAGTTTATGACCTATAGTGCAGCAGCCGACAGAGGGCAGTCAAGAGGATTTGGCTTCACTTTTAGATAGCCTTCATGTCATTAAAATTCATCCAAAGGGCATATTTCATGGTCATCGACTAGTTTTTTAGACATGGTTTATTAAAAACGCAATTATCAACCTCATGGTGGTCATTCAATTTCGCCGAATCAAAAAGTCTATCCTGCACACTTCTGGACTCCATAAATAAAAATCTGCCTTTTCCCATCTAGTTTTTCAGATTAAAACAACCAAAATTATTTAGTTAGAACCCTTAACGACACCAATAGACAAATACAAAAAAATTATTTCTGCACCCAAAGCAGCCTCTGGAAAGCTGCAGGGACTTGAGGAATTGTGGGTTTGGACAGTTTTCAGCACTCAGACATTTTGTGTGTTGTAGACTCAGGATATTTGAATTCAAGCTGTGAGGTGCCTCCTGATAGGAATCGCAGCAGATTTTAAGAGACAAGGAATCGAGGGAAACGGGTTCACGCTGGAGTCGTCTCAAAACAACTGGAAATGAATGTAGCTTGGCCTGCAGATTTGGCCCACTAATCCACACGTTCAGCTGTTGTAGCGGAGGCTGTGACACACAGCTTGTGGAGGCAATTAAGGGACTTGAAGTGGCAGAATGTAGTCGTTCTTCATACCACGAATAATGTCTGAAACTAAAGAAAGCCAAACAAAAAAGTCCAAATGCGATGCACAGCACCTTGAGAGTGGTGGAGTTTAGCAATGACAACCTGAGAGTGGTGGAAAGTGAGATTTCCTTTTCATAATCTTTGACATTAGGACATTTGATCTTAAGATAGGATGGAAAGTAAGATCAGATTTATTTTTGTGGATATTTAGTTTGTAGAGTACCTTATTTTTCTAAGCCGATAATTTAATCACTGGTATTTACGTTCGATATTCCCTATATCTGTTTTATTCTTCTCATAAATTTCGATATATAACTTTATAATGTGGAACATTTAGTTTAGGTGACATTTAAGGTTGATGGACTGATGTGATGTAAGATGTATTGTATGTATTGTGCTACTTTGGTTTTTCCGGTCTCCCACATTGTGGATTCGGACGTTAAACGTGTACGGAGTTACACCACAAAATGTTTAAAGATGGACGACATGACAGGTCCCAAAAAGGGAAGCCTAAGTGTTCAGATCGCCCCTGGTAGTATAGGTCATAAATTGTGCTTCTTCAATGTTAGTGGATTTGAAATGGACCAAATTAAAGGGATAGTTCACAGAAAAAGGAAAATTCCCACATTATTTACTCACCACTATGCGTTTGGAGGGATGGGTGAAGTTTTTAAAGTCCTCAACACAATTAAGAAAATTCTGGGGTAAACAGTGTTTCAGCCAAAGTGACCCCTTCTTCAGACGTAATAAAACAGAAAAAACATAACATGCCTCCATACTGCTCGTGTGGTGTCATCCAAGTGTCCGCAAGCCCCAGCATTCATATTCGCCTCAAAGAGTGTCATTTACACTGTGTTTTTAGTCAAATAGATTTTACCTAAAGATGGTATCTGTCATTTAAGGAAGTTCTTATCAAACTATGAAAATGGGTTGAGACCTTATGATTGACAGATGAGACTGACTCAGGATCGGTCAAGCATGCGTTTCATTGTGACCTCTTAATGTTGGCTCCTCACCAAAATCAAACTCTGGCTCCTATTCCAAAGATGGCAATGTTCATATCCAGGATCGTATGGCTTCATATTTGGATAATCGGAGACAGTAGAGACGTGTCTTCCATCAAACAGTCTATGAGTTACAGACAAAACTGTCCCCACACTCTTGTTTTACCTATAGATCTAACTTGAGTTTATAGGTAAGACCAGGAGTAAAGCCTGCCTTACAATATCTAAGGTCTGAGAACAAGCTGTACGGCACAACGCTGGGAAAGGAAGAGCAGCTGTTCTGAGTGGGAGGCCACAAGGTTAGACTTTGAAAACCACTGCACCAGAGTAAAATAATGGTATCAAAGTCATTAGGAAGTCTCCACTGGGCTCCGTGTATGTCTGTACAATCTTTTAAGGCGGTCCATCAAGTGGATATGACAGATTCTTCGCTCTGGAAAAAAGCAGTCACCCAACCAATGCACACAGTGCCATCCCTAGAGCCACGCTGCAAGCATGGCGGAGAATTTATCATTTTTCATTTCTCTTTATTTTCTTTTTAGGAGAGGCACTATCCTTTATGTTTGAGTGTTGTAATTAGAAAGACTCTGGTCCCAACTACAGGTTAAGAGGAAATGTGGATGGCAAATATTATGCTTTTCCTTCCCCAAGCGCTCACTGCTGTAGTGCCCTTGAGCGAGAAAACTCTGAACACCCTGCTGCTCAAGTGGAGTTCTTCAGCACCCTAGAGACAATGCACTGATACAACAATGTTCCCAGGTGTGAGTGAGGAAATGAATAAAACCCTCCATTCCCTGCCAGCACTTACCCTACGAGGTATTGTAAAATAAAATGTCAGTCTCAGACAACGGTGTTATAAAAAGCTGCCAAAAAGTATTATACTATACTACTATATTATAGTAAAGATTCAGAGTTTAAATTAACTCATTCCAGTAAAATAAAATGCATCTGCAGAGTTTTCTCAAAATCATAACTTTATCTTGAATAGGTACAGTGCAAAATAAATGGTCATGTCACTGCACTATACATAATGGGCTAGAGAAGACTGTATCTGCTGAAGAGTGCAGGGTTAGGGTTGGACCATCTATGACTCTGTGGTGGAATCAGCCATCCTCTTTCGACTGGTCTGCTGGGGCATCAGCGTCTCGACTGCTGACAGGAAGAAGCTGGACAGCGGATTCAGAAGGTCGGCTCAGTCCTGAGACACCCCCCCGACCCAGTGGAGGTGGTGGGAGCAGGGGAATAAGAGCTATAGCTATCATCTCTGATGAAGAACCAGACCAACCCCTGCAGGACACCATCGCAGCACTGGGCAGCTCTTCCATCTGTGCAATGCTGTTACTCAGTTTATATTTTGTATACATACTCTATTATTATAGTTCCTTGTTTTAAAGTTATATGTATTACCTTATAGAGTAGCTAAACCGAGTCTGTATTTGATATTCCCTTTTTGTTGCTGCAAAAAATATGTGTATAATTTCCCCATAGTTGGACAAATAAAGGACTATTGTATCTTAATTTGTGGGAGACTTGTTTTTTAGCTACAGCTGAGAAAGTAAAGGTGCTGAATGTGTTGAAATAGCTTGTGACTTTGCTTGAGTCGTAGATAAATACAACATAAACTGTCAAAGTTCCCGTGGAATGCAGTTTAAAGCCACTGTTGTCCGCTGCAGCAATTATAGACAAAAGGCACACACTCAAACAAAAGCATCCAGTAAGCAGAAAAAGAATAAATTCTGACATGAGAGAGTAAATACTGTGTTTGTGCATAATGCTGTGCTGTACCTGCTTTGGCTTTTTGATGGGATTACACCGTTATACTGTCGCATTCAACACTAACCGTCCTTAATCCCATTTGTCAACGAATCACACACACAGACACACAACACCTAACCACATCCGTGACCTTAATCCCCACCTCCTCTCCACAATCATCATCCGCCTCTGAAGCGCGAGTGCACGTTATCGTGATACCATCTGCATGATGTACCACAATGCAGCGGCACCAATCCGTTACAAGGCTGCACAAATCAAGCACCACAACATAACTTCCCGCCTTCTCTTCTCCCCCTCTCCCTTTATTCTCTTTAAATGTTCTCGATGGACGCAATCACAGGCAGCGGCTCTAATGGAAAAGAGCCATTCTGAAAGATGATAGAGTGCAGAGATAGCCTTGTGCAGGTCAATAGCCGGAGAAGAGTCAATCCCATTGCTCTTAGAAATTGTAGATGAGGGAATACACTCTGTGCCTTGCTCGCTCACCCATACATCCACAGGACATCGGAACACAAAATGTCCGGGACTGGAACTTAAATGTATCCAGGCTCTAACTGTGTACAAATGGATTTTTGACTGGAGGCCTGTGTCTACAGCTCTGTCAGGGACTGTGTGTTACTGCTACACACTCGCTGCGCTACACCATCGTCTTTAGAAAATAAAAAAGAGCCAACACAATGCCTCCAGGTTACAGCCTACTCAGTGTCAGCCGGCTGATTCAATCCCAGTGATTGCTGGGTGTTAAAGTCGCCTGTGACACAGAAATGGGTTGGATGAAAACTACAGCAATACTAGAACACAAGTAATCCTGCCCGAAGGTGAAGCTGCCAACTTGTCAATGCGCTGTAGAGAGTTGTTCAAGAGATTCTGCACACTAACAATCATGTGATTTTAGAGCTGTTAACTCAATTTCATAACTGTACTATGATGAAATACATAAATGATAGTTTTACTATCACAATTGTTACCGAATGTATAAAAAAAAAAAAAACTCCAATTAAGGGTTGAACTTGGCTCTTAATGTCACAAACCATCTTGGACCTTGCACCATCTAATTAAAAGGTAGGGGCTCATTTGCTTAAACTAAACAACTAAACCAACACATCATATACAATTCAGAAACATCTCCCATGCTCTCCTGCCCTTTTGTGTCTTTAGACATGGCTGCTTCTATCACGGCTATCTCATAAACACACACATCGTTTCTCCCTCTGGCCGAGACAGATGCCTGTGACGGCAGTTTCCTCTGCAGTAAGGAAACTGCATAGGCGAGAAGCCTCTACTACGTTAGACATTTCTGATGCAAAAGTGTGTGTGTAGATAAATTAGCTTTAGCAAACTAACAGATGTGTCGTGTGTGTGTGTGTGTGTGTGACAATACCTGGGTGTGGGTGAGAGAGAGATGGGGGTGTTCTAAATTCTAAAAGGCATTTTTTTAAGTTTGAGGAAGAGGCACCTCAGCCAAAATCTATGGGGGAAGAAACCAGACAAACTTGGTTCTTTGCCCAAGGTTATGATGCTCGATGATGCTTACGCGTAAATAGAGTTGTTGAAGACTCTGGAGAGGGCGTGGTTGATGTGATTGACCACGTGATCAAGCTGCTCCTGGGTCTGCAGCCTCAGCGAGTAGGTGGTCTTGTCTGTATCGATGACAACCTGCAGTGTGGGGAACATTCCTTTTTCTGTAATAACACTTTAAACTGCGGACAAGGGCAAAAAGCTAAAAAAGCTAAACTGTTCTCACCTGGTGCTCTGGGTAGGTGTTCATCGCTCGGATTTCCAAGAAGTTGAAGGTGACCTCAACCTGAAAACAGCAAAAGAACTCATCTGTGGGCCACAACAACACACTGCCTGTTTTACAACATCTTTAAAAGCGTGATAACACCTCATTACAACTTGGGTCTTGTTTTCTGTTTATATTAAATCAAGACTTAAAGTATTCTCATCAAGGTAATTGCTTACATCTGCAGCAAATTTTTTTATAAGATGTCAGATGGGGCAAGAAACACGAGTTTACAGGCAATCATGGAGGTTTTCAGCGAACCATGAGGTTAGCATAATTCATGAAAAAAAGATCTGATAGTAAAATTATTACCTGAACTTGAAAGTGTCAATTTCCATCACAGGGTACAGGCCAACTCTATGGCTGTTAATGCATTATTGTATAGTATATACTGTATATTTATATACTATTAATGAATATCTTTTTACATGTATTTTACAAACTTTTTTTTTTTTTACCTTTATTTTGTATTTCTAATTATTGTTATCTTCTTGGGGTTCACATATTTCTATTCTTGGCTGAAGCAACCCCCCCGTGGATTATTTAATTATTTTGGATTGATTATTTTGGATTGATTACTTTTGCACAACTTTGTGGAACAAAATGTCAAAATGAGGAGGTGCGACAGCAAACCCTCTTTTTAAGGCCGACGTGGATTCAACCTACTGCGGGACTGGCACCTGAATTCATTTCCACACAGATAGACAGTCTGCCAGACATCCATAATTTCTATGAACATGCATTTGAATAGAGAAGCCTTCTGGTTTCTAGTTTGACCAATTGCCTTTGAGCAGGCTTTGGTTGCCTGCAGGGAAATAGTCTGTTCAGCAATGTGCTTTTTAATTGTTCTGATTTATATGCAGAAAGCTGTTAATGGCAATTACACCAAATGTTGCAAAACTCAATACACCTAGAAAAAGCCTCACTTTATATCCGCCAATGGGTTCAGATATTGGCAAAAATAGGACCAACGTTGAAATGACGCTGAAAATGTGCATATATGTGCATATACATCCTGAGAGTTGGATGAGGAGAATGATGCCACAGTTGCAGCATGCAGTTAGCTGAGCTTTACAGAGAGAGGGGAACCACAAGAAACGGCTAACCTGGCTTTGTCCCCAAAATAAATAAATATGCCTACTAGCAACTCCAAAGCTCAATAATTAACACATCATAACTTGTTTGTTTGATTTATCCAAAAAAAAGTATAGAGCCAAGGTCAGGATCTTCTCATCAAACTCTCATCGAAGAAAGATAATCTACAAAGGTTTGCCTGAAACCGCCAGTTTTTTGCCACCTGCCAAATGATTGTCTTCATTGTAATCATTATCAAGATGCCTATCATTCTAAAACATCATCAGCACAGTCATCATCATCATTATCTTCTGCTCCAAAACTCTGCCGCTTGTTTGTCACGTCTCCTGTGAATTAACAGCGAGATCAAAGCTGCCCAGTGAAAGCCCGAAAATTCCTCTGGGAGTCTGGGGAGAACATTTACCTTGGTGGGCACTTTGACAGCAAAGAGATACAGTCTCCATGTTGCCAGGACCTGGGGGGAGAGAACACATTCATTTTCTGTCACAGAGCAGGAAATGCAAAATGCAAATCGCAGCAAAAAATAGCACGGCATCAACACCCCATAAAGACAGCAAATCATCCACGAGTATCATCCGCACGGCTCGTAAGTCATTCTAAGCACTCTAGACATTAGCAAGCTAATGATGATAGCATGCGTGTGTGGAAGAAATATTACAGCGAGATAGGGAGTCACGTGACCGTCCGATTTATCCGGCTAAGTTGTGTTGATGGAACAAAGTGGCACTTATGCAACAGATGCCTCAATGCGTCAGCGAGGAAAACTAATGCTCAGATGAGGAGGAGGATAAAGAGGACAAAGAGGATGGGAAGAGTAAAAAAAAAAAAGAGAGGTGGGCTTTTGCCAAAAGAAAGACATTACCATTTAAAAGTGTCTTGGGTAAATTAAGAGAAGAAAAATCGTGAATATATTCACGTCTGCCTATGTAATTAATCTCATTCATAATTCAAAAATCCATAATTAGCATACCCCATGCATGCACCATGCATACCCATCCCTCCCCAGCTCCCACTCCACATCATGCCCACACTCTCCCTCTGCTCTTTTTCAGCTGGCTTTAAGATTCCACTCCTGACGTGTCCATAATTCCCTCCCTTGCACCCTGTCATTCCTGTGATTTCTCTCTTCATCTCCATGGAAATCTGTTCATCTTCCCCCCATACTCTTCCTTAATCCCTAATCCCTCCATCTCCCTGTGTGCCCACAGCGCCCTGTCTGCCTCCCTCCTGCCGGAACACCTCACCCCTGCTCCCTCCCCGTCCCATCTCACGACTCCCCTGTCTCCCTTTCCCCGGTTGAGTTTTTCTATTCTTTTTCTGCTCTGTCGCTTTCAATTCCTCAAGGCCTCTCTGCGCTGAATGGCTAATGGCGCCCCGCTGAGTGGCGGTGAGAGGAAGAAAGCAAGCAAAACATACAAAGAATGAGGAAGAGCGAGAGATAGACGAGGCAATAGAAGGACAGAGACACTGGATTAAATAAAGTCTTCACATTCCCCTCCTCTGTACTTCACCAACTTCCCAGCGGAATTAGCCTCGCAGATCAGCCCTGTTTCTTAACTACACAGATATCCATGGCAGGCTCCCACAGAGAGGAGACAGGAGGGGGAGAGCACTGAAAACAAGAGACTGGAAAGGAGAAGACAGAACGATACCCCCACCAAGGAAAAAAGGGAGCTTCGGAGAAAGATTGTTAGTCCAACCACAACTCCAAAGTTTGCAAACTCTGGCATATAAATCCAGGAACGAGTGTGTGTGTGTGTGTGTTATTTTCTCACACAGTGAGAAAATAAGACAGAATCATATTCTCCCTTCAAAAGCCTTTCAACCTGACAGAAGGTTCCGTCATGTAAACACAGGCATCAATAATGCAGGCGGCCGATTTCATCCTCTGATGCTGAACAAGGCCTCTTGCGTAGAGTTTCTCCTCTCTTGATATATCATTTACAGAGCAGTGAGGCATCATCAGAGAGACGATCAATACTCCATACAGTGATGCCGTGCCCGCTCGGGACGGGGTGTGTGCCGAGGCAGAGGGAAAATCCAGTGGATACTGTTCATCGTGTGCGGTGGAACAGATCAGGTTTGAGCCATTACAACAGGACGCAGCCGCCTGCTTTAAACTCGAAGGTGCCAAAACTTCAGACAGACACAGAGGTCACTTTCACATCTGGTGGCAAGATTGTTTTTATTTCCTAAATGCACTTGATTTAAATACCTGGAGTGAAGTCAATTGCACAGTATTCCACTGTTATTTAAGGGAATTGTATCATCAGTGTGTGCACAACAAAGTACATTCTCACCATCTCATTCACCAATATGTATGATTTAAAGTATTTGAAAACACAATCTATTTCAGTTACAGTGCCATTTTTTTTATCTAACACAGCATTAAATATTGTCTATATCAATTCGTTTAGCTATTATTTTCTAGAACGGTGTGTTTCATTGAACCATAGACTGTAAATGAAGATGGACAACATGACAGTGCTCAAAAGTGAATCAAAGTGTCTTCATCTTCCCCACATCTGACCTGCTGCTGTATAGGTCATAAACCATGCCTCCTCCATTATTTGGATGGGACAGGGGCCGAACTAAAAAGTCAAAGTACGTATCATATTTATTTTAAAACACCAAAGTATGTTCAAAACCGTTTTCAGGCATGTCCTGTAGAGTGTCTCCGGTGAATTGGAGACTCTTTCTTATTCATTCACTGTACATATTTTTCCTGTCTTAAGACTATTTATGTGAGTTTTATTTCATTCATATTTTTTCTTTATTATTTTATATTCCTTTCACTAAAGTATTGCAGGTTACTTATTACTTACTGAGGCTTATTTGTGACTGTTGCTGCTGTAAAACTGAAGATCTCCCCACTGTGGCAATAATCAAGGATTACCTTATCTTATCTGGGATGTTATAGGTTCAATTCTTGATAGTGGGAGGAAGTGGAGACACATCGTCCATCTTTATACACGGTCAATGAGTAGAACTCACTGGGTGGACAGTTTTCACAGTAGTGTTTATCGTCTCTTTAAGAAAGTATCAGACAGTCCTGGCTCAAGCTGTGCAAATAAATGAAACAGATAACACATCTATTGGTTTTTCTCAGGAAACAAGAAATAGTTTCCTACTGAAGCATCAAGGCTCAAGGATAAATTGGATGAATCAGAGCTGAAGTCAAGCCTCATGAGCCAGAACCAGAATATTTTACCCTAATGTGGACTTCTGGCCACCCCATTTCACCAGGGATCAATGGAAGACCCTAAAAGCCACAAGAGCAAATCGTTTCCCACCAAGGAACTCCTCTGAGATGAGATGGTCAACCTTCCTGACCTGGTAAGCCAAGGACACGGCAGGTGACGATCTCAAAGAGCGAAGAGGACGAACTGGAGGAAGGGAGGGACTGATACGGGAAGATGATGGGATGGCTGGGTGGCGGGGGGGGGGGGGGGGGGGGGGTAACAGAGGTGCCCTTGTTGTGATGGCGCAGTGTCACAAGCACAAGTTCAAAGAGCCAGCCAGCCAGCCAGCCCCTGAAGCAGACTGGGAGGGCAGGGTGGGAGTGTGTGTCATGCAGAGGGAGTGTGTGTGTACTACGTGCACTAAAACAACAAATGTTTCTCTCTAGATGTGTGTGTCTGCATGCGAACGCAGTCCAGAGGGCAGAGGGCGGGGGCTTATATTAATCATAAGCTGTCAGGGGCTGTGGGTCTTGCACTTCAAACGAGATGGTGCAAATCAAAGTGTGTCGCTGGGTCTTCTGTGTGTGTGTGTGTGTGCTTGCGTGCGTGTGCGTGTGTGTGCATGCGTGCGTGCGTGTGTGTTGCAGCATTGCCTCAGAGGGTACAAGCTGAGGATCAGTGCCAGATTTGGCTGCCCATGGTATTTTTGGCTCGCCCACAAGGGCATTTAAAAACATAAACACACACACACACAGCAAAATCTGAAACATTCCAATACAACATTTGTACATGTCGGGCATCCTGGTACAGCACACACACACATTGGGACTCCCATGCACATATAATGATGCACAATAGTTTTTTAAGCTGGCTTTGGACTACACTCTCACACGCACACAGTCAGCCACCATCAGCAAGTATGAAGCAAGTATACTCGGCATCATAAGAACACACCCCTGCCATCACTCGATGTGTCAGCTTACGTGCATGTGTGCGTATCTGTCTGTGTGTGTCTGTGTGTGGGGATGAGACAGAGGGTTTGAAAGCATAGATGCCCCAGGTCATGCTTTATAAGTGGACTTTAGAGTGGCCGAAACAGAGTCGCAGAGAGATGGAGCTACACGAGGGGAAAGACACGCAAAGCTAAAAAAAAAAAAAAAAAAAAGATTTTAGTTCCAGATTCTCTCATAAAATCCAACCAGTCCAATGCTCCTAAATCAAAGAGAAGGCAAGCAAGCACTCTGAGACCGAAAGGACCGCTAATAAAGAGAAGGGAGAGGAAGGGGAAAGAGTGATAATGGGATGGGGTCATAGGGTTGTGCTATCGATGGGAGTAAGAAATGAGTGTGGAGATGTAGAGGAAGAGTGGAGGGGAGTGGGTGAATTGGCTGAGAGGATAAAAAAAAAAAAAATAAAAATAAAAAAATAGGGTGAGGGGAAAATATCAAATGCGAGCACATGTGAGAATGTGGGATGAGACAGAGACGAACAGCAGGGGTGGGAGAGGCCAAGTGGCGAGGCGAGCGGGAGAAACAGAGAGGCGGGGTGATGCAGGGAGATGAGAAGAGAGAGAGAGAGAGACAGAGGCAAGGAGAGAAAGGAAATGAGTAGGATGAAAAGATAAAACAGACGGAGACACTCTGAGTGGCCTTTGAAAACACTCATTCACACTTTGTCTGCAACTCACAAGGAAAAAAAAAGAGAAGGTCAGCCGTCACATTTCATAGTGCCTCCGCCATAGGCTACCAACATGTGTTATGATAATCAAAGGAAAGCAGAGTCCTAATTACAGCGCAGAGCTCTCACCACGCGCCATCAAATGGTAAATCCTGGATACTTGCAGAGAAAATGACTCCACGGCGATTTCTCTCGGAGGGAGAACCCATGAATAGAAAACTGTGGATGATGCAGCGGTAATGTTCTCCATTATGCAAGCATATTACAAACACAACAAAAAAATGTGAAGTGTTGTTGGGAGACTGAGAGAATACAAGGTTGTGCCGCTAGCACGGAGTCGTCTCTGCTTTGCTGCTTTGTGCTGTGCTTTCTTTCACAGTTCGATGCATAGTCTGAGTCTCCCTGCAACAAAAGTGTCATCTCAGCCGGAAGCAATGTTTCACCGTTTCACCACTTAAAATGTTTAGGTTGATTATGTAATCCAGCGAGTGTCTCTTGCTGTCGGACTTCGTTTGCCGCAATACATTTGTTTTTTGCAGCTTGAAGGATAATTTGTTCAAAACTGGATTCAGCTTTGGCTCAGATTTAGCCTCAGTGGTCATCTAGTCACCGTCCTGCAGGATTGGTCCACATGCAAACCACTAGAAAACTTTTGCAATGTAAAGATGGTGATAATGCATCCTTCCACCAAGGTTTGTGGTGATCCTTCCAAAGTTGTTGAGTGATCTAGCAAACACACAAACCCACCAACAATCTAGAATGGCACACAGTTGAGTGCACATCACAGCTCCTCCATTCCCTTCACTGGCTACTAGTGGCTGCCCGCATCCGTTTAAAAAAATGTGTACTTGCGCACCGTGCTGTGAACGGATCAGGTCCAGTCTACATCCAGGACATGGGCCAACGTTACACTCCAGTCTGTTCACTCCATTCTGCCTCGGCCAATCGGCTTGTTGCTCCCTCACTGCGAGCTAAACACTCATCAAAATCACGATGGTTTGCTGTCCTGGTTCCTAAATGGTGGAATGAGCAATGTCAATGGCTCATTCCACCATTTAGGAACCAGGACAGCAGAAAGTTTAAACATCTTCCACCTCAAACTAAAAACAAACCTCTTCCGACTATACCTTGAATAAAATAATTTGGAAACTAAAAATTTAGTAGCACTGAAATAGCACTTACTTATAGCACTTTGTAGTTTTGCTTTATTTTTGAAGAAATTGTACTTTCTTAATTCTTCTTGTTCTGGGTTTGTACCTTCGGGGTTGAATGCACTTATTGTAAGTCGCTTTGGATAAAAGCGTCAGCTAAATGAAATGTAATGTAAACCTCTTCGCAAAGGCCAAGCCGCACCTGATTTCTAACACTAATAGATTTTTGTTTTCTTCCACAAAGTGACATGGAAATCTATTCAACAGTTCCATACAAATCTTGCTTACAAACAAACAAACATCCTCCTTAGCGGAGCAAAACAATCCCAGGCTTGGATATAGACTGGGTCCTTGGCCTGGGAGTCAACACCATTCTTCGTCCACAAATCACTTCTACCTGGATTCATTGAGAAGCGATGATGATGATGATGATGAAGTCATAGACGCCAATAAAAGAGTCTTTGGAAATCTTCCCGTCTGTCTGCTCTGAAAAAGACGCGTTGCTTGGCAGCTGCTCTGCTCTCTGCACCAACACACTGAAGAGGTTCAGTCAGCTCTCTGGTGTCAGAAAATGTATCAATCAGATTAAGTGAGATGAGGGAATGATAAAACAGCGAGCAAGTGAATTACAATATATACATTGATTCAATGGTTACAAACTTATTAAGATTAATACTGTAAGAATTACAAAGGGTTGAATTTGACCTTGGTGTCAATGGAATCCTTGTCCATTTTAGTTAAAGTTAACTTTAACTAAAATTGTCTGTATCACAGACTGTATATGGGAATGTCTGCTTCTGGAAAGTGAAGCCAAACCCCCTTCATAGCCATCGAGGGGCTGGCTGCAATAAAGGCCATAAACCACGCCTTTTCCTCCATGTTTAACCGAACTAAAAAGTCAAAATACCTTTTTCTCAAAAATGGCTTCTCCCACCTTTGGTAGTTTTTAATCACATTTTTGTATGTTCAAGTGTTGATATTAAGTTTGGATTAATTTTGATTCTATAAAAACAGGTTTTAGGCTGACAGATACAAAATATATAAAAAAGGTATTTTATTATTATTTTTTACAGACAGATTGAGGGATGTTTTGATTCTCCTGTCTGGTGTCCAACTACATTTAGAATATTAGGGTTGCTGCTGCGCATAAGCGTAACAGTCCAATTTCAATTCAATTTACTTAACTTCACCAGGATAATCCATATTTTTCACAGAGCCCAGGGAACATGAATCGAGTAACTCACAAAACTAAAGCAAATATTCGAGAAAAATTGAGAACTGAATTGTTGATCATCTCACCACCATTCAGGTGTGTGAGCTCTTTTTGGGTCATCCAACAAAAGAACACAACTTTTAGGGCGTTTTCCTACATGGAGGTACAATGAGCCAAACCCAGGTTCAGGTCTTTGTTCCGACATGTGTTCTCTTGAATTTGCTACATTTCTAAGTGCATTAAAAAAGAAGTCTTTCCATTTGAATTGTGAAAATGAAGGAAGTGCATCACTTTGTTGATCGAGGTTTTACCAACAGCTTAATGAACGACCTCGTCATGAAACATTATCAGAGGCTACAAGCAATTCAACTATCCACTTTTTTTTCTTCTTCTATTGTTGAATGCTGACTTCTTGCAAACGGTTCAAAAGTCTGAACTATCTGCAGTTTGAAAACACTTATTGAAACTGTGAAACTATTTCAGTTAGATCCTGACTGAAACTGAGACCGTCTTTATGGTCTGTCAGCCCTGACCATGGTCTGAGGCCCCTTTCACACAAGTTACTTTACCAAACTGAAAAGTCTGACATTTCCCACAATGGAACAAGTAACTAATATCTTCATGAGAGCCTCCCAGCTGGTCCTTAAACCTCTGTTTATAGAGACGGATTGGAAACCTCCTTCTCCCAATCCACTGAACATATTATACATCTGTACAAATCCATTTACCAGCAGTGAGTCACCTCCGTGTCGGGACAAATAACCTAACCACAAGTCAGACAGTGATGTAGTTTAGACTAGACAGAGCACTGAAGAACAAACACAATTTAACAACACAAAGACTGATACAAATTCAATAACATAAGAAAGACACAGAGGTCCAGAGAGAAGATTAATTCATGAGGATGAGGTTAAAAAACAACCAGGCAGGAAAGAAATATAGAAGCTTGAAAACAAAAAGGTAGACATGAAAAAATGACAAGTGCAGAGAAATTAAACGAACAAAAAAGACAACTCCGTAAAGGGGAATTAGATGTTGAATATTAAAGAAATGAATCCCAAAGAAAGATATTGAAGATTCAATACAATGGTGACCACAAACAAGTCAGACACTACTGGATATTCCTTCAGACCGAAAATAGTCTGTTATCAAATTGAATTTTCCAATCTATGAATTTTATTTACAGTATTTGTATATACCCATAGGTACAGATAAAGCAGATTTCTGAGAAGAAAACAAAAGACTGTACAGAGTAGATAGAAGCAGCAGCAGTGTCGTAGTAATAAGAAAGAAGAAGAGAATGTTAGATATAATATTAACTATTGACTTTTATGCATGGATTCATTTCTGTGGAGCAAAGCCAATAGAAAGGGACTGCTGACCATAAATCATCATTATATATATATATATATTACTTACACCAACTTCCTAAATATCCTCCGCGCTGTAACCACCCCCCAGACCGACACGTACACACACACGACCACAGCCACAAATCTTTAAAAATTAATGGCCCTAAACATGACCTCAAACCTCAGTCCCGCTGGAGTTCTCACGAGCGGGACCTCTGCAGAAACTAAGTGGAAACAAGCGAGTGCCCAAGTGTGCTCTGGACACTGTCACACAGCGGCAAGTCTCAGCAAGTAATAGGCCCCTTCATTAGGTAGAAGGCGAAGGAAGTCAACAAAGGAGAAAACGGATCGGCCGATCAGGATAAATAAGTGGCGGAAGAGCCTAATCGCTAACTAGGGCATCACACCACATCAGCCCCCCCCCCCCCCACACACACACACACACCCTGTCTATTCCCTTTCCTCTAGTGGGATGCCCTCCCCTCTTCTGCCAACACCCCCCCCCCCCCCCCCCCCCGGTACCCCACCAACACCATCGCCCCCTGTCTCCGTCTTTGAAGATTTGTTTCCTGACTTGGCTCTAATCTTCAGATGGGCTGATCTAATAACGGCCGGAAGTGTGTGTATGTGAGTAAGTTTTGATGCACTGAACCATGTGTTTCTGAGTAGATGCCCCCTGCACATGACAAACTGCATGTGTGTGTGTGTGTGTGTGTGTTTGTGCACACCCATGAGAGAAACATGCATGTTGATGCTCTCCAGCGCATTGCCCTGGGTGGCGTTTGGATGTCATGCTGAGCCCTCCCTGGGTCTGTCTGAGATGGGTCGTGGAGGGAGACAACGCAGCATGTGTGTGTGCTTGCTTGCGTGTGCTTGTGTGTTGCAGCATGATGGCTGGTACATTCAACACAGACAGACAAGCAGTGTCTCCAGGGGAAAAAACGGGGGAAACAAAGAAAGAGCAAGATGTAGAACAAAGACTTCCGTAGATGGCGCAGTAACGGGGAACGCATTTTTTCATATCAGGGGCCACAATTTACCAGGAGGGGCCAATTAAATGTCAAACATCAATGCATAATACTTAATTCACAGTGCTGAACATTCCTTGTTTACTGTTAGATGTATAGCTTTGAGCAAGGCCACAGATCATTGAATATATTCTGAAAGTTATCCCTCGTTTCAGAACGTGAATATTGTGTACTTCAAGAAAGCTTAGAAAATAAAAATTATTAACAAAGCATCAGCATTATTGTTAGAAAATGACAAGTTTAATAAAAAAAAAGTATAAAAAGACCAGCGACGGGACGGGGGCACTTCAGGGCCCAATCGGCTTTCAGCGGATATATGCCCCCGAGCAGTAAATATAAAACTCTTCTTTCAGCAAACTTAAAGCAGTGGAAAAGAAATGAAAGCTATAATCCTGCACTGATTCGACCTGCTAAATCTACTCCAGCCGTGAAGGGGGGAGATCCACATGAAAGGGAGGATAAAGGTAAGAGAACGCCACGCCTTCGGGCTTGGAAAAATTATTTTCACTATTAAACTTCAGCTTCGCATTAGGGAGCAATGCTCAAAACACATCCTCCAACTGCCATGTATGACATTTTAAAGCATGTGAATATGTTGTGCACAATGCCCAGAGAGACTGAAACAAACAGTCCATTTACAAACTCTCGTCTGTTCACCATTCATACA
This sequence comes from Pleuronectes platessa, assembly GCF_947347685.1. Lineage (NCBI taxonomy): Eukaryota > Metazoa > Chordata > Actinopteri > Pleuronectiformes > Pleuronectidae > Pleuronectes > Pleuronectes platessa. The sequence goes on along the minus strand of NC_070638.1, from coordinate 19,155,531 downwards.
TCCAAGCAAATTTATCCATTAGGGTGAAAAGATTGCCTTTTAGAGGGGGAGGACCTTGACAACGTGCAAGAATGAATGCCTACATCCATCTCTCTTCTTCTCTTCCTCCTCTCTCTCCCTCGCTCTCCCTTTCTTTGAAAGAATTCAGAGCTGTGGAAGACGCAGCAGCCAAGGCCCATTTGGATAGTAAAAAAAAAAAAACTCTCATAAGGCAGAGACCTAATTGAATTGCCTCTGATGGAAAGAGGAGCTCAATAACCTTTTACAGGTTTGAGTAAAGATGGAGGGAAGGGCACAAAAGGGAAGAGACGGAGGAAAAGTGAATGACGGGTGGCTGGTGTGCATGGGGGAGGAGGTGGAGGAGGGTGGTGACGGGGAGGAGAATAATCGAGATGGACAGATAAGGAGGGGAGGGAGAGAGGACACAAAGAGAGGGGACGACAAAAATAGAGGGGACGTGCGGTAATGATGGAGATAGATGGAAGAAGGGGGGAGATGGGGGGAGAAAGAATAGCGGAGAACTGCAGAGAAGTGCAGATTAATAGTTTTGATCCGCTTATCAGCTGGTCCTTTTTTTTGGTGTGTGTCTTCAGAGGAGGAAATGAGCTGGCTCTGGTGCACGGCAAGAGCGTGCACGACTCTCTGATCAGTCACCAATGTGGTTGACTAATTGACAATTTCCCAATAACAGCGGTGGCGTTGGCTTGCACACGCTCCTGGAAAACATCGCAGGCTGCCCACACACCCTCTGGCATGTACGCACACACACACACGCACAAACACACACACACACACGCTGAGAAATAAATAAATAAAGGATTGCTCTGCATGTAAGGGTAACACACACACACACCCTCTTGCCTGGGGCATTAAGGCCACCCTGCCACATCTAATAAACTCTGAGGATGGACTCAGTAGGCCATGGCATGGTGTCCACTTCACTCTGCTTAGGCAGCATCTGCCTCAAACCTGATTCTCCAACGCGTCTGCTGTCTCAGGATGTGTAATCTGTGACTTCTCGTGCCTCTTCCAATCTGTCGCAATTAACTTCCATCGATTTACATTTTGTCCGTTAACGAGCCGGCGCCGCTCTGTTCCATATTCAACACACCTCGCCCATTAAGACGATCCCTCTTAACTACAAGAATATCCCTTTCAGGTCGGCCCGGTGTGGCGGCGGAGTGGGGGGGTGGGGGGGGGGGGGGGGGTTGGGGGTGGCTAGGCGTGGTGTGAGGGTGTTGCTCGGCATCGCTCACCAGGATCCTGTCCTCGGATTTGCCGCTCCTGGTGTCCTGCTTGATGGCTCGGACGAACTTGGCGGATTGCTTGTCCAGCACCTTCTTGATGCTTTCTGGAGGGAGGAGCAGAAAAAAAAAGAAGAAGAGGGGGGGAAAAAAGGAGAGCTCATTATATTATGTAAACACATAACATCAGGAAAAGTGCTGCCCTGATATGCACTCAGATGCACGGTAGAAAGCTTTTAAAAGGGGGCATGAAAAGAGAAAGCACAGTAAATGAGTAGCGACACGTAAGAGATGGAGCAAGTTTATCTACTCATACAAACTGTGTTACCCGTCTACAACTCACCGAAAACAACATTGGAGCTATTTAATGACAACTGTGAAAAGAGACTGCCAGCAAATATTAGCTAATAAGACACAAGAGGTGACCCAGTGCAACAGTAAAAGTGGAAACACTGAATGTGACTGCAGCGAACACAGTTTTTATTGTGCATCATTCCCCGACTAAAGCATCTGCTCCAAGACTCATCCAGCGTACCCTTGATACATGAAAATATTGGATAAATATGAATTAGGGTTTCACCAATTCAAACATCTTTCTTGCGATACAGATTTTCACTCATTAATATCCAGACTTCATCTATATACCAGTGATGCTCTTGAGGGTCCTGGGCGGAGCTGGAGTCAGATGGTGGGGTACACCCTGGACCGGGCCAGCGTAGGGACAAATAACCATTCTGACCTATGCGGTCAATTTAGAGTTTTCATTTAACCCTAACACAAAACCATTTGTCTTTGCACTGCGGGCAGAAGGAACAGAACCCGAAGAGAACCCATGCAGGACATGAGGAGAACATGCACACTCCACAGAGAAAGGCCCCACCTGAACCTGGGAATCAAGCCTTCTTGCTGGGAGGCAACAGTCTTAACCACCACACTGCCCTCAAATAAATCTCTCTTCTGACAAAGAAGCTTCCCAATGACCTAATTTCCTGCAGACCTAAAATCTCTTTCCCAAACTAATGCCGCACTATGAGGAAATTACTGGAATCATTTATAAACTTGCAGTCAGTAGCCGAGCGCCTCCACCAAGGCAGTTCAAATAAAGCTGCACCAAACACCGAACTCTGCCTTACTTCTTGAAATAGTCACTGACATTTTGAAAAATCTAACAAGTGAGAAAGAAAACTCTGGATCCACCCCTATAATTGAATCTGCTCCAGAGGTCGATGGGTTCTTCCTTGGCCTACACCCCATCCTACCACCAACTTTCAGTGGCATATGTTCAGGAGGTTTTTCATAATCCTACTTACAGAGAGAGGCACAAACAAACAAACAGCTATGAAAACATAACCGTAACCTTGGTGAAGGTAATAAGGCAACATAAGACCAAGGATCAGCTGCTGTGACAGCAGACACAATTCATTTAATATTGACAAAGATAACTTGGATATGTTTTACAGTTAAGCATGGAAATGTATTAGAGCAGCATATTAATCAGCAATCTCCATCAACATCACCAAAGCACATAGAGATCACCTTGACAATTTATTCTCGACCTCGACAACAGCAGCAGATGAAATAATATCCATCAAGATCTAAGAATTATTCCTTCTGGAGCTTTGAACAGAATCTTCATCATCTGATTGATGATCAAGATTGAAGTGTCAAACTCCACGGTTTCCAAGCCTTCTAAAGTGACCGAAATAACTCACAATATGTAATACTATAACAATAATAATTAAAAACCTGAATAAGGTCACAACTAAAAGTGATCAAAGACTCAAACAATAATCAAGCATAAAAGTATATTTTAAGGAGATCCTGTAATTCTCAATATCTGCTGACATATTTGCTGTTTAAGTACTTTTTAACCAAAGATGCCAGAACTGATCTTCAGTGCAGTGGGAGACCGTAGAGTAACTGCTAAAGTGCTATCAATAGGATAGGAATACGATGGTTAGTCACAGACCTGGTCAAACGTGAGAAAGTGGACCTTGAGATCGGATTGTTTTGTCGACCGAGAGCAGAGTTCATCCCTCCAGTAGAGCTACAGAGACTTAAAGGAATCAATACCAAGGAGATGAAGCACTGTGGTGTGTTCTTTAAATTTGTCATCCACATGTACACTGTGCTACTACCATGACCTTCATTAGTAAAGTAAGCTCTACATCACAGAGAATATAGGCCTCGTCGACAATAGAGTGGATATTTTACTCTCAATTTTGTCTTCATTTTACAAATTATTTCCTTTAGACAGGAACAAAAAACAACTACAAAACTATCGCGCAAACAAGCATGCCAGGCCAGTAGGTGGCAATAAAGTCTACATCACTGGTCCATCAAATACCAGAGAAAAACATTGCGAGTATGCAAAGGGAACTTTGTGATATCGGGCGAGGTGAGGTTTGTGAATGCCATTAATGCGGTAAAGTCACACTAAATTTAGCTGTAAACTTGTAATTAGACCTAGCAGTGCTAACCTAGCGTAGAGATACTGGTACATTGATGTTGACGTTTCTGGCACATCCTCATCACACAACGTAACAGTGGACATGTGTGAAATCAGCTGAGACTTCTTTGTTTCCAAAACACTCCAATTATATGGACACAATAAAAATGTTATCTGCAATGTGGAAGGTGTCGGTAAAAATTAGCATTTTAGTGATTTAAAGCAGCTAGGGTGCTGATGAGAGGCCAAAACACAGTGAAAACTCTGTTCAGCTGAATATCATGCAATATAATGAATTTGTTTGGACAGTGTGTAAGGCATCAAATATTTAGGACACCAGCAGGTGACGATTTTTCAACAGACACACAGAAGTAACTCTGGTGTCCTGGGGCTTTTGTTTGTTTGTTTGAGATTCTGTTCCGTTTGAATGAAGCCGTGAATCAGAAGCTGTGCCCACACCAATGTAATGTCTCCATGTTGGAGCTGATGATGCTGTCAGCGTCTTAGGAGAGAGACCGGTTAACTACTCCTTACATCAGCCACACAGGGGGGAACATTCACAGAGACAGCTCCAAAGACACAGAGACGAGGACAGGCAGACGCACATACATACACACACACACAACCTCTAACTGAATAGGACTCATAACTGGGCTATTTTTAGCCTCAGAGAAAGAAGAAAAAAAACAGCCTAGCTCATCTCGAAAGGAGCAAAACCCAAGATCCAGAGATGCAGTCTATGGGGGCCTCTGCTCCATCACGCCAGGCGACCCTGTTGAAGCTCACTGAACCGTACAAGAGGCCTCCTCCATTTACATCTCCTCCATAACAATACGACCTGCTATTCACAGACACAACGTCCCCCTATACCTCCCTGACCGCAAACATGTGCCCGCGAGCTGTGTGCGATATTTCACAGTCCCGAGCGGGGGCCACCCGTACTACATATGCGCTCGTGGAGCCCACCAGATGGAGATACAGTGAGTCACGACGCTCCATTGTGTCAGTCGCACAACTCTCCCACTGCTGCACACTCATGTTTCTCACTTTCCACATCCTGCGGCCACAACCTTGCAGTCGGCTCTCACACTTGAGTGAGAAGCACCAGATGCAGGGGAGGCCGAGGCAGGGATGGTACTAAGGTGGTGCTGGGGGCGGGGGGGGGGGGGGGGGGGGGGGATGATCACCAATCGGAGGGATCAGCCGAAGATGCACAGAGAGTTACTGACGTTAAGCTGGGCAAGATCCAATCGCTTAAACCTTTTAACACACTGAAGCCCCCCCAAAAGGGCCGGTGCTGTGACCTCGGCATCTGCTCCCAAGGGGGTGTGAGAGAGGCAGGAGGTGTGGGTGGAGGGAAGAGGAAGCACCACGATGGATAAGTCCCTTTTCTTTCTGCTCATCCTCGGTTCCCTCTCATGTCCCAACGACCTCTTGACACCGAGATGGATCTGTGCACTCAATCCCCCCCATACCACCCCCATGGAACACCACCTCCCCCCTTTTTACCCTTCCCGGGGCAGGTGTGTTAATGGCCTTATGCCGCCTGGCTCTTATCACCAGGCCAGACAGAAGGGGCTTGACCAGGTTGAGCTGGTAAACAGCGGGATTTAACTCGCCGCGTCAGGGTAATTAGCCGTGAGTGGAAGACACAACTTCTTAAACACCTTAACATCCAAACATGTTGGTGTCAGTGAGTGCGTGTGCGTGTGCGTGCGTGTGCTCGTCTTTGCTACCTCTTTAAGACCGTTTCTGGCATAAACACTGAGATTACCTGGACCAGTAGACCTCCTCCACTGTCCTAATGTCTCTGTAGCTGTGTGTGTGGGGGGGGGGGGGGTCCGGGTGTCACATTGTGGGGACCTGAATCTGTTGTCTTTTATGTGGGGACAAACATCTTTAAGGTGTAGACATGCTTTAAGGATAGGTCAAGCTCAGGTTTAGGTTAGTTTTAAGTTCAGGTTAAGTTAAGGGTTTAGGAGGCAAGTCAAAACTAAGTAAGTCCAGAGGGTATCAATGTAACGTCCTCTGAGGTCAGTGTATGCGTGTGTTTGTGTGTGTGTGTGTGTGTGTGTGTCCAATATAGAGCACAGAGAGGCTCAGCTGAACGCATGCTGCCTCGCTGCACGCAAAGCGCTCCCAGTCGCACGATAACTCCCACGCACACACGCGCACGAGGAGAAGAGAGGGAGAGAGAGAGATGAAAACTCCTCGGTGAACGCGCACCAGAGCTGCACAAGTGTAAACTCTCCAGAAACACAGACAGCGTACAGACCCGGGACATCGCTGCAGGACCCGTGTGCTCCACACACTTCCCCTGCGCATCATCGTGTCACAGACTCTGGAGTTCAGCCTGTGGACACGTTTCCTGCATGTTTCTAAAACGGTCAAAGGCTTGGTGAGAGTTAAAGAGCAGAGGGGACAAACTAACCGAGCGCGTCTTCTCCCGTCCTGTCAGGAAACTACGCACAGAAAGATCCAGACACACTTTCTCCCCCCCCCCCCACCCCACCAGAAGAAGTCACCTCCAGTCCGGGCTCACCTGTCATTTCCCGGCTGACGCTGACGAAGCCCGCCGATGAGATCTCCTTCGCGGCCATGGTGCGCTCCTCCCGCCGGTCCAGCCCCTTCTCCGTCTGTTCCTCTCCGGTGTCCCCTGCTCGCTAATGTCCACGCAGACCTTTTCACTTGTCTCCGTCTTTGTCCCGACCTCCGTTCGTGCAGGTGCTCCGGCCGCAGCAACAGCCTGTACGGAGCTGTGTGTGGTGCGCACTGACAAGAGCAGAGGGGAGTCTCTCTCTCTCTCTGAGTTCTTCACTGAGCCACATGAGAGAGAGAGGGAGGGAGTGAGAGAGAGAGGGAGGTAGAGAGAGATAGAGAGGGGGGGGGGGGGGAGGTAGAGTTTATAGGAAGAGTTAGAGACCGTGTTCATTGGACCTCATTTGCGATCAGTGTGTCTGGTTGAGCACATGACAGGGGCTGACATTGAAAAGGAGTAAGGGCTGGGGCCCATGACCCAGAAGGTGTCCAATTGCCACATGTCCGGTACCTTGCAGTCATTTTCTGATTATTGGCCTGGATTAGCATGGAAACAAATTGTGACATGGTTTATAGTTTAAGTGATTATTTTCAACTTGGAAATACATTTTAATCTGGAGCTCGAAATGTCAGGTAAAAAGTGAAAAATTTCACTCACAGTTTTGCGAAGTCTCAAAGTGAGTTGTGAGTCAAAATCCGATAGACACTGAATCGTGTTGCTGAGATAAATGATCGTGTGAAACGAAGATGTGAGGTATTTATTTTTGCTCGACTTCAACAACAATAATCACAATATATGCAGACTTTTTGGGCAATTTATAATATCAACTACAGACTGTGAAGTGTGAATCAAATGTAATCAATGAGAAAATGTTGAACTGGCACAGTACTCTTAGCCTAATTGGGCTTCTTAAACAAAATTAGAATTTTGAAATTTGATTTAATTGCATAATTTTTGAAATTTTACAATATTTTTTTAGCTTTTTAATGTTTAATGTTTTAATACATAAGTAACTTAGCACAGCAGTGCTACAGTAATTGCTGCTTATTTAAATAAAGTGAGCACACAATAGCAAAACTCTCCTTTTCTTTAGCTTAACAAGGCTTTTTTATGGTAGCTACCCTTTACTGAAGCAAGCGAAGAGCGAGCAGTAGCTGCTGCGGCTAGCTGCTTTATTCAGCGTATCCTCTTCAGGGCTTTGACTCTGAAGATATTCTCAGTGAAAGCCACAGCTCTGTGTCAAAAACATGCAGAGGCGGTAAAGCTCTTTATTATTAATTCATTGATTTACTTCTCCTCTGCCTATTTGATAATGATTTCAGACGCTGCCAGAGGCTTTTCGGTTCCTGTAGCCAGACGTGTAGACATGCGATACAGGAAGAGCATTTTGGAATGAAAATGAACTCCCATAACATTATTAATATTAAAATAAGAACTGTGAAACAAATTAATTTATGTATTGGATTCAAAAAATGTTTTATCTTAGCTCACATGGTCCTCCGTCTCTTAAATTTGACTTATTAGGGCAATGTGTGAACTCTGTGAGGCTCTTTTTTACCTGTATAATCTTTATGTCACTGAAATCAGAATTGCTTTTTCAATAGCGTCCTGGTGAAAATGGACAGCATAACAATGAGGTTAGGATAAAAAAACATAAGACATAACAGGAAATTAGGAACAAACTTAAATGCCATCACAGAATAACAAATCCCTTTTTTGAAATTATAAAGCAACTAAAAATCACTTATAGACACAACTTCAATGGGCTGTCAAAAACCATAAGAGTATGACCAGTGAAGGTTAGTTGGCTATATCAAGATTTTAAAATACCTCCAAAATATCAGCTGCCACTGGAGAAGCTTTACTGGAAAGGACAAAAGACAAAAAGCTCCTGTTTGAAGCAGTGGGTCTAATCACTGAGTGGAGGTCAGACTTCCTCCCTTTAAATTTCCTTCAGGACTACAGTCTGAACACAAGGGCCATAGATCCTTCTGTCAGACGGGCAGAAGGTGAATATTTCTCGTCTTACTGATCATGAATATATCCAGGTTTGGATCATTGAAAAGGTTTTAATAACCACATACGTTGTGTTCTCCCCCCATCGTGGGAGGAATAAGTGAGTTTTGACCTCCACAGTGTTTAAACTATAGATCTTCAAAGAAAAGTAATGGTTTTATTATGTCTTCCGCAGAAAATTGATTCTGTGCTGTTGATAGATGTGTTTTCATGGCTGTACTTCTTTAATGATGTGAGGGACATTGGAGGAGCCGAGCCATATTTCCAACTGTTCAATTCAGTGGCTTTCTCCTCTGAGTCGCGGGTTCGCCACACACGGCTGCGGTATGATTTGGGTATGGAGAGCTGGGGGGGGGGGGGGCAGGTCTAAGCTCAAGCTGTGAGTAACAATGATGTATGATGCACCCACTCGTCTGAATGGCTGCTACTTGTCAATGTCATCGCTTGTGCAGCAGAGTTAAGCTGTTTTTCATAGATGCAGCCAAAATTAGACTGTGTAATTTTAACTCTTCTAGTCCCGCCACTGCTTAATGTGACAAATGTGCTCGTGGAGACACATAATGAATGGGTTGTGGGGGACACAGCTGTCTCTGGTGTCATTTCCAAAAACTGGAGGTCCCCTGGTGGGACCCCGAAGCCACAGGACCAAAGTCTGCAGTCTGTTGTACGGCCTAGAACAAAAGTGCAGTCCTCTAAATGCATGCATGCGTCTGTGTATATTTGCCCATGTGTACACGAGAGCTTTGTGTCTATGTCTCAGTTTCTTCACCCTGATGAAAGAAGGCTCAGTGGGGGGGCCTTATTCCAGTAAGATTGCGGGGTGGGGGCGGAATGGGTAGGGCCAGGATAAGAGGTTTATAGACTGGGAGACTTCAGCCGTCTCCAGTTTCCATGGGGTTAATAACTTCAACACTGTTCAAAGACGCACTTGAAAGGACGGCCCATTACTTATTCATCAATGCAGCATCTCATAGATATGAGTCGAGATAACGCCCTCGATACTCGTCTGTCTAGGTGCTGTTGGTGCACAAATCTGCTTACATAAAACAACGGTGCAATAAATTGCGGTTTTACACAAGGTGCTGCTGCTCAATTTAAAGCAGATCAAGCTCGTGCAAAAAAAAAGGAAACTCATTCAGTGAAAATCTGCTTGTGCTCCCTCTTCTGCACACTTGTGATAATCATTTGGCAGACAATAACTGCACAAGACAACACAGCATCTGTGCATAAGAGAGGTGAGACAATCCACACATCAGAGAAGAGGGAGAGAAGAGGAGGGGGGACAGGGTATAATAAACTGGCAACCACATCCAGCCTGTAACAGCCAGCGGATATAATAGAGTGTTAGAAGCTGCTGCCTCACTGTTCTGCCTGATGTCAGTGATAACTCAAGATGAGGCTTCAAAGCAGGTCGGTGGATTTGTTCCCAATATTCACCTCAGGCTGGTTTATTCTCCTCTGGGTCAACGTGCTTGTGTAGATGAACACACGTCCCACAGGCTGAGCAACAGTGCTGTGATACACTGCCCTCATCTGGTTGAACAGGGTAAACATCCATCCATGGACAGTTTATTATTCTTGTAAACAGAAGTTTGTTTTTCTGCAGTGACATATTCTGAGCTGCATTAATATGGATGGATGTGACTCTGTTGCTGTTGATCACTTAAGTTGTATCAATATGTACTTGGGTGGTAGAAAATGAACTGCTTCTACCCCTTTACTATAAATAATACAACAAGGTAAAATAATATCTTTAAAACCCACACAATCCAACTTCCACATATGTAAAATGACAAAAGTATCATAATTCTTTCTGCAGAAAAAAGTTTCTCATGACATTTTACATCATTACTGTTACATATTTATGTGGTTTAAATGTTTTCAAGTGGTTTAAACCATTTTTTAAAGTAATGGTCTTCTGTGTTTCTATTGACAAATATACATACATACATACATACATACATACATACATACATACATAGTTTTGGCTAAACTGATCTGAGAGATTTGTCAGAAATTTAATACAAAATAATTCAACTGATGTCAGCACTAGTGTGTAATCTTTTAAATTGTAAGAATTGTTGTTTTCATTACATTACATTCATTTAGCTGACACTTTTATCCAAAGCGACTTACAATATGTGTATTCAATCACGAGGGTACAAACCCAGAACAACAAGCATACACAAAGTAAAATTCCTACAAAAAAGCAAAACTACAAAGCTCTATAAGTAATTACCATTTGAGTGCCCTCATTACCCTAGAATTGGCCCTGCATATTAAACTACTTTTTATTTACATCGGGAGATGTTTTTTTACAGTAGTCCAAACTGGACAAACTAAACATCTTTTAAGGATTTATGATAATTGAAGGCTACCACAGGTTCTCTGTCATGTTTGGAAGGAGAGGGTGAGGTGAGTGGTATTCTGCAACATGCAACTTCACCACTAGATGTCACTGAATTCTACACACTGAACCTTTAAGTGCAATAACACAGTAAATGTAAACCGTTTTAAATCGTTAGTTCCTTTGTTGCTATCATCAGCAACAAAGGAAGTGGAAAATCCCTTTAACACCGAAAATGGATAAGAGCATGAGCCGAACTCTTTGGACCTTCATTTCATGGCTCCATTGATCTGCTGCACACAAAATGACTGAAAGGACTATTGATTGGACTCGAAGCCAAAAGGCCTCAACTGTCTTTCTTCAGATATCTTTGAGATCTCAGATGTCTGCGTGACAGAACTTGACATTGTGCCTGAGTGGGAGGGGGAGCGAGGCCTTCACTTTAACAAATTTATGGCCAGAAGCTCACATCAAGGCTTTGACTATTTATTTCAACAATCACGTTGAGTTCGGTGTGGTGTCTCTGCCCCTGGAATTTAATTTACGATGGTTTGATACAGACGCTGATAGAGCTCACAGGGCAGATCCTCACACACAAAACTTTTGAAGGGTCTTTCATCCTTTGTAAGAAACGTCCTGGAATCACATCAATTTACTTTACTGATCTCCACTGGACAGAGTTCTGTGTTCCATCTGCCTTCCCTGCACTCATCAATCAGGTCTGCATTTTTTGCCCTCTTTCTTTTCACGGGCTGCCTCCACACCCTTCCTCCAATGGCACAGTCAGCTCTACCAGCAGCACAGAATTTCTTCCAGCGGACCACAGCACCATGACAGGATGCAGTGTGTTGCTACAGATCTGTCTTGGAGCAGCCTGCCTTGTTCAACCTCCCAATCTCCACTCCATCCCAGACAAGAGGAACAAGGGTGCCGGTCTCTACCAGTGGGGGTATCTGTTGCCTCCCCTTGCCTTTAGGAATGGAAATGATGTATGAGAGGCAAAAGGTTTTTTGAGTATTATTTGAGATGTGCGGAAGTTCCGAAGTTGGAATCCTCTGTTGCACTAGGACACTACGGAGAGGAGCTGCAGAGAATGGAGGAGGGGGTAGAGCGTTAGCAGGGTATTTCTTATACCTGGAAGGGGCATGTTTTATTTGTGGTCCTGCTCCTGAAACTCAGCTAAACAGATTCAATTAACAGCAGATGGGGTCGGCTCCGTTCTCATGGGTGTAGCTCATTCACAGGTCACATGATGGCAGCATAGCTATAATATTATACATTCACCGTGAGATGATTTGTCAGTGTTGTGTTCTCAACTTGTTTCTGCTGCTCCCTTGTGGCACCAGAGTGATAAATTATTCCTCGACACGCACTGAAAAAAGGCACCTCTGTTACAGAGATTCTTTTTGTTGCCAGGATCTTTTTCATTTAAGTCTTTGGAAACCTGAGAGACACTGCGGATGTTTTTTTTTTTCTTTGCCTGTGTGGATTCAGGAAGTTAGATCGGGTTGTATCCAGAATAACAAAGTAGGTTGTAGGGTGAGACAAAATGTTTGAGCCCTATGTTTGGAGTGGGTGGAGAAAAGAAAGATCATCTGCATCTTACCTGCCGGAGTGAGTATTAGAAGGATAGAGAGTGAGAGAGAGAGAGAGAGAGAGAGAGAGAGAGAGAGAGAGAGAGAGAGAGAGAGAGAGAGAGAGAGAGAGAGAGAGAGAGAGAGAGAGAGAGAGAGGCTGTTGTTTGTTTTTCTTTTTTGTTGCTTTTCCTGTAGCTTCACCTTTCAGTTCTTCCATATTAATGTGACAAATCTATTGATTTTCAGGCGAACCTTTGCTGTTTTCCCTTGAAAAGAATCAATAGTACGTCTGTATCTCAGATCTCAGGCGTGTTCAGTGGGTGACAGAGAGCAGGCTTCTTCACGTGCACACACAACAGAGCACTGCGTGAGAGAAACCTGCAGACATAACTGCAATGCATTGCTACACATTTACAGGCATACCGTATATGTAACTATATTTAGGTGGAATAACTTTATATGATCCTTTCCATCCATCTCTCTGTGTTTTTCTTATCAGTGACCAAAATATTTTGAAACACTGACCAATTGCCATGGAAGCTGTTGTGTACATTCACACTCCCACTTGAAATCACCATCATCAGGCCACACTTGACCTCTTATATAACTAATACGACACCGTTAAATTATATTAAATAAAATGTTATTTGTACAGCAGTTCCCAAAACAAGCGAACACATGGTGACTTTGGAGAGGAAAACTCCCTCTTTGACTGGAAGAAACCTCCAGAAGCCGACTCAGTGTGGGCGGCCATCTGCCTCAACCGGTTGGGGCGGGCAGAGAAGAATGAGGAAGAGAAGAGAGGTGAAAGAGAAGAGAGAAAAGAGAGAGAGACCAGGAACAGTTGTGTAGCCATCATGTTCAAGGTCTGTCACACTGGTTGTTATAATGGAATGTGATAATAACAATACAAGTTGGGTAGCCGATCCGCCAAGAAATTGCTCACTGAAGGCTTTATTAAAAAAAAAAAAAATCATTTGAGACTCACACATTTTCACCTTTACAGTGTTTTCAAATAATTTCAAGTTCTTCAAGAGTCTGAAGAAACATGTGGGTTTCAACAGAAAGTTTGAAGATGCTGCAAAGTATTTTCAAAGTCATTTCAGGTCCTCTAAAAAAGCAAAAAGAGAATAAAGCAGGAGATAGAGAGGTTATAATGGCTTCAAAAGTCAATATTCAAGCCTTACATTTTGACAGAGGATGGCAAATTTAGCACATCTGCCCAAGCTTGCATTAGCTGAGGGTAAAAGTTGAAGAAGTGCCCGGTTAAGCACTCTCCATTTAGTTCAACAGCAAGTGGCTTTAAAAGAGCTCAAGTGGAAGAGTGGGCAAATGTTCACGGATTTAAGGTCAGAATTCATGGGAGTGGCAGTCGCAGTACTGGTCATCACCATGTCCACTACCATAGTGGACTATTACAACTAGTATGTGAGACAAATGAAATTAAAAAATCAAGGATTTAATAATGTGAATCTTATCCTGTGGCCTTCAGTCACCAGATCTCAATAGTTTGACGGTGCTCTCTGCCAGATCATCAAACCTTCATTCTTGTTCATTCCTGCAGCCGGGTTCAAAGAGTTGCAGAATCAATGGCAGCACACACTGAAGCATGTTCTGGCAGCTTGTGGTGGCCCAACATCTTAATAAGTCATCTGTATGTATGTTATGGATGTGTTTGTCCTTGTGCCTGTTGTGGTTAAAGGATTTCGGGACCCAAATGCAGTTACACAACAAAGGCGGGTTGGTGCGGTGAAGATATTTAAATATAAATAGACCAACAGAGGCTCCGGCAGGCAGGCAGGCAGGCAGATGCAAACAGAAAATCCCAACTCAAAGAGTCTGATGTGAAACACAAGGGAACGAGAGGAGACGCACGAGGAAACACAGCGAAACTGAACAGACAAAGTGACAGACAGTGAGGAGGGAACACAGAGACTAAATACAAACATGAGTGGGTTTATGTATGTGTGTGGCGGGGGGGCAGGTACAACAGGGCATAGCAGGTGGGTAATCACAAAGGCTGGAAACACACTGGTGCAGGAGGAAAATCAAAGGCAAAAGCATGAGTGTTAAAGAATAAAACAAAGGCACTAAAACCAGGAAGTTACAAGGAAGGAAGATGAGCAGATATTGCAAACAAACTCCTTTATTCCAAATGTTCCATTAAGAAAACATTATGTATTATCATCACCATCATGCAGAATTATGTGAAAGCAGACACTTTACATGATGATGGAAAACACGTCTGCACTTAGTCCCATGATCCAGAAATGAAGCCGAAGCATCACAGATAGGAACGCTGCCATCTTGTGCATTTGGAGGTCACGATCATTGTCCAGACAATACTCGTGGCCGACCAATCATGAGTCAGTCTCACCTGTCAATCATGACGTTTCACCCCCGTTTTTATCGCATCAAATAACCAATTAAAACCATACCTTTAGATTCAGCAGATATGTGGAACCAGAAGCGGACTCAGAAACAGGCTAGTGAAAAGGAACGATGAGGAGGGAACCAGTGGAACCAGTGGAGCCATTGGTTTCACCTTCATGTGGAGAAGACAATGGGCTGATCGATGATGATGGTCTCTCACCTGCTGGGACTGTTTGTTCTTTTTGCTTGCTGTTGATTGAATTATTATTGTTTAAACATCTTTTAAAAGTTTTAAATTAATATGAGTCTTTATGAAAGAATATTACTTTTACATGTTAATATAAATTAATGACATTTCTGTGAATAATGTATTTTTTTTTATTCATTTTCTTATTAACTTCTTCACAATGCTAATTTGTCATATTGAGCATGACATGCATAATTAAAGGTAATTTTTTCTTTTTTTAAAGCCTAATACTTGTGTCCCAGATTGCAAAGTAACCTATAGATTATCAATTTAGGGCAACTTCTCTTTTTTGGCACAAAGAAAACTAAAACCTGTGTCATGTCTCCACTGACAATAATATCTCCATTCTTCCTTCTGGTGTGAAAACATCTTAAGGATTACAGGAAGGTATAATATGGTGGTCTAATTTGTAAAACAAATATTGGAATAAATAGCAGATGTCAAAATTACAAACCACCACTGGGAAAAAGGGATTAATGAACACCAGTTAAATAAGTGTAAATGAATGAATGGTTTAAAGAACACATTGGCAACTATCATAGTTCATCTCCAAAACACACACAGGAAGCCGTTCAAATGTGTTTGTCTCTTTGTTTTTTTACATCAGTTCAGTTAAGACTAATTGTCTAAGACTTTATACGTCTCATCAAGGTTGTAAAGTTTCTTCTGAGGAAGGAGCCAATCCTTTTGAACAGGCTCTTCCTCTCTCTGACATCAGGTGACCCATCAGGGGGCGTCGTCTCCTCAGTCAGATCACGATTTTACGACATCGTGATTGACAGCTTCAACAACTCAGCTCCAGCCCTGCTGCTCCTCCAGGCAGATTTGTGCTGCCTTCATAGGAGCAAGGAGAATTTGTAGACCTGACTTACGGCCGGAACCTCCTCCTCATCAGACGCTTCCTCCTGAGAGTCAAATATCTTTATCAACAGGTTATTGCCATTCGAGTCGCCCATCTTGCAGATGATCATCTTTATAAATGCGCCGATCGCACCGAGTAAAAAATGACCAGATGTATAACTCAATTAATCTGTTAATAAAACTGTCAATTCATCCAATCATCTATCTTTTAAACTCTGCTGGTAACAACACACAGTCACCTACTCCAAGCTGGTGTCCAGCTTCTCCTCCATGTGTCTCGTGGACACAATCGGGAGCGGCAGAGCCTCAGCAGAAGTGATCCTCAGCTCAGGGTCCATCTGCAGGAGAAGTGTCAGCAGGTTGATGAAGGCTCTGAGATGTGTCGTCTCATTTGGCTCCTGGATCTCTGGGTAAATCTGGATTGGAAACAAAGATGATCGTTCAGCCTGCTTTCTGTCTCTTGGCAACAGAACTAGAGTTTACCTGGCCACACATATTTGTGTTGTCAAATATCACAACGACCCTGAAATTCTGTCTCTTCTGTTATCTTATACTGAATGAATGCAAGCAAAGATATAGAGAAAAATCACACTCTTTCTGATTGAACCAATCCATGAACTGTATGAAACATGGACATCCGCAGCCCCAAATGAGCCCAAAAAAATTGGCGCGCAAACATTCAGCATCCTTAGGGGCTAAGCCCCCCCTTTCTTTCAATCCTAGAAACGCCCCTGCCTGGCCATATCTCACTGACTGACAGTGGCCTGCTCTCTCTGTCTCTGAGAAGCTCGACCAGATTCCTGTTCAGCTTTTCAAACACCAGACAGGTGTGTCCTCTCTGCTGGAGCTTTTCATAGAATTGCATCACATTGGTTTTGACTGGATTCTGAACCCTCAAAACTTCCAGCATGTTGATCTGGGCGAGGGAACATAGACAAGGGATGGAACTGAATCAGCAGTTCATTTATATAATGAGACAACATGTAACAAAAACCTTTTTCGTGATTTATTTTTGTTAGTTTTGAAACAAGTTTTGAAATGGTTGACTTCAACATCCTTCTCTGTGGACAAGTTCAGCCACTTATCGACTTTGCCGAAGCTTCCTTTGCAGATTATGTCCAGGACGTTGTAGCATCTCTTCTTGCTAAGCAGCAGTTTGTACCCCTGATGCATCACTTACGTTCATGTAGAGAAATGTTTGGTTTCTGTTCTATGACCATATGAAGACGAGTTACTGAATATGGCCTCATGACTGTTTCAATGAGGGAATTTCCAAGAGATTAAGAAGAGTGACGTCCTACTCCGGTTTTTAAGGTGCAGAAATACAAAGTACACAATTACAAGCAAAAGTCTTACATCTAAATTTGAATTTAGTACAGTATTAAAGTAGTCATTGAAGAGGCAGGATATAACTGTTATATTACAATATTATGCTTAATTTGAACTGTAACTGAGTAGTCATCATGTACATTTTAATTGACTTTGTTTTTCTTAATTTATAAAAGAGTGACTACATGTATTATAACAAAATAATACATCCCACACATACACACACACAAATTAAATTTCTTATACTGGCCACATAGAACAGGGCTATAACGTTCTCCTCTGTATGTTAAACAGACTTTGTGTTGGCATCTTTTATCTAACTCTATGAGCCGTTTGTATTCTTCTGGTTTTTCCCCAACTCCAATCCGCATTCTACATTTCCGGGATTAGGTTCAATTCCCCATGGAGCAGCTGGGGAATGGGTCAAGTGAAGCTCCTGTGAGAGACTTCAGCACAAAGAAACTTGAGATTAAGATTGAAACACAATACAGCATTTGGTTTCAGGATAACAATTTAATAAAGTTCACAGACTTACAGACTCAGTTGGTTTTATATCGTCGCCGTCTCAAAACCTTTCTCTGCAATCACTGCCATCAGTCCCCTGCTGATGCACCGATGGAAAAGGCAGACCACAGCTGCTTCTTTAATAGCTGCCGTGAACAAAAGGCAAACAGAGCTGTCAATAAAGTTAAGGGCGGGAAAGAAGGAAATTATAGATTGGGCACTAAGAGAGTTTAAATAAAGAAGTGGGACAGATGAATAAAAGAAGAGCAATGGCTACATAATTAGGGCCACAATGAATCCTTTAAAAGCAGATACTTAGAGCCGTTTCCTCTAAAAGTGGTTGAAAGGAAACACTCAGTGATCCTTGTGTTCCAGATGGTCCACAAAAACGAGCACTTTAGCTGTGATTCCCTAAGTAGTATGTCGTTGTTTATCATGTTTTATTCTTAAAAAAAAAAAAAAAAATTGTAATGATCACGTGTTAGAGTAATAGTAGGTGTTGGTAATACTACAAGATAGCCTGATCACACACAGATCCATGCTAAGCACTTAAATCCAAGAAACTTCTCCTGCCTTTTCTACAGGATATTCATGGTCATCAGAAGATTTCATTTAGTAGTGTGACCAGATAAAAATCTTCTCTTGACCAACACTTTGGTAGATCCATCCATCCATCCATCCATCCATCTATACATCAATACATACATCCATACATCAATCTATACATCCATCCATCCATCCATACATACATTAAACAACATACATACATACATACATACATGCATATATACATACATCCATACATACATCCATACATCCATACACCCATCTATACATCCATACATCCATACACACATACTGTACATACACATTCTCTGTGAATTTTGCTCTGAAGGTGCATGGCTCCCAGAGGATGATTCATGGAGACCTATAACTAGGGTATGAGAGGTTGTCTCAAAACTGTCAGTTTTTTCCTTGACTTTTGCTGAGAAATGAAACGGTCCCCATAGAATCAGTCCTAGTGTTTGGGGTGTCTCCAATGTTATTTTTACACATTTATTTTATTTTGTAAAAAAGAAAAACCTTCAACTCAATGAGCAGTTTGGCATGAAAGTGTACGAGTATTCATTACGAGCCTGCAGGTGTTTGTTGTTAAAATTAAGTTATTTCTCTCTTGCTTGTTATCCATGGCCCCCGATAGGGTCCTTAAATATTTTAGCATCCTCTTAAAAGACAAATATCTTTTAATGACATTCCCTTTGACCTTTACATAAAACATTTCTCCTTCACATAATTTAACCTAAGTTTAATGGACAGTTGTCGTAAGGTGCTCATCCTCTGGAGACTCATTCCTTTCCATTATGGACACCCAAGTACTGTTTCAGGCTGAAAATGTCACCTTTCTACAATAGTCATATGTAGTCCTCTCAGGGGATAAACCATTTAAATTGTGATCTACGTACAATTTGAATGATATTTTGTTCTGTAGTACTTTAGACTTTAATTTGCTCCTCTCCTTCTAATACAGATTGAGCACATAGCTAATATATTCTGCATTGTAGGACAGTGATATGAACTGTCTGACTTGGCTTACACTATTCTAATAGACTTCTATAATACCATGATACACTACCCTGTCTACTGATGACTAACGTTAAGTGACAGATTACACAGACACATATGATCACACACAGATTCCTATATAAAAGATGATGTAACAGGTTATCTTACACTTTCATATTAGTTCCAATGATTTAACTAATTTAAATCAGGACCCTGTAACATTTCTTCTTTTTCAGAAGGTGATTAAAGGTGCAGAATTGATAAGTCCACAGGAGCCGTGTCCTTGAGAGAAGTCAACCGACAAGGGTTATTAAAAAGATGGTAGATGTTGTCTTGTGTTGTCAATAAGTCATTTCTTCACATGTCCTCTTTTTTTCCCTTTGCTCCTTCCCTCTGTTTCGCTGAAATCATAGACTTGAAACAGTGAAAGGACATTTGTCACTTGTGCTAAGCCAAGGACAGCAATTCCTGCTCTGTTTGTTTTGTTGCCTTCTGGTTATTGAAAAGTAATTTGATCTGGAGTCTCTGATCGATTAGTGACTTTCTGTCCAATCTGTGCTAGGACTGCAAAATACCAAGAGGTACAGCGATTTGGAAATGGGCTCTGTCACAGAACAGTATTGCTGTTTGAAACAATGATGGTGATATGTTGTCTCCTAAACTGCGAGTTCTTCTGCTAACATTCCTGTGTTCGGTTCAGAAAAGGCTGTGCTGCATTTCTTGACCCGGATAAATGACTTATCCTTTATTAGGTCTAAAACAGCCCGGAGGAAATACCACTTTAAGTGCATGTGAACTCATGTCAAGACCAGTTCTCACCCAGAAATGATTTATTCTGAAGAAGTCAGATTCATGACTTAAAAAAATAACCAATAATAAGATCAATAAATCAAATTTTTCATAGAGCACTAAAAGCAGTTTTAGACAGAGAAAATAAAGACAGCAATACAAAGGACACTAAATGTACAAAAAATAGCAGGGAACCTTAGACCAGACAATAACAGCCGATCTTAAAAGCTGACATGTTGGCACTCCTTTGTGTTGTAGGAGTTCCAGAGGAAGGGAGCAGCAATGGAGGAATCCCTGTCAACCAGCCAGGTCCGGAGCTTGGTTCTGAATGGTTGGGATAAGAGGGCTGGCATCCAATCAGCTGCGGGAGAGACTGTGCAAAGCCGTGTGGTGACTGTACATAAAACTAGACGACATAGAGACTCCAAAAAAGTGAAGCCAAGTCTCGATCTCCACTTGGTGGCTGGCTGCTGAATAGGTCATTAATCCCACCTCCTCCATGCTAGTGGATGGGACATGGACCTAGCACATGTCAAATACATTCCCCCAAAGATGGTTTCTCTCATTTTAGTATAGTTCTTATCACATTAATGATTTTTTCAAGTGCTGGACTGGTAAGTATAGTTCTATTTATTTATTTTTTTATTTTTTAACTGGTCAAGCGTGTGCATTAATGGGACCTTGCCACCATGGCTCCATCCCACAATAGCTACAGGGCAGAATCTGTCTCCTTATGTGCAAGATGGCAGCGTTCACATCCAGGATATTTCTGCTTTGTTTATGGACAGTGGGAGAAAGTGGAGACGCGTCATCCATCGTTATATACAGTCGATGTTATGGAGGGCTTTGTGAGGGATGCGTGGGAGGAGGTATTGCGAGCAGTAGGAGTATGAATTGAATGCTTTGTTGGAAAGGAAGTTAGTGATTGTTCCGAGATTGACCTTTCCTTACTCGAGTGTCAGGTTATTGAACTCCAGGGAAGATTCTTTACACTGCTCATGAACTGAACTGACATAAAACACTGAGAAATAGGCCTCGTTATTGCATGACAGCTTTGTTTTACTATTATAGCTCTTTCTCCGTCTCAACGTGATCAGCCAGTAGCATCATGAACAACCCCACCATGCACTCAGCTCTTTGCGAGAAACAGACTTGCCTTAAGGGCAGATCCCGGCAGGGGTCTCCGGCACAAATATACTCTGTAAAAAAAAAAACAGTAGAATCTCTGATCATTTTCACTGCAACAAAACTCTGCAGTTTATACTCCCATCTTGATATTTCTGTCACGTCCAATAGCGTCCATTACAACAAATCTTGTTATGTGGGATTAAGTAAAGGATCTAGTGGAAAATATGTCAAGAGATACACACTCAGCCTTATATAGCAACTTTTGCGAACCTGTGATCAAATATATTTTGAACCTGCCATTACATTGAAGGTTATGAGCATATATTTAGTCCATTTAACAGCTGTTTCCAACTAACCAGTCGAAAACAATCTAATAACTGTCAAAAAACACACATTGTCCAATGGATGGCGGTTTCTCTGGCTTCTATAGAAATGTCCTGTTTATCTTTCCTCAGTCTATTTTCTCAGATATCAGTGTTAGGGGATATTTTATGAGTGTCTGTGACGACTGGCATCAACACTATGGACTGTACATAATTTAATAAGGGCCCGAGCACCGAATGGGGAGAGGCCCTATTGGAATTGTAAGGATTATTCTGAGGGCAGTAAATGGGCATTTTGAGGGCTTCAACGTGCTCAAAAAGTTTCTAAAGTTTGCAGTAAATTAGAAATTGCTGAAAATGTATATATTCTGGAGTATTTGGAAATTGGTGCGCCAAAATGGCTCAACAGCGCCACCTACGGAAAAGCCCCTCATTTAGCATTCAACGATCCTCATGAAAATCAGAATCAGAACCAGAATCAAAATTATTTTCTGTTGACCTGTTTTCAAATATCCAATCCAACATCCTTATTTTTACCACCTGTGGTTCATTTCCAAGGAAAACTAAACTGAGACTGAAAGTGATAATTATAAATTAGTGAACGGACACAAAACCATGAAACATATGTTTTATGCAGTCTACACAGAGTATAGTAGTGTCGTTTTCATATTAATGTGAAATCATCCGGTTTTCTTATAAAGACAAATTATTGAAATAGAATTCTTGATTGAGACGTCACATTATGATGTTATAACTGTATAGTTATGCAGGTTTTTGGGATAAATTCTTAGTTCTGTTATTCTGTTGGGAAACTGGTGATTTCTTTCTATCACCATGAGAAAGAAGAGCGACCGAACATATAGTTTTTAAACTGTACAGGAACAGTAACGCTGAGGAAAGCAAACTGATTTAGTAAAATTGCTCAAATACAGCAGCTTAATTACATAATTTAAAGTGCTTTCAAATCGACACGCTGTAATGAGAACAGCTGCAACGTCTCGTGGCGTCCGGAGACCGGGTGCTGCTAGTGGTATAGAGTCAAATGTTTTGTTTGGCATGAACACATCAAATTAAGTTTTCATTTTTAAGCTCATGAAGCAAATCCAGATCTTTAGACAATCAAAGTGGATGAAATATGCATCATTGAGCTTTAACTGAAGAGTCCAATGTGTTGCCTGGTTTCAATCACGGTTTCGTTAGAGGAGTTCAAACACACAAAACTGCCCTAATTCCCAGTTTGTTCCAGATTGTGGGTCCTGAGCATGACTCACTTTTACTGCACGCTGGGATAACTGCAGCTCCCTGCCCCAGACAAGGAACAGATGGCCAAAGAAAATTAATGAGAGAATGAATTATTACCTGCTGCTACGCTTGACTGGGCTAATCACTGACTGAATGATATTACATGCACCCATCCTTCCAAACGTATCTTAATGTATCTAACTCACCTTTGTAAATGTGATAGGAAATTGTGGGTCTTCATTTCCACTGCAAATGTTTGATGAAGTAAAATGAAAAATATTAAAAATGAATTTACAAAATGATCAATCAGAGTGAAGCCCCTCGAAGTGAAGCCAAAGTGTGTTGATCGCCACCTAGTGGCTAGTTGCAGTGAAGGTCATTAATTCCTGTGCGAGTGCGTGTGCCCGTTTGTGTGAGTGTGTGTGTGTGGGAAGATTTGGGTAACTGCATCTCAATCTGTGTATGTGTAATCCAATTCGTAAATGTGTCAAAGAAACTGCATATGCATACTGAGATTTGGAAATGCAAACAGGAATCTGAAAATGTGTGATTTGAGTCTCTGTGTGCATAATCAGATTTGCAGAAGTATTGAAAAATCTCCAAAATAGTCTTGAGATTTTTCAATGTGTAGACAATCTATAAATGCATGCACGGATCTGTGAACATGTAAATAAATATCTATATATAAATGGCTTTTTCGTGTTTTGCTCCAAGCGCCTGAAGTCATCATTTCACCCTCGGAGAGGCGTCGCACTCAGAAGCCAGGTTACATGTGATCTCTGCGTCATTTGGGCTTTGGCAGATCGGCGAACGCAGGTGCAGATTAATCCATGTACGCAATGGTTTCTTCGCGCATTAGCAGATCTGTCCCCATCTACAAAATCTCAAAACACTCATTAAGTATTTACAGGTTTCTTACAGGTTTTTTCTAATTGGGCACTCACTCAGATTCTGCAGACATGTTTCCTGTACGCATTTACAAACCTGTCTCCCAACACGGACAGTTACACAACACACACCCAGCAGAGACCTTTGCAGCATTTTACTAGAATGTTAGTTTTTCATGCAGTCTTCAGGCAGAGATGATACGAGCTCAAACATATGACAACAGTGAAATAAATAACTTTTCTGAATCATGATCTTCAATGCCTCAAGGAACCCTCACATGGTGGCAGGTAACCTCAGCACAGCCCAGTTTATGATATTTGGCACCAAATCTTCAATCTAATGGTTTGATATGGTAGCTAGAGCTAAAGCTTTAAAGTTAGAGGCAGGCAGAAGTTTGGAGTGATGCAGATTGGGGGACATGGGATTAATGAGAATGATCTGTGACCGGGAGGCATTCGCCGAGACCCTGAACTGTTACCAGCCAGTTTGTGAAAAAGCCGATCACGTACAGCATAACCACAAACTGTGACCTGCAGCTTTGTTGTTGTTGTAATGTCACACTCCCTGATTATATTTGGGAAATCAGATTGAGGTCTGCAACAACTCAGAGTAGTTTAAGGTTGTAACTGCCCGAGGCCTTGTTTCACCAGCTCGTCTCTGAAGCCACATTTAGTCGGCGTGTGAAGAAAACAGCCCAGTGTTGAAAGCTTTGAACGTCCGTGATCCAAATGGGAGGCAGAGACGTCTCAGGGCTACAATCTGCTATCACTCCCAAATTACACATCTAATTATCACGAGTGCAGTTCCTGTTTTGGAACCTGTGTGTTTGGATCGGGCTGTTTGTTTGGTCCCTGCTGACGCTGCTCACATCTCTTCTTTCTGTCTGCTGGACTCAGGTCACAGAACCCTGAACATGCATCACCTCTGCTGTTCACCTGTTTCTCCAAAGTTCAGAGCAGAATCAGTTCTCCTCCCCTTTGTTATGAACATGCTGTTGTACACATGCCAAGTGTGAAGCTGATTAGATGAATGGTTCTAAAGATATGCTTTCCACATACAGACAGGGAAAACATTCTGGAAAGAGAAAAACACAAAGTATTGATTATTACCCATGCTCTCCACTATACCTCCACTTATACCTCATAAGAAAAGTAATGATCAGTTCTTGATAGTACAGTTTATCCCTGGAGATAAGTTTCAGTTCCTCTAACAGCTAATAAACTTAATACTTTACATTTAATCATTCAATCAATGATTGTCAATGTTTTGTGAGTTCCTTTTGTTGTTGTGTTTTGTGATTCTGCATCTTCCCTTTGGGGCCACTGTACTTTCCTTATATAGTCTGATCCACAAATAGCTATTTTTGTTCCACAGAGGAAATCACAATAATGGCAAAAACGCACCCACTGACAGGGACAAATTAAACACATTATTAAGTCATGAATGTAGTTTTGTATTTTGGATGAATATGACATCATCTTATTCATGGACGTCTGCAGGCAGACCTGCTCATCAGAGGTTTGACACAAAGCTGGTCAAACCATCATATTGGAGATGTCATGCACATAATATAATACCTTTACTTTAACATTGTCAAAGCAGGATTACAGCTCTTCCACTTCCCGACATCTTCTGAAGTAACTCGGTGCAGGTGTTATGAACCTTGTTGTTCATCGAGACGACACTGTGCCGCACGATAAGTTCAGAAATGTAATTTTACTGACACAGAAAACGCCAGCGGTTTGTTTTCCAGTGCTCAGTCATGCTATCTCTGTAATAATCAAGTGAAGGTGCCGTTAACACAATCACTCCTGAAAGCACCATGCAGGCTTAATCCCTCCCTTCACATCTTATTTGATTACTGCGAGCGCGTCATTATAACAAGCTCACGACCGACATTGAAATTCTGTGCATCATTTAGACGAGTTGTTCTGGAGCCTTCACCCCTGGTGTGTTAATCTTCAGACAAGAAGGTCTGATTCCTCAGCCCAGGCTTTTCCCCCTGTGGGATTAAAACCTTTTTTCTCTGACATCCCAAAGACACGCAGGTCAGACAGAACGGAGAATTTTAATCAAATCAACGGTGTGAATTTGGACGTTAGCTCTGTAATGAACAAATGATCTGTGAAGGTTGTTCCCTGTGAGGATGGAGGAATAAGCTGCACAGCCTGAGAATGAGAGCAAGCAGGGAGAGATAAAGCAGGTTTGTTATTCCAGCAGGTGGCAGCAGACACACATGTGGCCGGGTGGGTCTGTGTGGGTCGGTGCTGCTGGACAGGTTGTGTTTAGAGTGAGTGAAAAGGACACAACAGACCTGAGTCAGTCCGTTATTGTCAGTGCTGTTGATGCAGACAAAGCGGGTTGCCTACAGCAGCAGGTAGACATAGTCTACACCCCTTAGGTTAGGTTTTTTATTTCAAACATGTTTAAAATAAAAAATATCTACACAAGTAGGTAAGAAAAAGGAAAGTAAAAAAGAAAAAAGTAAAAGCAAAAGTCAAAAGTAAATAAATCATGCATGAAAAGGAATAGGAAGAGGTGAATACTAATCGAGTCTTACCCCTTTTTTTAAATTTTCTTCAAAACATCTTGTAAAATATTCCAGCTTTTACCATAAACAGCTCAAACACAATCATCAAACATAAACGTCCATGACTCAGTGAGAGCAGATAAGCAAAATTAAAGCAAACGAAGAATCTTGATGGGCTTCTTCCCCTTCAAAATCCTCCATGCCATATTTATTTATTTCTTTTCAAACATACTTTTTAATGTAGTCATTGTTAGACATGTTTTTGAAACAGCTTTGATTGTAAAACAGTGACTTTCAGTATTAGTCCTCAATAATAGCTGAGTTTTTGCTTTACATAAGATTTGACCTGTTATAATGTCAACCAAGTCTTTTAACTAAAAACCATACAAGCGCACAGGGAACTAAATTAAATCACAGGCTGAGAAGTGTGTCATGGCCCCAGTCATGTCATGGTGGTCTCACAAAACCCAGACTGAACGTCTTTGTCACTGCGGGAAGACGCGATCGGCAACATTTTTTGTATTTGATAACTTTTCCAAAAATCAAGTTCAAATGAATTTTAACTTGTTTAAATATATCCACTTTGCTGGCTAGCATCCTATAATTTTGTAGGTCCAGCTGGTAAAGCGCGCCTCTGCAGCATCATGAACTACTTCAAATAGCTGAGTGTACAGTACTTATATACGTTTTATTTCATTCCAACTGTTCATTACAGTTTAAACATGAACGTTTCACCCCCACATTCAAATGAAGGTTTGTATTGTTGACAGCCCTTCTGCATACTGTATACTCTTGAAGACTAAATGAAGATTTTTATTAAAACCCTTTCGTATCTCAAACTTGTCTGTGCCTCTATTTGTTAAGCTATGTCATGAATAATTTATTGCTATTGATTACAGTTCAAATCTTGAATGTATTAGTGAATAATGGAGTAGTGATTATATCCTCAGGTGATAATCCTCCGCTTGGTGTGAGGTGAATCAGAGTGCTGTACATCTGATGTAACAGGCATCATGAAGAAATGTAAAAGCAACACAAGACGAGGAAAAATACATATTTATAAAGAAATTCATAAAAAGTTCAAAGGAGAATAAAAAAAAATGAAACAGATTAAATTCTAAGAAATAAAAGAGTCAAAGTGCAGGCCTGTTTGAACTCTGCAATCTGTTTGCCACATGTCTCACGCTGTGCAGCCAATCTTTGGAGAAATTACGGAGAAATAACTCACATCTCAAATATCTACATTTGATGGACGCTGCAGGCGGAGAAGTCATGGAGGCTAAAAAGTAAATATTTCACTTTAATAATTTCACTGCAGGGCTGAATAAAAACTGTACAAAGGAACAATATATGGTATCACATTACTCTACACAGGGCGGAGCTGGACGGCTGTGCAGTGGCAGAACAAGAGGGTTTGAATCTCTTCTGTGTGGATTGTGCATGCTCATGTTTCTTTGTGGGTCATCATTTTGTACATTCTGGGACACGCTGGTGACCCCCCCCCCCCCCCCCCCCCCCCCCCTTACCCAATGTCAGCTGGGGTTGGCTCCTGCCCCCCCGACCCTTACAGGATGAGTCGTATAGATAATTGATTGGTAGATAGTTGGATTATGATTTAATGTTTGAACATATGCCATGCCATGCTAAGTTGGAATGGAATAACATGATTATATCAGCATTAAATGAAGTAAACTGATTAAATTAGGCTCGGTGGCAGGGCCAAGCATCAACCACACCTCCGATCTCCTGTCAAACATATACACGGTCAACCTGTCACACTCTGTTTTTCTCAGAGTCTTCACCCCACCCTTTTTTCTTCCAGAGGAAAGGAGAAAAGAAGAAGAGAAAGACACAAAGGAAAAAGCCATTCATCCTCTCTTCTCTCCCTCCCTCATGACCTTTTACTCAGTTCGCTGCATATCTCCGGAATAAGCTTGAGTGGATTGATGCCTGAGACGGAACCCCCTCTCAGTTTCCATCCTCCCAGATCAGCCAATGAGACACGTCTTCACCTAAATACCTTCACTCAACCATCCATTTTTCCTCAACAATAATTTCCATTGGAACCTGAATGTCACATATTGTTGGGTGAAATAAATTAAAGAAAACTGCTCCCGTGCGATTCATAAAATATCTCTGTGATGTCCGGATCCCAAACATATCTGAAATATTTAAAAAGACCCATGTGTTTATTGCCATGTGATTGATGGAAGCTAATAAAACAGGAGGTGATCTACTGAGTTGTATTGACCATAATGCCCCCCAGGAGGCAAAACCAAGACGTCAGCAGAAACAGAAGGAAGCGGAAGCCCCGGAAACGAGCTCAGTCCAAATAATAGAGCATTAATAGTAATACAAGTGAAGTAATAGGCAGCAGATTACATCACCACCAGAGAGGGCGCGACAGCAGGAGGCCCTATTTCCTCATCTCCACCTTTAAAGCCTCAGAGCAGAAAGGAGTCGAGATAAAAGAAAAGTGGAAAAGCAGAAAATGAAATGTAGATAGGAATATAGATGTAAAATATCAGGATAGAAAATGTATGAAATGGACTAGAAAGCTAAATGTGCAGCTCTCACATCAGTCTCTTGACCTGTGTTAATGCTCTGGAGAAACCTCAGAGTTATTCTCTGTCATTAGTGAGTCCTCCTTAAACAATTCTACAATATAGTGTAAATTTTGGTAATCTGGGACATTTATTGCAATTTTGACTTCTGTGACTAACTCTGATACTGTTTTACATATGCGATGAACATATGATATCTTTTTGTAAACTTTTAAATGTTTTCTAACCACACCAGAAGAAAAGGTGGAAATAGCCTACTCAGAGGAGACATTAGTGTCTTTTGTGCAAAAAGAGAAATTCTGCCTGAAGTTGATAATCTGGGACACGTCACCTTGTAATCTGGGACACTTGGATTATGCTTTAAAAAAAAAAAAAAAATCACCTTGCTTTAATGCAGTTCAAGCTCAATTTGACTGATTTTAAGCATAATGAATAAAGTAAAGAAAGCTGAATAATAAAATGTTCATTTTATCTAAAAGTTTCTTAATTCATACTTACATTCAAAAGTAAAGAACCCCAGCCTTAATAAAAAAACTATAAAAAAAATTCTGGAGCAACTCAGGGAACAAACAGTCCTCATAGGTGAGAGACCATTGTCTTCTCTTTGGTTTTCTTTAATTTGTTTTACTTCAAGAAGTATCTAAATGCATATTTATCCCATTTTGAGAATTTAAATGCCTGTCCCAGATTACCCATAGCATGATGTCCCACCTTATCAATCATGTTTGAGTAGGTGGGACAACTAAAAAAAACCTTTTGGAAAAAATATATAAAACACATTTTGAAAAACTGTGTTTTAAAAACATTTTGTTGCTTGAAAACCTCACAAAAATAATTTCTTAACAATTAGGAACCTTGTTTCATTTATGACAGATGTATATCCTCAACATTCATTTTGTCAGAATATGATGTCATTGTCCATTGTCCCCATGAAGTCATGTGATTTAGTCACATGATATCCATGCCAATTTATAGTAAAAGTCCTGTCAACTAGATTTGATTGGAACAGGAAATAGACCGAATGGAGCTCCAATGTCCCAGATTACCCGATTTCACCCAACTGTCACTTCTTGTTGTTTGTGCGCTGGACACATTGTGTGCAGCGTGAAGTAAGAGAACTTAGAGAACACATTTGGCCTGTGTAACAATACACAGGCCAAATGTGAAGCTGATAAGATGAATGGTTCCCGAGATATGCTTTCCACAGACATACAGACAGACATTTGTGTAATTTGTAGCTATATAATAATGTTCATTATATCTATAATGTCCACATATGGATCATCTTTAAAACAAAAAATGTAAATTAATCGCTTCAGTGGGCAAGCAGCAGTTCCCCCCTCATCCTTCACTATTAAACACAGTATGTTTCAAACTGAGCCAGGGCTGTGTGCACTCAGATGGACAGATACGTTTAGTTGGCAAAAGTCTAGTGCAATAATTAGAACAGAAGACTTCTGTCTGATGAGAAGCTGATGACAGGGGAATTGTTAATGACCTCACACACACACACACACACACACACACACACATGCCGGCAGTCAACCATTTTTTCTGCTTCCCTCAGCTGTTAACATTTCTCCACGATCTGTGCAGGACAATAAGAGGCAACAGCTGATGAGAATAAATCCCCGTGAACATTTCAGCAAAGGCGTAACATCCCCCCCAACTTATTATTCCACTCACTTCATTGAACAATTAACCCATCTGACTCAAAGTGCTAATGAACGTACTTAACTCTCTCGCTCCGTCTCAGTGTTTGCGAGTCTATAATTGGCTATCGTGTCCTCTTTTTCTTTTTGTCTCTGATGATCAGCTTTGTAAATAGAGTCTTTCACTTTCCAGCACACACACACACACACACACACACACACACACACACACACACACACACACACACACACACACACACACACAAACACACAAACACAAACACACACCCCCGGACTTCTCTCTCTCTCTCTCTCTCTCTCTCTCGAGCCTTCAAACTCCAAAGCAACATTACCACAGATATGATCACCCGGCTTGCCACGGTCGACCAGCTCAGCTCCCAGGAAACCGTGCGTAGCAAATAAATAAAACAAAATGTCCGGACACTATCTCCTGGCCTCACCGTTTACAATATATTCCACGGCCGCATGTATCTGTATGTTGTCCGCAGTTGGACAGCTAAACAAGTAATCTGTTCTGCAGGGATAAAGACAGTACAATGTAATTCTCTAAGCGGGCCTCCTGTCACAGGATCAGGTCCTGGCCCAGTTCAACTCACCTGGTCTCCTTCCTCCTCCTTGCAGAAAGAGGACAGTCGAGGGATTCCGATGGCTCTAATGGGACATTTCACTTCAGCAGAACTAGAGTGAGCAATGCAGTGGTGGATCTAGGATTTTTCTAAATCGGGGGCCACAAAGGGGAACCAGTTTACACAGAGGGGACGATTTGATGTCCAAACTCAATGCACTACTCCTGATCAAGTGCACATTTAAGTCACATCACTGTTAGCTCCTTAGGTTTTAAAAGTCTTCTTGGATAATAAAAACTCTTATTTATCTATCTAATTATTGTTGGTATAAAAAAAGGACAACCAGATTTAGAACATAACCTTAACAATGTCGGATGGGTCAGAAAGGCTATGTTTCATTGTCTTGTAATACAAATGTTGAACAGATTATACATTTATAAACATAATGCACCTAACCCCACTTCACTGAATTCTTCTGCTAGATGTGATCACCTTATAGTTTCTTCAGGGTCATTTATCCACATGTTTAGGGAATGCAAAACACCACAGCACTTCTGGAAATAGGTGCATAACCCATCTGCTATGGTGATGGACAGGCTGCTGGACACTGCACCAACAGGGCTCCACTTTGGTACAGAACAGGACACTAGACCCTATAACTACAGTTTCTATAATATATTATGACATACTTTTTTAAGACAGTTTTTTCTTTCATTCCCCTTAATTGTGTCTGTTGATTGATGAGGAAATAAAAACAAAAGACTACTGAAAGGATAGGGGCACTTCAGGGGACAATAAGAATTCAGCTGGGGCAAGTGCTCCCTGGATCGGCTCCTGGTGAAAAGACCATCAACCAATGAAGGGAGGGAAAGGAAACTCTGCAAGGAAAAGTGACTCTACTGCTTTTAGTTTGAGGTACAGTATAGTAAGTATATTCAAATTGTGCTGGAAGATATAGTGATTGTTCTATTTTCCAATCAACCGTTGCACACAAACAGTAAATAGTGTTGAGTAGAATGTTAATGTGGATGTGAGCAGGAGCTCCTGGCTGCATGTTGAGCAGTGTTTTTGAATGATTACTGTCTGGTATTAGGCAAACGCTCTGTGTTTATGGGAGCATGATACGGGATTATGTCGCCACAAGTGTCACCAGGAAGCGAGACAAGAAGAATTCCAGAGGACAGTTTTGGACTAATAATGACTCACCCTCTCCCTCCCCTCCTCCCCCCCCCTCCCTCAGGCTCTCCCTCCCACTCAGACCCAGCCTGCCAACAACCCAGAAACGATAGCCGCTCCCTCGCCAATGTGCAGTCCACATGTTGTACCATCATTCCAGTGGCCGCCTCTGAAGTGTAAATACCTCTTGTGTAATTTGCCCTGAAGTTCCCATTCACTAATTAGCCCCTCTAATCCCTCCTCCCCCCTCACCCCCACCACCACCACCACCTATGCCGCCGCCGCCGCCGCTACCTCCCGAAACCGACTCCTGCTCCAGGCCTCCCCCTGCTGCACTATGGATTCCCTGTCTCACCGCTACTGGGGGAGATCGAACTCTAATTAAGATTGTTAATGAAGATTTAATTTTCCACTTGGAGTGAGCCAGCGGTCTCTGGGAGAGTCCCGGGCGAAACGCGGGAGCGAGAGATTCGAGAGAAGAAGAAGAAGAAGAAGAGGAAGAGGAGAGTCAAGAGGAGGTGAAGATGTGGAGTGGGGGGCAGCAGGGACAGCTGCAGGTAAGAGCCACTGAGAAGGTTGTTGGAGTTTTAACTGCAGAACGCGACAGATCCACAAAGGTACTCCGGCCTTGAGTCTCACAGCTGTTGAAATTCACCACAGTCCCTCTGACGCTACTTGTGTTTAGCAGCTGCCTTTAAAGCCTGTTCGTACTTTGAATGCAAAGATGCACACACACACGCACACGCACTCACGCACACACACTGACTCACCCCTTTGCAAACACACACACTGAGCTGAATAGCCAGAGGGTTTATATGTGTCAGCATGGTTCAAACAGAATGAGGAATCTTCATGTACTTGAACACACACACACAGGCACACACACAGGCACACACACATGCACACACACACACACACACGCACTCACTCACTTGTGTGTCCTGCAGCTGCACCCTGAATGTGCGTGTGCAGCGTTCCAGTGCAGCGTGTTGGCGAGTTTGTTCCCAGGTGTGCTGCTGTTACTGGGCCCATTTGTATCTCCAGCGCTGCCATTAAGCCACCATCAATTATGCATGCTGTAATTATTGACAGTGCCATGACAGCACATCTCACGTGGAGTGCTGCATTGCAGTGTTGATGCTTGGGGCAGACGGGAGAAATGCACGTAGAGCAGTTGGAACCCGATAAGCGCGTTGCGTTGGCTGTATCGGTCGTGTGCTGCAGAGTGTGTGTGTGTGTGGGGGGGGAGGTAAATTGAGTCAAATCTCTGTTTTCGCCTCCAACTGGCTTCACACCCTCTTCTGATGCATGTTGTGTTTCCACAGTGGGGCGACTACACCCACGAGGCTCGTGATTACAGGGACGCACAGACACTGGCAGCCACCGCTCTGCAGAATTTGGTTCCAACGCGATCACAAATGCAGTTTCATGTAATGCAACAGACTAATATTAACTGCTAATACGGTTCCCTCCATCCCTCCCATCTCCCACTGTTTCTCTCCCTCCTTTCATTTGAGGCTGGTATTATCATTGTAATCAAGCAGGGACCCGGCTAACGCGATCATTCTCTAAACCATCATGTAGAAATAATCCCCTCCTTCATATTTGATTATTGTAATAAATCTTTCAGTCACACAGTAGCGACGCACATCTCCCCCCGATCCATCACTCAGCGAGGACGAGCGCCGCGGAACGCAGGAGAGCTGCAGCGACGGGTGGAAGGCGGCCTCGTGTTCCTCCGCTCGCAGATCTCAGGTCTGCTCTGCTTGCTGCTGCTCTGGAGTTCATCATCTTTTTTTCCCTGTTTTTTTTATGTTTGCTGGCGAACAAACAGGAAACTCGCTCAGTCCGTCCTCTATTACTGACCTCAGCTCCCCCCCATCGGGCTGGATCACACAGGACAAGGTGTTCCTACAACCTGCATTCACACACACACGCACACACACGCACACACACACACACACACACACAACACAACACACACACACACACACACACACAATGTGGTTTAGAAATTTCCAGGGGCCAATTTGACAAGGCAAACCCACCTACAAACAAGGTGCACACACAATTATATGCACTGCGCAGCACATCTCTTAATAGCTCTATCTCTTTTTCTAGTACACAGACAGACACACATGCTCTCACACACAAACACACACACATAAACATCAGGCACACGCAAGCAGCAGAAGTCTGATTATCCAGAAATTCAGGAGACTGCAGAAAAGAGTACAGAAGCAGGCCTGACTCATCTCTTTGAAATAGTTCCTTTTTTATTCAAATTTACAAAAAGAAAAAGTACAACAGAAATAAATACACTTTGTTCAGCACGCAATTGTGGAATTGTATCAACATCGTGCAGGAGCGATGAAGTCGCTGGCTAGGCGCAGAACCAGAGGGAGGATGTGGTCTACTACCTCCTGACCCTCACCCAGCACCCTTCAAGCTACATGTCGGAATATTTAGATATGAAGGTGATACTCTGGTCCCGTGAGTGGGACTCGATCTTTCTCCTTAGAAAGGTCTCTTGATGAATGGCACCATGAGCCGATGCGTCTGAGCTGCAGCTCGGGGACCGGATCGGAGCCGGGAAGCTGCTGCAGAGAATTGATTCTATTTAAAACAAATGATTCAACTAATCACGGTTCTGATTGAACCACTCTGCCGGGGCTCAGGAGGTGTGATAATCAGCTCCGTGGAGTGGGTGAGCAGCCGCAGCGCCCCCCCCTCTGAAATGAGACAAATCAGGAGAATCCAAACTTTGATTTTTTTTTTGACCAATCAGCTGGGGCAGAACTCTGGATTAAAACCAATCACAGGGATGAAACACCTGCAGCCAATCGAGACGGTGGAATAAACAGCGAAATTAGTGAGGCAAGAAAAAGGTCACTTATTGATAAACCGCGGTAATTGCTTTCTGCGACGGCTGCCCGGGAAAGTTGGCAATGTTGTTATGAAAATAAGGACAGTTATTTCTGTGTTTAGAGACGGAGACACATTACATATGAATTCTAGGGAAAACACTGTCAGCATAATGATTTGGCAAAGCTGCACATTATTTCAGATCTTATTCTCAAAACAAACGGTTCCAAGTTGCTTGGCAGTCACTGTAGGTCTACCAGAGGAATTTAGATTCAGGTCCTCAGTTCTAATAAGTCTGTTTAATCATGACTCTGGTGTTCAAGAATCACCAGAGACCGGATCGGATGGGTTGTGAGGAAAAGGTAGTAACTAAAAGAGAACGTGAACTAATACCTGATAGGTTCTTGTACCTTAGTGGACAAGGGCCTTAAGGCTCCATCTTGTTCTTTTTAAATGTTTTCTTTTTAGATAAAGTACAGATGAGAGGAAATACAGTTTCATTTACAAACGTTTATGCTACTTTGGGGCCTGCATCATGAATCTGATAGCAAGCAAGGTGTTCTCTAAACTGCTTTTTATAAAGGACAGGATTTCTTACCCGTTGTGTTTTTTCCTTCCTGATAAGTCAGGCTGACCTGCAGGTTTCGTTTAAAAATCTATACACTTGTGTGTCTTGCTCCACTGGACATCTTTTCGTGACCTTTACTCATTTCCCAGATCTCAGCGAGGACAGTAGCCCCCTGAGTACAACGTTATTACAACGGAAATAATAATAAAAACATGATAGGAAACACTATGAAAAACAGGACTTCAACGTTGGCACAGAGTCAAATATGAGGCATCTAAAAACCTGCATAGCTGCTTTCAGACATGCAGTGAACTCAGGGTAATGACAGTCTCCGAAGGGGCTGGATGAGGGACCTCACATGTCCGACAGAGCTGCTCTGTGCTGTCACCACAGTTTCTCCAGCCAGCCCCCTCGTAAAAACTCTTTTCACTGTGCGAGAGTGTGTGTTTCTAACACGACAGACACAAAAACAAAATAAAAAACCCAACCTGACAGAATACAAACATCTGATGAAGAAAAGGAGGGGCCAGTGGATGAAATCCATAGATTAAACCAACCAAGATGTTCAGAGAGCTTTTTGGTGACAAGGGCCGAAGACAGTGTCAATTTGCCGTAAACAAAAAAAAAACATGACCTCCACAGCAGAATTTACACGTAACGTTCTGCGGGGAATCTCCTGCTGCGTTGTTCACGTGTGAAGGCAACACAACTGGTCCGGCCCCTCTCCAGAGTTCATGTCTGAACACACTTGTGTCCTGACGCTCATAAAGGAGATGGAAGGCTTTGGTAGCTTCAGGGTGTTGAGTTATTAATGATCAGCCATAAACAACCCCCCCTCCCCCAGGTTCTGCAACCCCCACTCTCCTCCACTTATTGTGCAGTATTTGTACATTGGTCCTGAAACCATCCCCCCCACCCCCCGCCCGCCTGCACAGTGGCACTGTAGTAGACACGTGTGTGGCCCAGGTACTGTAAAGGGTACAGAGGTGCGTGTATGGGTTGGACGACTGCCAGAGAGCAGCCCGACCTCCTGATTGGTCATCCCGAGCGTTGACAGGATGACGAAAAGCAAAGCGGGCCAGACATCGTGTTTGTGACTTTACAGTGAACCAGTGATAAACAGTGACATTTTCTGTGATGGCACATCAAAGTTGTCCACGTTCAGGTTTAGGCTCTGTGGTAATAGTCCTCTCTCAATTTGTCTTGGTTGTTATTCCACAACGTACGTTAGATTCCTGTATGCCCAGCGGTCAAGGCAGAGGAAAATGCAATATTAACATTGCCCTTGAGTTGCGCCGCCTGGAATGTATGAGAGATTACATTTCACTTGCCAAAACAGTGAAAATCTCACTTTTAATCGGGCAGTAATTGTGTTTCTAAAGAGCAAAGTAAATATCTATCAAACTTTGTTCCATATCTCTCAGGCAATGCAACACCACCAGCAGCAATGCCCCGAAATCTCATTGCAAATTTCTCATTTGAATTCGGCAGAATAATAATCCAGATTTTCTTTGGGAGAAACACTGATTTATTTTTTTGTTGCAGCATGCCTTGCAGGGGAGTTTCTCCTCACTCCGCTGGATTTTCATCAAATTGGTTTTTCTCACTGGGACGGACCAGCTCACAGGCTTCCTGTAACTAATATTTTCGCACAACAAACTTTCGCCAGAGGCCACATGTATAATTGAATCTGCGGCTTGTCCATCTCAGAAGGGAGCTACCACAAAACAAACCTGAACCTGTTCACTTAGTACACACATGTTAGAAAAAAGCACAAGCTCTTGTTTTCAGTCCAGGAGGCTGCAGCGTCCGGCTCCGTGGATCAATTTCTAGTCTAGCGAACATACAGAGCTGCTTTCCCACACGTAAGTTCTGTTTGTTTCTTTTTTTTTTTTTAACTTATTTTATATATTCTCTTTTAGCAATAATATTCAGTGGTATTTACAATTGAAACGTTTTTACACACAGTCAAAACAATGTATGTTTTTCTTTTCTTGTTGAACTGACATCTTATAAAACAACTGTAATCTTTGACATGATTCATGATCTATTACTGAACATCACACAGTATAAAAAGTGCTTTCTAGCTGAAAAGCTCCAGCTCATTTGCATCCTGACCTTTAACGAGCAAAAAGAAGCCTATCATGGGATCTCTCTAATTTCATTCCAAACGTGTGGAAAGTTTTCATTTGAGGCAGAATGAGCGTTCAAGACATGAGGCCAGACTGCCGTTTTTTTTTGGGGGGTGTTTTCATAACTCATGCATTCTTTTGAGGACTACGATGTGGGGCGGGGGGGTGAGGGGGTGTACTCCTTCCATAAAGAATAATGGAGTCCTCATTACTCCATATATGTGGATGCTTTAATAATTTAATGTCGTACAATCAAAGCCTTATATTTATAAATGTGTCTGTGTTTGTATGCGAGTCTTTGTAGACACACGGAAAGTAAACTGTGCGAGAGGAGTGTGGTGTGGTGGGGTGGGGGTGCGCACGGGGGTGGGGGGGTTCACATCCCTCAATCGTTCCCGTTTTTCACGATGTCTGTTTTCCTCGTGGGCTTAGAGGAGGTTGAATCTTTTGCAGGATTTAAATGATTCATCATTTTCATTTGGAATGAAATAGTGAGCTGAATGATTCAATTTTCTGCCACTGCAGATGGAATAAAAAGTAACTGTTTCTGTACAATCGTCTCCCTTCTCCCATCCGTTCCCATCTCTATACATCCGGCTCTCCTATTCCATTCATTTCTATTTTCAAATATATATATATAGTTTATCCACTGTGTGTTGTAATAGTTACTTAACTTCCTCGTTAAATGTTTACTCTTTGCACGTTGTCCCAAAAACTTTATATTTCGCAGCTTATAGGTATTGTAGGTCTCAGTAGTTAAATAGTCTCTGGATGTGAGGAGTTGTCCCTGCCACTCTTCCTCTTTCTTTGTTAAA
The DNA here is from genome assembly GCF_947347685.1 of Pleuronectes platessa. Classification (NCBI taxonomy): domain Eukaryota; kingdom Metazoa; phylum Chordata; class Actinopteri; order Pleuronectiformes; family Pleuronectidae; genus Pleuronectes; species Pleuronectes platessa. The sequence goes on along the minus strand of NC_070638.1, from coordinate 19,117,223 downwards.
CATCTTCAAATTACACACATACACTCATGCATACATGTGCATTTATCCACTTTTGCTCACACGTCTATATCCCGCCACAGATTTCCCTAACGCACAGACACACATGCACACCAACACACATACATACATGCGTTCAACAAGAAACGATCTCCTCCTTGGTTCCTGCTGTTTCTCATTCCATACGTGAGAGTTGAATTGAATTGAGTCCTGGATGTTTGAGTTGTTTTTCTTTGTCCGAAGCGTTTCACAAATTGTTGCTGCCCCGAGCACAAGCAGCCTCTGCATTGTCTCAGTATCAGTGCCCAACCATATCAGCGTTTCAACACTTATTGCTTTAAATTACATCAATCACTCCCTCCCTGCCCTCGCACTCTCGATCCTCCCTAGGCTCATTTTTCTCCGTCTCTTTTTATTTCTTTGCCTCTTCATCTTTCTCCCCTTTAACTTCTCTTCACATTATTCTAGCGCCGGTTGCCTTTTCATCATCCTCCTATTCCCTCCCTTCCTCTCTTTACCCCCTTTGCCCTATTTGTTTCATTTTTATCATCCCCTCAGTCTTTCCCTTCCTCTCTAGCCTGCTCTCCTCTATCTTTTTTCTCTTTCTTCTCAGGCTCCTCATTCATTTCATTCTCCTTCTTGACACACTCCTCAACTTTCTCCTTCTCTTCCTTCTCTTTTTCTCTTACTTTGAAAAGCTGGGCTAAATTCTCAAACGGGGGACCCCACTCATCCAGCCCCGCTCCCCAATCCTCCTTTTCTGCATCCTTCTCCCCCTCGCTCTCCAGTGAGCTGAGGGATCCAGCCCTGGACCCTGTCCCCTCCAGGCCGTACACCTGCACCGAGTCATACGGTGGCTGTGAGGGGTCAAAGGTGACCTGGGCAAGGCGCAGTCGTAGGAACTCACCCACCCTCAGTGCCAAGGAGGGACCCCCGGGCCCTGGAGCATCTCTTGCTGCCTCCATCCCTGGAACCCAACCGGCCCCAAAGCCCATCACACCACTATACGCTCCTCGAGGATGCCCTGGAAAGGGCAAAAGCTGTGGGGTCATATCCCTTCTGCCCAAAACGTACCCTCCCAGACCCATCCGATCACGCCAGTCCCTTATAAAGCCAGGTGTTTCCTGGTAGACAGGTGGAGGCCCGGCCAGTGATATCCCTCCACCCTCCCTGTCTGGCCTTGCCACCACAAAGTTGCTTCCCATCTCCAGTCCTCCCCTCCCCAAGGTGCCAGGGTAGTCCCTCTGTCCAGACATCTCCCTGTGCAGCACAGTGGCATAGTTGCGTCCATTGGAAGGTTGCTGTTGTCCATCTCCGCTTCCTCCTCCTCTTCCTCCACCTCCTCCTCCGCTGGAGTCAGACTCATTATGGCCGGAGCTTGTGCGATTTGGGGACAAGCCGGCACGGGAAGCCCTGCGTCCTGCCAGGGGGAGTGTAGCCGAGTCGCTCATCCAGCCTCCCCCCCCATGACCCTGGCCAACCACGGAGCCAGATCGGGTCAAGACGAGATTATGCTCCCTGGGAAACGACTCCGACTGCACCTGGAGGGAACGTAGGCGAGCATGAGTGGTTTCAGTTTGGGGCCGTGGGTGGGTGTGGTGCCGTTAGGTTTGGTTACAGTGAATCAAAATGAAAATGAGAAAAATTTGCCAAAGCAATAGGGATAATTTAATAAAAGGCATAAAAAAACAGAAAGATGAAGGGAATGTGATTGTGGCAGAATGGACAAAAAGCAGGAGATGGTGGTGATAGGAAATGAGAGGAAGGAGGGAGAGGCAGACAATGAGCAGAACAGATTGGGAGAATAGAAGAGTTGGAAGAAGCCATAGATATTAAGTGAGCTCTAGAATGAGCTAACACTGCACTGTGAGAGGGAGATGGAGGGGGAAGTGATTGAGAGATAAAATATTTGAAAATTAAATAAAGAAAGGGCCAGAGAGAGTTGCTATGGTCTAATAAATAAATGAAAACACAGAAAAGATCGTTAACAGCAGGAAAAAAATGTGCTGATAAGTCTGAATCAGCATCCTGGACATTTCTGCTGCCTGATTAAAAACATAACGCTGTTGTAATCACTGCAATAATATAGAGCTCCAGGTTGAATGCAAAAGTTATATTATAATTTTTTATATTTGCTTAATTACTATATTTCTTACTGGGTTGCTTATTTTATTGAATAATTAACTCATTCATTTAACTTTAATGCTTTTCCACTGCAATCATCTATTAATAATAAAGTAATTTATTCAATTGTAATTCATTACTAAATGGAACATCTATCAGTTTTTCTCCATCCGGAAATATTTAGCCAACTGTCCATCCATCCATGTGTTGGAGTAGAGAATCATTTCAATGCCAGTGTCACACCTAATGTGTGGAATGCATTATTGTCACAGGGTAGAGTGAAGGATGGACTTCATTAACTTACGTTTTCCCTCCAAGCTAACTACACTCTAAGAGTACATAGCAATGTGAATAATGACTAGATTAAATTTCCCATTATCTTTCAAAAAGCTCCTGAAACTGACAGCGCAGAATAACACCCTTTTAATTAATGCACAAAATCTAAAAGTCAACCTGTATTTTTCTCCACAGTGAAATAGAGCTCAACAACGTGGTTCCAGAAGTACAAATCCAATTCTTTTTCTGAATAGAGATTTTCATTATGAGTCATAATATAAGTTACCATCCAAGGTAGACTTGTCTGTATGATATCAAATGCGTTTTAAGAAAAATGTCGTACTTCTCTACCCACAATCCTCAGGTGTAATAGCATCGTCTCCATTTAGCAGAGCTCACTGTTACCATGGAAATGTTTACCACAACCGCGAAAATCACGCCTGCTCCTATCGGATGGTTCAGTGCTACATTAGGTTTACCACAGAGCAACCACGAAAAGAGAGAGAGAATCACTAAAACAAGGTTAAATCAAGTAGAAACACTGGAAGTCATTAAGGAAACTTTCACAATGTTTTATAGGGATTGTGGCTCCTTTACTCTGAAATAAATATGTACAGTCTTCTACTTTGGCCTTTTTCAACATCTTTTTGCTCTAAATCAAATATTCAATGGTCCTGATTCCCATCGTAGCTGGTTGACCTGGTTGCAGACTTAAAACTCTCTCCTGAAACATCGATGGATCAAATTAATGGTAAATTTTACTTCTGAAAAATGTATGCTCTTCCTTTGTCATTAATTTAAAAGGGTGTAAAAAACATTGTATAGATTTTTATTGTATCATTTGCTGTCTTAGATTTGAAATACTATCTAATAATAAACTTGTTGTTGTTATTAATATTGCTAGCAATACCAACACGCCATTGGATACTTGTCAGTAATTTAACATATTTTGGAACAGTTTAATTTAGTTTACCTTTAACCACACAACCTGGCAGAAAATAAGGATGGTGCTAACACGCAACTTCTGAGGAGAATGGCACCAGACAAAAAAAACCTCTCCCTTCAGCGGGTCTCCACAATCCTTACCCAGTCGCCGTCCTGACTGTGGTTCATTTTCTCCTCGTTGCTCCCCTCGGTGCAGTTGCTTGCAGTCCTTGTCCCTCCCCCTCTGTCATGGCTGTCACTGGTCCTTGGCGTTCCTCCGTCGGACGTGCTCACGGCACTCTGGGGTGCGGTCCCTTCTCGGCTTCCCGCGCAACTCCCCATTCGGCTTCCGTCCGTGGGGGTAATGTAAACTGCCCCAGACTCCATCGCCCCCGCCATGGCCCCCTGGTTCTGGATGACCAGGGAGTGGTCTGGATGGCCACCAGGGAAGCGGTATCCCATCTCTGCCATGCCTGGTTCTAATGTGCCGCCTGGCGTGCGCCGGAGAACCGGTAAAGTGTGGCTGCTGTAACAGAGGCGACCATAGAGGGGTCCTACTGGGCCTGTGTAGTTGTGATCCACACCCGGATTCTGAGCCCAGCTGTAGGTGCGAGCTTTGTCTTGGCTGCGATGTGTGTAACGTCTGAAAGAGACAAGACAACATTCTCCATTTAGCTTTAGTAAGCGGTTTATTTTTGTAACATCGTTTTTCTGTATCTGACATAAGAGAGGAAATAAATGCCTCAGGTGTTGATCAGAATGGAAACTGGGTAAAGTGATTTCTGATTTCTGAGACCATGTTTAGAGGCGTTGATGCTCTGTAAAGTATTGAATCCATATTGTACTGTACTCCTGTTATTTTTTTACTTAGATGGACAGGCTAACATACAAGGGCTCATCCAGTGATTTAGTTTTCACCTATATACGATATGTAATGTTATGTAATAATATAAAACATTACAATCATCACCTTGTGATTGTATGCCTCCATCAACCGGTCAAATTGCACTTTAGATCCATGTGTGTCCAGACACTTTATGACAGGTAATTAAATTAAACTTTAAGTTTATATTATCATAATTAAACCTAGAGTCCAGGTGAACTTTTGCACTCAATCTCATGGATTCTATTAAAATCCGTAACTTTGGGCACTAGGGGCACTAGTTTGATTACATCATGAAGCAAATGGGATCATGTGAGTTGTTGTCTTCCCCATAAATTGTCGTCTCGTAATCCTCTTGGGTCAACAGCGGTCTAGTCGTTTTTAGACATGACGAATTGTTACAGATTATATTTTTTTCATCCTTGAGTCCAGGTGAACATTTGTACTCAATCTGAAAGGATTCTTTTTGCTAAATTTGTGCATTAACAAAAGCCACATTCTGTTATATGTCCCTCAAAGCCTTAATGAGACATCTCATTAATAATCGGGACAGATGGACAGCTGGAAAACATCTAAAAACAACATGGCAGAAGCATAATCAAAATATTAGAAACCGATGCAGTGAAGGCTGAGATATCAAGGCTTCTAGCTCTGTAGTATGCGGATGGAATAACAAACTGTTGTAATGCAGCTGTACTGTGGAAACGTTTTAGTCTCCAAGTCCAAACTAAGAAATTCCTGACAGCAACTTCAGGGTAACTTCTCAGACAGGGGATTGTAAACCACTGCTGCTCCTCCTCGTGACAAGCAAACACAACTTCATGTGTTTCTGTAAGATCACAGCAGCACCACAAAGTACAGCTTCAAAGTTACCCTGAAGTTTAACTATTGTCTCCTCTGTGACTCAGTGCCACCAGAAATGAAATATTCAAAGGTTCACAGAGGTAGTATTATTCACTGCAGGGATATTTCATTGGATTGCATTCGATCCGGACGGTTTCTCATGTTGCTGTGACCACCTCCATAAACCGCGAGAAGCAATTTTGGATAAACTGAAGGCTGGCTTTGTACTTCTTTATGGCCGCTCTATATGGCTTGCATGAATTCATCGGAGCTAATTATTAGTCCAAAGGCAATAACAATGTTTCACAGAAACATCAAAGTGGGTGCAAACGGCTCTCAGATGTGGCAGAACATAAACAAGCTTTAACAAAAAGAGCACAACAAAGTGGTCCCCCCGGACTGCGAGGCCTGATAGCCTTCTGTCTCTGCGTCTTCATCGGCGTCTGATTATGACCACGGAGCTTGGACCCGATCGCTAACTTAAATGGATCAATTAAGTGCTGGACAGGGATGAAAGCTTTTACTTTGAAGGGGTTAATTTAGTTTCCTCCCTGTGATAAGAGGCAGACTATGATGTTATTTAACTGTTATATATATTTGTATCAGCACGTATAAACAAACTCCCCCACACGCTCCTGCCCCTACTTACACGTTCCTGCTGTCTAGAGTGCGATAGCCGTGCGTGCGCGAGCTGTGCGGCGCACTCTGGAGCGCCGCGATGTCAAAAGCGGCCGTGTCGGCCTCCCCCCCGCCCTCGTCGTCGTATGTTATGATGTTCTCTCGAACGTCGTCCTCCTCCAGCGGTGACAGGGAGTCACGCTTCTGACGGCGCAGTGACAATGACAGGGCGCTCACCGCTGCAGAAGGAGGGGGGAGTGGATGTAGGATATTGAGGCACGGGAGAAAAATTGGAAGAATAAAAAAGAATGATGAACAAGAAGGTGATGGGGGGAGCACAAGTCACAGGGGAAATAAAGGGGAAGGAGGAAAATGAGAGGGAGAGAAAGGGAGGGGAAAAGGAGTCAGACAGACAAAGAGGTGAGACACAAACAGAGACAAAACGAATACAGAAGAGGCCGTGGGTCAGAGGGCTGCTCTATCATATCAGCAGGCTGCATGCCTCCGCTCTGTAATTGTACTTTGAGCTCCAGCCAGGCAAATGGACGTTTTGTTCTCCCATGATCCCGTATTCCCAGGGCAGAGAGCTGCATTTGACCCAGGGCTGTGGACAAAGAGCCCGGCTGTGGCAGCTCTTCAACAGATGTCTGACAAGACTAAATGGGATCGAATCTACCTGAAGAGATGCGTCTTGTTTGCTATGCAGTATTTAAAATGAATAAACTCAACAAAGATTCAGCACATTGATAAAATGGGGGAAATATGTCATTGCCAGGCCGTTTCCAGACATGAACAAGCAGCAGGAGATTCTACGGGTTAGATTTCAGACCAGGGGTAGCGGAGGATGACAATGCAGGTCATCAACATCGGCCTCAGCCCCTTAACATGAAAAACTCTTGATACATCTTCTTCCTCCATGAGTGTGGCCCTGCTTTTTCATCCTGAGATATTTGTATTCTTTTGGTTTTTGTTCAGTTTTGTGTCCGTCTGGTGTTACAAACATTATGGCCACTGCCTCACAGTACATCCCCGGTGGATCTCCTGCTGTGTTCTCACATGAGCTCATCGGGACATTGTCCTGAGATTTGAATATGAGGGCAGCAGATATAACTGTGGAGAATGTCCGGAGCCTCTCACTCAGACGTTTGCGTTTTCACAAACAGCTCAATTCAGTGTCTGAAAGAAAATGTAAACAGTTAATATTCATTCATGTAGAGTCCAACCTGACGGACCTGTCAATAACCTGAGCTAATGTTATGTACATATATCTTTTTTTTAAATCACTTGATCAGAAACGGAACCTGAGCTCAGTCAGAGTCGATAAATAAAAGCAGATCCAAGGATAATCGACCATGCCAGGTTTCCTTGTGACTTTGGAAGCAACTCTAGGTTATGAATGCAGATCTGAGCTTGTTAAACAGCCGCGCTCGTGTTTCCAACTGATGTCAGAGCAGTTAACACTCTGTATTATTCCTTTCTGAAGCCTTTTCTCTTGTTTTCGGTTTTAAAACACCAGCCTCCAAACAACAAAGATTCCGGAGTAAAGCTCAAATTTGTGTCTCTTTATTTGTGCTCTTACTTGAATATATATTCATCTTCTTCCTCCACTACTCTCTTACGCATGTTAAGCTATGTCTGGATATCATTGTTTGGAGGCGGGGTTCAAACAAACATCCACATATACTGGCTCCAATTGGAATCGACTTGTCTTTCTCAACATGTGCATATACCGGGCATGTGTATGTGCTGGTGTCTGTCTCTATGGATTTACAGTAGGCGGTTAAGCTATCGCTGTAAATCAATCGACACTCTTTTGTCGGAGGTTGCATTATTTGATTTCCTAAGGAACTAATCCAATGATCCCTAAAAATCACTGGGAAATCTCTACTCTTTCCAAACAATTTGAGGGTTCACCTACATGTCATTATGCGTATTTAAGTCTTCCCTCACAAGGCGTGAAATGCAAATGATCCAAATCCAACCTTATGTATACGCCAAACGGCTTTTTAATAACCACATGGCCTCCTGATGGAGCTACTGTCAGAGCTCCTGTAGGAACATTTGGCTTTTTGCAAAAGGCCAAAGTATTCTGTTCAGGGTCAGCCTCATGTAGATAAGAAAAACTGGACGAAAAATCGAGCCGACTTTTGAAGCTAAAAAATGAGGCGACTGTTAAAAAGTTTGATGTGTTTCCTGGAACAGTTTATGCCCTTTCCACTTAGAGGACTAAATTCGAGACTCCACCAAAAGCGACTCAGCGTGATCACCTTCACGGCGTGTTGCTTTCCCTTCTTGATTGAGCCGCTCTCCTGCAGAATGATAATGCTCCCCATCTATAAGGCATGAGTAGTGATCCAACAGACTGAATAGAAATGACAATGACGCTGGCCACGAGCCAAAGCCGTCTCGGCACCTCGACACTATCCAATTGAGAATTTGAGAGCTTCTGCAGAGGTGGCTGTGACATTTTATTATGCCGCTATCAAAAAACCAGACGGCCCAGATAATCACTCACAATTGTTGTTTCAGCAGTGATTAATGCTGACCTTGCCAGAGGAGATAACCGGACCAAAATTGGGAGGAAAAGTAAACCTCGCTACTGAGCAGCTGTGACTAAGAGAAATATTTACGCTGCCGCTCCCATTATTTTCCTATGCAGATTAAGCCTCCAGGGGTGTAGCGGAGGATAAACTGCCCTAAACACTATTTACTGATCTTTTTTATTTATAGATTTGCATTAAACTCCTTTACAGGCAGTAAATCTTAATGGAATGACTTTACTGGATACTATACACAACGATAAGTGTCGTAGTAAAAACATGATGTAAGGGTCTTTCAAGGGACAACACTTTTTATTATTTTTTCACTGTTGTTAATGTGCTAATCCCTGATTTCATCACTGTGTCAAAGTATTTACCCAGTAGTGTAGCAACACAAGCCAGGATGGCCAGCAGGGCGGCAGTACTGAGGCCAGGAGACGGCAGCGTGGACTGCTGGGGGAGACACACCGCCTCTCTTTCAGAGTCCCACTCGCCCTCGACCTGTTGGTTCTTCTCCTTCTCCCCCGCCCGAGCTCCCCCTCTCAGGCAGGGACAGACGGACACGGTGACGGTGCTGGTGCTGGTGAGACCCGACGTGCCGTCCCTCAGCACCAGGGGCACAAAGAGCGTCAGGGTGGAGGACTGGGAGCGGGACAGCGGCTGAAGCTGGGAGAGGAGCACCAGGCTGGCTGTGGTGCCTGGAGGAAGGAAGAGAGGGAGGAGGGTTACTCATCTGTTGTTAGCCGCATGCTGCAATTTCACTTATTTTCTCTGCTGAATGGACGCAGGATGATACAGTTTGGAAATAATGCACCGAAATTACCGTGCTCATGTTTGGAAAAATGTGTGATTCCAATCAGTGGGTGATTGGTTTACACTACACAGGAAGGAGGCGGGCCAGCTTTGCCTGGTCTGTGTTGATGCTCTGCAGCTACTTCCAGAATATACAATATACTCTCACTTTTGACCGTTCATGTGCTGGATGATTGTGTGTGATTGCTGCTTAGAAACAGTCTCTGGTGCTGAGTGAAGTTAGACAACTTTGTGTTCATCCTATCTGATTTATCTGCAATAAATGTTTTTAAATGATTTACTTAACTGCTCTTATTTTTCATACATTTCATGTGGGCTATTTCAAAGGTCGGGTAAGCAATCAACACAATCTTCTAATCGAAATTTACAACTTTTTAAAGTAAAAGCCTTGTTATGCAGCTCAATATAAAGCACTACTTTAATAAAAATAACGAAAGAGAACTTCCTGAAGAGGAAGTGATGTCTTGATGGAGAGTGTCACCTGATATGCAGGGTCAGATATTATTGGCGTAAGGCTGCTCGTTGCTGTAGTTTATCCAAGGACGTGGAAGAAGATTCAAGGCACACAACCCCCCCCCCCCCCCCCCCCCCACTGAATGCTACAGAGCGCTGGTTGCCTGTTTATTAAAATCGTTTTAATATTAAACATATTTCGTGTCCAAATCACTCAAATATCGACACTGCACTTCCCTCGACCACGAATAACACACATCCCTTGTGTTCTTTCATTTGTGAACTTATATCACCACTGGAGCTACACTGTCTCCGTCCGGAATATCAGTGACAATAATTTGAACAAATTGGATAAAACTACAGAGGAGAGTCTCAATTAGGCCAAATAGAATCCTCCTCCTCTCTCCTGCAGCTAGACTTCATGATTTATTACTCCTGGTTGGCAAGAAGATCTGAAAACATTAAGTCTGATACACTTCACACATAAAAATGTCTGCTCACACCTGACTCCTGTCCTGAGTGGGTGGTGTGCAGCAGAAGCATCCACACCACCATGTTTGTATTCTTTTCTACAACTGAACATATCAGGTCCATACATCTCTAAAGTAATTTTTTTTGAAGATGCCGCAATTTTTACGACATCGAGGGATTCAGTGAGAGCAGGAGAAAGAAAACCACTAATGGCCTCCGTTGGTCTGACTCCTCTTCCTGTTGTCCCCTGTCCTGTCAGGGTATCATGGATTGAGGCGTCGACAGAAAAAAATGTGGAAAATATTCCATCAGCCCATTTGTAAGAATGTGGCTCAATCATCAAAGCAAAAACTCCTGCAATTTAAATACAGATCACATTGTTCTGAGTGAGCCTTTGTCAGACAACTTGTCCACATGAGATCAGAACGTGTTCTCTGTCTGAGCCCTGGTGTTGGATGACACATCAAACAGGCCTTTGATTCGTCCTGTCACTGACTCTATCCCCCTGATCCCTGATCCAGCAGAGCAAGTTCACTCCTCAGGCTTTTGTAAAGTTTAGGAACGATTAATGGGCTGGTCACCAGTGGGAGGCCTGCGAGAGCCTGCGAGAGCACTCAGATCATCAGCTGCCCACCACAGAGGGTGGATAGTGCTGTTGCATGTGACAGCTAGACAAACATTTACAGCGGACAGTTCCTGGTGACCACAGAAGCATTTTCATCATTTAGAATAAGACAGTTTTGATCAGAGATGGATGAATCAATATTCCCCTCAGCTCTACGGAGTATTGATTGTCTTTAAGATCATTGGTTCGCATTAAGAGCCCTTTTTATTCACATCTTTTATTCCCACTCTCTTTTACTCGTTGTGTTCACTATCACTGCTTTTAACGAATGGTTTAAACCTACTGTGAGTTGTTCAGAGTAGGCATAGCACCAAATGGCAAGCAGACAAAATTGGCAATTAGCTGGCAAACAAAGTAGAGTGTTTAGTAGATATTTCCCTCGGGAGTCGGTCGGAACTCAAATAAATCTCAAACTGAGAGTTAATATTGGGCTAAATAAACCGTCCAGAAACCAAAGTTTTTCAAGTGAATGTTGCCCCGTGTCTGCTGGATGTGAAGATAAGCAACTGCTATGTTCACCATATCTACTGAATGAAGTAGTAATACTGCATGTACATCACATCGTACTTAGAGTTTGATCCACAGGGGTCCAATAAATATATCAATACAGCTCAGTTTTGTCAAAAGACACGGTGAGTCCGACTGATCCTCCTGCTCTTCTCTATCGTCCTGCTCAGAATGACACAGAAAAAAACTCTTCAGTAAATGTAAGGTGCCCCGATGTTTGTAACCCTGTCTCCCACAGGCATGGTTACTGCTTGATTTCCCCAATTACAGAAATGTGCAGTGTAAAAGATCAGTGGGCACCTGACCCCCACATGAACCTTTACAACCTTCATCCCTTCCTTTCCTTTAAATTGGCTGGAATTGTCGGGGCCGTCTGGCAAACCTGTCTAATCGCGTCTGTGAGGAGTTGACACATAATGATTGGCGACTGTGATGTTCGGGGGCTTTTGTCGGCAACTTACAAAACCCGTTCGGTGACAGGAAAATGTTATAGTGTGAAATAAGGTTTAGACAAGATACACGGACAAAGTGTGTATAACTACAAAATACCCTATGGAGTTAAGTTTCCTTTTATTTAAAATTCTTGTAATGCAAATCAATGTTTTGATTTTGCATTACAATCTGACATGTGCATGTTTTATAGAGTTGCAAAGCATCCTCGGTGTCAACCTCCTCCATGAAGTGACAGTTCTTATAGGTTGTACTTTGCCATAAAATGAGGCAACAAAACAGCAAACAAGACAATAAACATTTGTAGCTAATTTAATCAGAGTCATTCTCTACATTCAGGTTAGAGGTCTCAACAAACCCTGTTGTAAAGGTTTTATGTTTTATTCAGAATATGTATTGTCTTCAAGCATACACACACACACACATACACGCACACACAATCACACACACACACACAAAATATAATTTTAGTCCAAATATGTAGTTTTTGTCTGCAAAAAAAGGTGAATATGTTGTGAAATACAATACATTAGTGATCTGATTTTTGCTCAGTATATGTGTTGAAGTGGTTGTTTATTATCACTTAAACAAAAATCCCACAAAGAATTTGATTCAGAGGAGTCTGAATATTAAAAACTACTGTTTACATTAATGATTTCCTTACACTCTGTGTACAATACATGTGTGTATTTGTGCAGGAAAAGGGGCGACAGGAAGTCACCCACAAACAGAGCGTACATGAACAAATACTAAGCAGCTGAATTCAATTTGGTTGAAGAGAATTAAAAGAAACAGCAGTGATTTCTTCAAAAGCTTTCCAGTGCAAACAGTAAGTATATGTGGTAGCTGGGAGGAGAAGATGGATGTAAAGGATATGGGAAGGCAAACAAGAGGGACGAACAAAAGAGAGGAGAATAACAAAGCAAAACAATGGAGCCGCCAGAGTTGGGAGATGGATGGTGGAAGAGAGAGGCAGAGACAGAAAAAAGGGAGGTGGGAGCTGGACAGAGAGGCGGAGGGTTTGCAAGGAGGGTATAGGAAAGACAGAATGGTAGAAAAGACGAAGATGGAAAGAGAAAGGCGGAAAGAAAATGCGGGATTAAGAGCCTTAAAAAAGTAGGGAAAAAACAGTGTGCGCCTGCCAAGGGAACAAAAAAAGAAAGAAGAGGAAAAAAAGGGAATTAAGAGAAATACAGGGGGAGGGAGAGATTGAGTGCTTACCACCACTGTCCCTGACACTGAAGTTGAGAGCGGTGCTGGACTCCGGAGGGATGCTGAAATACACGGTGCTGTCATTCCCTCCCTCATCTCTATCAATCGCCCGCAGCACCTGCACCACCTGAAACGAGAAGATAGAGAGAGAAGGGGAGATTAGGCGAGGGGAGGACGGATATACACGTGCGGGTGGAGGTGTGGGAAGCACGGAGACAAGAGAAAAATAAGAACACTTACACGGAGAGTGCTTTTAGCTGCGAAACCATTAGCGGGAATCAAAGTGAGCCAAACTATTAGTAGAGAGGCACAACTGAACTGTGCGCCACCTAAATGAGTGTCTGACGTGAGGCGCCTTTAACAAATACAGTGTGGCTTTCAATTTAGTAATAGCATCTGCACAAGTCTGGGGTAGCTCGATTAATCTGAGAGAAAATCTCCCCCCTGCTTACGCTGATATGTAATTTGTTTTTAATGAAAAACTGCAGTCGTCATTACACAAGCCCTCCTTTTGGAAACGCTTTCGAGTGCCGGTTACCAGACTGAAAGTGAGGATGAAGGGTGCTGCATTCTCCCTTAGTTAGTCTGTGTCTCTCGGGCTTTGAGCAGATTTGTTATGTACAGTCACATTATGCTATCAGTCGCCTCGTGCGAGCATTCAAATGCACATTTTTCCTAACGACTTGTCACAGGGAGACACGCGCACCCGGCCCCAACATGCTGAGGAGATATTATAATCGCTCTTTCTTGCACTGTCTCCCGCTCTTGCGTACACTCGCAGTATACACAAACACAGACATCACAGGGAAACAACAAATCTACGTCGGTGCCCATAGAATCACAGATTTAGTGGCACCACAACAAAGACACAAGCGGAGCAATGAGAACACCAGCGAACACAACAGATGGGCCAAGACACCAAATTACGGCAATGGAGCCAGTGTGGAATACTGAAGATGGAGGGGCGGGAAAAAACAGATAGAAAGAAAGCAAAGGATGGTTTCCAGGGAGAGATGGAGTGAAGGATTTCTATAACGGAGAACGGATCGAGTAAGAACACAGCGATGAACACAAATAAAGCAGGAAGGACGGCCGGAAGGAGGGAGGTCGTCTGAGAAGAGGCTCGAGTTTAATCACAATGTGAATAGCTGCTGCGTCGTGATAACAGGGCATCGAGGATTCACCTGCCTCCATTGTGACTGGGCGAGCTGTAGCTGCATGCTGCCGTATGTGAATAGATGGAGCTTTGTACCACTGCACTCCATATTCTCCACATACTTGAATGGGCAGGGCTTTGAATACCAGGCTTCCTCATTTGAATGGAGGGCAACTCTGAAGCATGTCTAGTGGGAGACGTCACTATTTGAAGCAAATGAATTGGACTTTTCAAGACTGATAGTAAGAACCTCTCATCTAATTTCTTGTAGGGCAAAACAACGATGTGTTTACTGATTGGCCTTGGTGTAATTATAGGATTTGTACAAGCATGTAAGTCAGTGAAAGGAACATGGATCAAATAATAATAATAAGTCAAGGTGTTTCTGTCATTTTGGTTTCTGATGTTTGTGCAAGTGCCCATTTTCTCTGGTAAGTCTGTTGTTAATCAGTTTATTGATGCAATAACCATAGGGTGTATTGTCATGATTGACAGCTGAGGCTGAATTGTGATTTGTCAAGCATTTATAATGGTGGGACCTCAGTACCACAATTCCAATCACCAAAGGACTCTGGCTCCAAATTAGTTATTTTGCTCAAGATGGCAGCATTTGGATCTGGGACATTTTAGCTTCATTACTGAATATGCTGGAGGAAGTAGAAACAATTCATCCATCTTTATTTACAAATTATGGTCTGTGCTGGTATTACAGTCCAAAGATGTTTCTTGTCAGGTTAAAAACATACTTCAACCCCAACTTATGCCTTATCCAATGGTCAAAAGAGGCAATGCATGCTGGTCGCCCCGGTCCAGCTCCCCCACCCCCACCCTGTATGCATCATTGGGAGATGAATGGTCAAAGATAGAAAAAAAAAAAACATCCAGCACTTTTCCAGTTGAGGAATTTAACAACCCATAACTCAAGGCTTCCAATAAACTAAACTTTTAAGAGCCTTGTGAGGCTGTGGTACTAATGTTTTCATGGCCGTCCCATTAATAAACATGGATGTTACAGCATAGACTGAGTCACAGAACACAGGACGTGCTGTTTGTTTGGTGGCAAAAACATTTGCAGGACTGACAATAATAAAAGATGTCTTGTGAATTATTGATTTTCTGTCACGTGACTGAATCGCTGGAGCTTCTGGGACCAGCTTAAGTCGGTCACTGGCCCAAGACGGTGTCCGAAACATCAAACCCCCTGATCATTTGTCCGTTTGCTGCACTGCATATAATATGAATTCCTCTCATTTTTATTCAGCTTCTTACTGTTTTCTCACCACTGTTTGGCTGCATGTTGATACCACAACTCCTGCCAGAGGCAGTCAATTCATTTTGTGCACCTTTTTGTTTCTAATGACTGACTCCAGCTGCCTGTGCCGCGTCGGCCCAAATACTAATGAGAGCCTGGATTTCTTTGTCTGTCCTCCATTGTTCCTCTTTTGAGTCTTTGGTTTCCTGGTTGATACAGCTGCAGCAGTAAAATGGGGGTCAGAGTTTTTTGCCGGCGCCTTTATTGAGATGTGACAGCACATCTGCTTATCCAATCACAAGAGAATAAACACTCCCTGCATGGACTGAAAATACCTCGAACACTCATCTCTTATCACCCCAACACAAAACAGAAATGTTTTTTTTTCCTGGATTCATGCCAAATTTGTTTCTTACACATAGAGGTTTAAAAACTCTTGAGCTATTCAAGCAGACAAATACAACAATGTTCTGAGATTAACCCGAGTGAGGCAATGGTGTGAAAAAAACTCCAGTGTTTTCTTATTTTCTTAACCAGAATAAGATCATACTAAGAATAAGCAATAAGCAAGTAAAGACATTATGTTTTTTGTCACATCATTTTGTGAAATCGACATAAGTCAGTTTTGACCTTCTTATATTAATAATAAAACATCCCTGATAACCTGGTTATCTTTAGGGACATGTTGTGATTTCAACAGTTAGTATAGGGTCCTGAAGTAAGATCACATCAAACATAAACGTTACAGGTTATGATACTGACCTGCCCGATGGAGGAGGAGTCACACATGGCTGTCGTGTATTGTCTGTCCAGCTCCGGCGCGTTGTCATTCAGGTCCAATGTCTCTACTGCGACCAGAACTCTGGACACCTGGCTGGGATTGTCTGAAAAGGCCCATCAGAGAGAAATACGCTGAAACAATAGTGATTAAAGATGCACACTGCAAAGCCAAATGGAAAATTACATATGAACAATATGAATACAAATCACCTCCCGATAAACCCACCAGTGTGCAAGTTTTTACCCTCCATTAATTCCATTAAATCGTCCTCTTAGGTGAGATCAAGCTTTTCAGCCTTTGTTCTAAAGCTCTAACAGCACTCAGATCATATTAGCGAGCACACAACTGGCTAAATATACAGACATTCGTTTGGATTCATTTGGCCTGTGTTGCATCTCAAAGGCTCCCAGCTGGAGAACAACTGACAACCCTATAGCAGGCAAATTCTTCCACATCAAACACGGACATTCTTAGCCAAGAGTCAAGTGTGTGTGTGTGTGTGTGTGTGTGCGTGTGTTTGTGTATTTGTGTGCGTGTGTGTGTGTGTGTGTGTGTGTGTGTGTTTGTGTGTGTGTGTGTGTGTGTGTGTACGGAGTGTGGGTGTGAGTGAGTGTTTCTGAGAAAGAGAGTTAGTAGAGGAGGGCTGCAGAGTGCAGTCAGTCTGCATGCTGTTTCACAAGGGGGCACTTTAAATGAATTTGCAGAGCCCCCCCCTTACCCCTCACCCCATTCACTGTGATATACACACACTTGAACATGAAGTTCTCACAGACAGTCTTGAAGCGCATGGAGACAAAGTCTGAGCTGAACATTCACGATTACGCTTTTCGGGTTACTCCTGCGAAGGACACAATCCGGGCTCAGCAGCACACATCCTCACTCACTTATCTGAGCAGGCAACCCTACAACACAGCCTGGGTGACACTTTCTGCAGCACACACACACACACAGGCGCACACACACACACCATGCTTAGAAAACTAGAGCGGTAACACTGTCATGGATGACAGCGGCTGATTCGCATCCCTGAAAAGCTGAAAATGAGCTCTCGCTGTAATGCCACTGGTTGAGCTGACCTGCCCGTGGCCATGGCAGATCTCCTAGTGTGCTCTGTGTCCACACACCATCCAACAGTCTGTTTATTAGATGGAGCTCATTATTGGAGACAGGCACTCACTGCGCTGCCTCCACAGCCCCACAAACACTGCTGCCATGAGGAGCCCCGAGTAGATTTCACGTACAGATTAGGTCTGTCCAGAGCGAGCCTCAGTTGGCACAGAAGACAACTCCTCTGCGTTGTCTCCAACAATACTTTCACTTCTTCACCAATCAGTTGGACTTTTTTAAGGGCTGAGAAGAACATCCAATTAGGAGTTTGTCACCTGACGAAACAGATATTCAAACTTAGCGAGAGGCTTTGTCAACATCGTCAGAGATACATGTCACCTTTGAGACGAGTTGAGCTCAGTTCAAGTGAATAAAAGAGTTAAGTTATGATTCTGATTTCAGTTTTAACGGTGGGAAATAAGATGCAAGCTCTGTGACCTTTGTTTGTCAAAGTCAGACGCTAAAAAAACATAGCACGACTTCCACTTTCACCTCAGAGAGCCATAATTTGCAGAGCCATAAGAAGTGTCTGTCAGGTAAGGTTAAACACAAATTGTTTTTGGCGTCTGAATACCCAACAAGACCTTCCTTGTCAACCAATCACGATCCGAGCTGAAGGGCAGTTTAAAAATAGGTGATCAGGTGATATTTAATAGTTTCCATGATCGACAGACCAAAGAAAATAACAATATATCTACTCAAGTGACCTCCATTGTTGAAAGAAACCACACAGGTGACCCATGGTGCTGTACTGTCAAAGTCAGTCTCACATAAACTGTCCCACTGCTGTGAACAACTCACAAGAGCACCACACGAATATTAATACAGGCCCATAATAGAAATAACCAGTACCCAGCCGTTTAAAGATTTTATTTCGCCTTTCTAAATATTGAGGAACCAATGGCCTTTGGAATTTATACTGCAGGTCCAAGTTCAAGAACAATGTTAGTTAATGTGGGATGGCTTCCTTAAGAGAAGGGCTCCCCCCCTCACATACTCCTCCATGCAGTATTATCAGAGCTGGTGGAGGCCAGCAAATTAATGGAGATAGTTGGACTGTGAGGATTAGTTTTTTTTCCTTTTTAGGCCACTGATATTTGTATTTTGCATTAGAATATTGCCTCTCATATTCAGTTATTATTGCTACTTTGAACCAACTTTGAAAAATGTCTTCCTTTAAAAAAGAAAACCCTGCTTTATGGGCTGCTGTGTTGTTGTTATTCTTCATTTGTGATGTTCTGTCAGTTCTAAAGTAAAAATTATTGATCGCAAAAAAAGGTTTGCTGCTGTGTGCACCCTGGTATGTAAACAACTACCATTGGCCAAATAAATAATAAATGCTGAACAGATTAAAATATCAGCAGGCAGAATAAAGCAATGTATATGTCCCCATGCAGTAAAGTTATATACAGTACATACAATAATAATAATAATAAATCGTATTTATGGGCACCTTTCAGAGCACTCAAAGTCACCTTACAAGGCAGAGATAAAAATAAGGCTGGACAAACACGCGTAAGTACGTATCACTGTAAGTAGTCGTATCACTGTTTTTGTTTTTCACAGGATTCGGAGACATTAACAACATTATAAACTAGCACTACTGTTATTATTATGCTATAAACAATGTTTTATTACTCATCCTGACACTGTGGAATATACTCGCCAGAGTCGCCACCTTCTCCCAACTGCCCGTGTCCACTTATAGAGCCACATCATTCACATGACTTATAGGGTTTTACATGAGAGGGTCACAAAAGTCTAAAACAGAACTTAACAAAACAATCTACGCTGATCATGATGAAAAGCTCCATAACAGCTTCTAAATGGACCCATGACTGTGTAGCGTTGCTTGACGGTCTTTACTCCTCTCATTTGCAATTACAGTGCGCCTGTAAAGCAAAGCCTGTCCTTGATTTGCTGCTTTAATTCCTCGTTTCCACTCGAATCCTTATGAGGACAAATCTTTCGCAGCATCAGATAACTCACACCATACGGATCAATTGATTCTCAGGAAGAGCTGTAACAAACTATTTATGGGGGCCGGACAACATTCCCTGGCTGGCTTGATGACTTGAGAGCTAAGCCGCTTAGTGAAGCGCATCACACACTGGAGACTGGGCTTTTCAGACACCAGACAATACACAGTTTAGACTCAGTGGGCTCAGGTGTCAGAGGTGGTAGTGGAGAGCCGGGTAATGTGGGACATCGCGTAATGTGAGACACCCCCTGTATCTAGGCAACAGAACACATTTGTGGAGCTTGACAAACACTTGAAACAACTGGCTGACCAGTTCCATGGCCTTGCTCCAGTTAAGTGCCGTGAACTGGCATTTGAATAAGCAGAGAAAATCAATATACCTGTCCCTGCCAATTGGACAGAGAAACAATGTGCAGGTAAGCTAGGGTGTGCAAGAGATCACATGAATCATAATAATTATAAATGTGCTTAATTGACCAATCCCCATGATTCTGTTACTAGTCCGATATTAGTTTTGGAATGTGTGGTTGTCAATCTAGCTGTCAGGATTTTAACTATTACAACATGTGTTGTTATGATAGTTTTAAAGTGGAAAAAGTAAGAGGACCACTTTACCCCCTTGATTTCTCTGGTCTGTAGCCGGGGTAAAGTGGGACACAAGACCACTTTTTTAAAAACAATCGTATTTTCACTGCCCTTTGTCCTGAAGACATTCAGATTATTTCCATTGCTAGAAAACATCCTGAATTAATGGGAAATGTGTAAATTTTACTGATAAATCATTTTATCGCCTAGAGGGAAGCAAATGTAAAAAAATTCCCACATTACCCCGCTCTCCCCTAAATGTCTCCTTGAGGAACTTGAGCTCTAAATAAAAGAATGTGTGTGATGATGCCTCAGTGCTAAGTGGGACCTCTGACCTCTCTGCGTGGCGATGACGGTGATGTTGTGCCAGTGCTCGCGTTCTCGGTCCAGCTCCGTGGCCGTGGTGATGAGGCCGGTGTCGGGGGTGATGCGAAACAGAGCCTCTGGGTCGGACTGTGGATCAATGGAGAACCTGGAGGAGAGAAAACAGGGTGGAACCAGGAGAGAGGTAAATATTGTAGAGAGAGGAAAGGGGAACATAGTGAACTTAGGAAGATGAGGGAAGATGCGTAAAAAGAAAGAGTGGAAAGGAAGAAGCCGGCAGAGGTAGCAGTGGGGTGCGGAGTGAAGGAAGCACACATTGCAAATGTGCGAGGGAGAGATAAGGAATTCTGCATTTAAATGGCCAAAGAATTAATATAGGGAGATTATCGCTGCTGATAGGAGCTCTTTTGAAGTGCCACTGATTATCTAAATATCTTCCAGGAATATACCAACTATCATTCCTCTCCACACTCTTGCCGGCTCTATTGGGGCATGGTTTCTGTGATTGTTACACACAGATTTTTGCCACCACTTGTTGAACTATGTGAGACAAAAGCGTCCACAGGCACAAGTGAAATCCTGAAACCTGCAAGCGCTTGTGTTGTTGAGAACAGACTCAGGGGAATTCTGAGTGGGCATTTGATTAGGTTTATTATTCGATTGGCGCTTATCTGCTGTGTCGTGTTTTATTTTAGTTGTAGAGCTGGGTTTGCATTTCCATCTAAAAACCACATATCCCAGGCTGACAAATGTTAGGACCTAGGATGTGTGATCTACGCTCTAAAACGAGATAAACTCAGAATTATAACTCAGGATCATTAAATGTTTGATTTCCATTTTGCAGTAAAAAACTCTTATTAAGTATTGATTGATAAAAACAGCATGCTTAATAAAACAATGAAGACAAAAGCAAGTCTCCAAAATACAGTGTCTTCAGGTAGACTAATGAAAAGAAAAATGTCCTAAATACACATTTATGTCTTTAGTTTACACAGCTATGTCTGTTTGAATATTACAATTACAATGCACAAACATTTTCTCAAAAAAAGTTTTTCTTTCATATACTCTAAGCCATAAATCTCCTTTTCCACTTGCACTTCTGTTCATATATAATTTACAGCCTGATTTATAAAACATTTAATTCCTAAAAAACATGGTGAATTTTTTAACTCCTCAGACAGTATTTTATTATTTATGGTGTGAAAAAAAACACTATCCAAAAATCTTTCTGTGAAAACATTTGACTCTACTATATCAACAAAATGAATAGAAAGAAATTTGACTTCAGATAATGTATGAGATCGTGCAAAAATCATGCAAATTAATAAGGACTCATTTGCCTATTAGACAACTTGGACAACAGGTTCTGATTGGTCGGGCAGTTGCATAGGTGGGACGTCAATCCTGTAGCTCCACTCTCTAAACACTCTCCCCACAGGTCCTGGCTCAGAAGGATTTCACCAGCAATACTGTGGCCTCGTTGTTGTACAGTGGGAGGATGCGTATATGCATTGTCCATCTTTATATACAGTCATTGGTCTGTGCCATAGACTTTATATACAGATGGATGACGTGCCTCCACTTCCTCCCACTATGCAGAAATGAAGCCAAAATATCCCAGATAGGAGCATTGCCATGTTGTGCATTTGGAGCCCGTGTCTGCACAGTAGCAGGGGCTGGAGCGGTGGAGATCCCACCAATACATTCACACGACCCCAACCGCGAGTCAGTCTTGGCTTTAAATCATGATGCTTCACCTAATTTAAATGACACATAATAAGGGAAAATGGACATATATCGGTGTGATATATCAGTATCTGATCTAAACTGACAGATACTGTATTTGATCAACGTCCCATCCACTAACATGGAGGAGGTTGGGTGTATGACCTATACTGCAGAAAGCTACCAGGGGGCTAAAGCGAATCTTTGGCTTCACTTTTGGGGAGCGGGCATTTCCTCCATATTGAAACACGGTCTTTGATCTGTATGCTAACTGTTAAGCTAAAGTCAGCCGCTGGTTAGCTTTGCACAAAGATTGAGATCATGGACAGAAAAAGGAACATAAAACAAGTCTGCTAAATATTAACAAGTCTATCTGGCGCACCATTAACTCCTGTCTGTACGGACTTTGACTCCAGTGGACTTTGCATGATAAGATGATTAGAATCTCTCTGTCATCACACATTTATGTATTATTATTTATGTTTATATGTATATTATTAAAGACACAATTACTAATCTGGTAAAATTGTGAAAGAGAGCATTCATACAAATTTAACATTAGATACTGTGTTTTTTCAGTAATTAAGAATGACCACCACAGGTATAAAATGTAGTTATTGCACCTGAAACATCTCTATATATATATATATATAAATATCTGCATATATACTGTATAACATACAATTTGAAGAATCTTTTAACCTAAACCCTTTTTTCTCTGCTTCTCGTTTGCAACAGACTTTAATCAGTATTTGATATGAAGAAAGAGTCTTCACCTGATATTATTGGTGAGTCCAGTGTCAGGGTCTACAGCGCTGACCCGGCCCACAGTGCAGGCTGGCGGACAGTTCTCAGAAACATCCATGTGATATCTGGACCGGGAGAACTTGGGCGGCTCGTCTGCGTCCAGGACCGCGGACCCTGATGGAGGCCCGGTCCTTGAAGGGGCCTCGGCGCAGGAAGCGAGGGTCCACTATGTGGTTGAGGACCTCCACAGAGAAAGAGTAGGAGCTCCGGCTCTCGTAGTCAACAGCCTAGGGAAGGGGGATGATATTTGAAAATAATTATAGTAATGTGGAAGTTTATAATCAGTCAAGGCTTAAATATACACCTACTGTGAAATGAGTAATGATGACACATTTTATTAGCAAGAGATTAATCAAATGTCACACTTATGAATATCAGATCCTTTCATTAGGTCCAATTCTCACAGTGCAATTTCCACAGATGACTGCTAAATCACATATCAAAAGCAGCGAGATGACAAATAATGAATTATTCCAAAAGGATAACAGCTCTCAGAGGCTGGAGAGTGGTCACATCTAAAATCAGCAGAGGAATCGGAGTAAATAATACCCTGGTTACCATAAATATGGTGAAGTTGGGATATTTGAAGTGATACTTTGAAAGTTGTTGTGCACGGACGTGTTGATGGTGAGCTTTTGTGTGAAGAAGGGAAAAGACATTCCTGAGGTGTTGATGTTACAGACTTGCCGATGAGATTCCTGATGCTCAAAGAGTTGAAAGGATTTCTCGAGAGCTCCGACACTGAACAGACTACGTGTCGAGGCCTTGGTTTGACATTGATGCAGGAGTATGAGATTCTCAGACTGTTTATTATGTGTGGCTGTAGTGTTTCTGCTGCCAGGACGCTGAAGATGATGATGATGCATTCGTGGGAGTTGGATGAGATTAGCGCTGCTTTCTGCACACAGCACAGATGGATGTGAGCAGGTGGTGCTTCAGGTGTAGTCGCACTGAACACTTTGTCCAAGCTTCGGCATTGTTCGGTGCTGCCGCGTTGACGACACAACCTGTGTTGGTGGGAACATGGCAGTAAGCGTGTAAAGTTACCAACATGCCGGTGGGACTCATCTCAGACCTGGTGGGAGGGAAACTTGGACAAACGTTTTTTTGTGAATCCCCAGTACGGATCCTGAGTTTGCTTTCAGACGCAGGGGCAGGACTCTGCCTGACAAATCATTTCCACAAACAAAACCCTTTAGATAATATAAAACAAAACCACGCTCCGTGTTTTACACACCCCTATCACCATGGCAACTCCACAATCACCACGGAGACACGCACCTAGCTATGAGGAGCGTTATAAAAAATTCCCTTTGTATCCTCGCATCTACACAGGTGGCGGAGATTTCATTTGGGATAGGGGCTCAGGCCCCAGAGATTGTTTGTCATGGAGAAGTTATGAAGCCTATTTGTCTGAGGTGTCCGTGTGATTGTGTGCCGCACCTCGCAGCGAGCCGGCTCTGAAGCAATGAGAGAGCCTCTGATCATGTTTGCCGAAATGATTGTTAGTGAGGGCAGAGGCGCGCACGCGGGTAATCACACACTCTACATCCACAGTCTCACACAGAGAGACACACACACACACACCGCCCAGACATACACCTGCTGTGATTAAATCTGGAGAAAGCAACATGTGTGGGTCTGGTTCAGAATATTTGATTGAGGGTGGGTGTGTGTGTGTGTGTGTGTGTGTGTGTGTGTGTGTGTGTGTGTGTGTGGTTAGGGGTTCTTCTGAGCCAGTGGGTCCTCAGATCCTCCGTCAGTGCGTGTGAGTCCTCAAAGTAAGTGTGCGTATGAATCATCTCGGTGTGATTGGCACAGAAACCCTTGTTGGACAGAGGATTAACAGGCTCCCTGGCTATGCAGAATACTCGGTCGGATACGGAGAGAAAAATCATTTTGAGGATCCTAGCGGCAGTGGGAATATTGATATCCTCTCACTCATGCCCCCACCCATCTCCTGTTCTCTCCTTTCTATTTCCCCCCCTCTCTTCTCTTCCTTCTCCCTGAGCACTCAACCAAAGTTAACTGCTTCACGGGAAATCTGCAGTTTCAGAAAGAGGTGAAGATTGATTAAAAAGGATTCAGAGGAAAAAGGGCGAATGAAGGACATGAAAATGGGACCAATTTGGGGGAATATCTCAGCGGGAAAAGTAAATACACTGGAGGCGCTGTCAAGTGGGATGGAGATCTAGAGATTGGGAGGCTACGTGTTCAAGCGCAGAATGGGGGGGGGGGGGGGGGGGGGGGGGGGGGGGGGTCTTTGCCGGGTAGACAGGGGGAAACGTTCTCTGACGTGGTCCCTATTACAGAGAGAGAGAGGGACAATCTGTTTGAGGAGGAGAGGTGTCACTTACACTATGAGCACACACTTATCACCCCCCCCCCCCACCCAACCTCCACCCAGCACTCCATCACTCCACTCGCCTTCCTTCCCTACCTCATACACTCCATCACCCGTCCCCCTGCTCCACCCATCTTTTTTTGGGGTGCTTTTTTTTAAGTGTGCGTGCTGACAAACAACAGCACACACATCCATCCCTCTCCCTCATCCGCCCTTACAGGAAGCACTTATCACTCGGCGGTCCGGTGGGTTTTTCCTGCTTTGGTGTTTTTCTCTCACACGCTCCTGCGGGTGTGAGGATGTGAACGCTGCTCGCACGTGCTCTGCTTTCTCATGCTGACCTTGCACATGCACATGCCCAGAGCAACATAACACCACATCATTCTGACGTTGTAGTGGTTATCATTTTTCAAGCACTGAAGAAGACCTGGTGTCACTACCTGTTTGTCTCCCTATATGTTTGATAAAAAAAAAAAAATTCTGAATAACTTTAAATTACCTGGAGACAGGTGTATCAGGTATCAGGTGCTTCAATACACACGCTTTTTATTTCGAGTGCGTTAAACTCGAGTGCAGTATAAGTACCTGGCTGGTGCAGTCAAATTGGTCAAAACGTTAGAGAGTGTCAAACTATGGACACTTCACCGTCATCATTATAAGATCCCTGAACACTCGTAACACCGGCTGCCGCCACAGTGCTCAGGCAGAACGTGATTATATAACGTGCACACCGGCCACACCGCCTGTATCATTTTTCAGCCGCAGCATAACTCAGACCGCATTTTTACTGTCTGACCTAAGTAGCGACCACAGCCGACCGGAGCCCGACAGGTGTTTTCATTTTTCTGTCTAAACCCAGGCAGACGACTCACTGTGTCCTGTTAGAGTCAGGACGGGTAGTCAGGCTCTACAGCAGAGTCACATCACAGAGTCACACCACAGAGCCACACCACAGATTAATGGATGATGAGAGGAGAGTTGACCAATGACGACGATGAGGAGACAGAGAGAGAGCTGTACACTTTACAATGAGGCAACAGGACAACACTTCTTAAACCTTCTGAAAGATCTTTTATGTTACTAAGATTCAAGGTAATTAAACCCTGCACACAACCGCAAGTGCAGCAGAAGAGTGAGGCGGCTCCCAGTGAAATCTAACGTTGAGGACCAGGCACGTGCACCACTACTACCACACTAACCCTAACCCTGTTATTCATTTATTTATTCAAATTGATGATTTGAGTTAATTTATTAACAAAAATAAATATATAGGTTGAAAATAACCTACTGTGTGTTTTATTTATTTATTATTATTATTTTTAATTTCATAATTAATTTTGGTGATGGGTGCCCTTTTTTGGGGGGTTTGAGCACCTGCCCCCCAAAATGTCTGTGCACGTGCCTGTTGAGGACCACACTCGGTAGACACTGTACTGAGCCAGCACGAGTCTGCTCTTGTTAAGTGTCTGTTGTGATCGCTGACAATGGGGTTGTCAAGAGTTTGTTACCCAGTGGTAAAATTTCCCAACATGGCATCCCTACTGCCAACAACTATGGGTAAAAACTGGAAGCTGAGGAAGGCAAATCTTTATTTTCAAGTCAAGTGAGCAAAAGTTGCTATTGTCCTCTGATACGTTTAGGACAACACCACCCTATTGGAATTCACGCACTGCACACACAGTGTACTCATCTGACTGACTAAAGTATCAGATTTAATATAATTCTTCCAAGATGGTCAGACTTTCGTTATTTATCTTTTTTGTACTTCTACCTGACTTATTAAAGAGCGGCTGCCTATCAGGTCAGTTGGAGCTTTGCTGAACCTCACTCCTCCTTTGTGAAGTAAATTTAGTGTTAAGCCGTTCTTCATCGACACTCTCTTCTTACAATGTCATCCACCTTTTCTTCAACACATTCTTTCTGCCAAATTCTGAAAAGCTGTGTCTGGCCTATATTACCGTTGAGTATTTGCTTGACTGGTTGAGGAAAAAAATGAATCGACAGCAACTTTTGAGCATTGATTAAGCATTTAAGTAATTTATTAAGCAGAAATGCCAAAACTTAAATGGTTCCCGCTTTACAAATGTGAGGATTTGATTATTCTGTTTCTACCATTTTCTGACCTTTTACGGACATAAACCATTCATCTTCTAATCGTGATTGACAGATGAATTGAAAACAATCATTGGCTGCAGTCCCTGAATGTACATACATACACACAAACTCCCGTATCTCTATTTAACGTTGCCCTCCTCCTACCCACCCGCACCCACCCACATGCTGAACCTGCTCCTGCCCTGCGATGCAGTGCTCCCACAGTCCGTTTTGAAATTCCAATGACTCTATAGAATTTCCCTTTTAAATTTGCTTCACAGTTAGCAGAAATGAATGAACTTAGCTGCATGCTAGACTGGCGATACATAATACATGTCTGTTCAAAGGGGCCAGCCCATAGGCGTACATGCTCGTCCCGAGGAAGAGGGGGCATGTGCACGCTTTGCAGTGAGTATACATTACTGCAGGGTGAGGCTTCAAAGCACAGAGACGGTGCTTCTCACTAGGTTTTCTGTAATTGACGGAAAATAAATATTTTTCAAATGTGTACGAAATCGAGTGCACATCCTTGTGGTCCGTGGCGTGCATGCTCGCGTCTGTGCTCAGCTTCCCGATGTCCTTGGCAGCTTGAGATCTTTCTTGATTTTGTGCATTCTAAATCAAGATCATACATCACATTTGTCTGATGACAAATGCGGCGTTGGACATTTCTGCCAACAAGCACGACTACAGAGATGGGAGAACAAAGACTCGTCTAAATCTCCCTTTTGACTTTGTTCCTCCTCTGCCGCTTCCCCTTCCCTCTGTCTCTTGTCTCCTGCCTGTCCTGTGTCTTCCTTTTTCCTCAATGTATTTTGCAAGACATTGGTGTCTCTCTCTCTCTCTCTCTCTCTCTCTCTCTCTCTCTCTCTCTCTTTTTCCCTCAGAGGAGATTAGTACAATCTCTCCTCCGCGTGAAAACAAACACAGATAATCCTGGGCGCGCTGCTGGCGTGTGACCGAGGATTAGCCAGCCGTTTTTAAGTGAGAGCATATGGAAATAATAACGGCAAACTGACACATGTGCGAGCTTGCTTGTCCCCCAGGTAAGAGGAGTGAAAGCTGCACAAATAGCAGGCTTACACAGCTCACAGCACCCCCCCCAAAAAAAAGTACCTCAAAAGGGAATGTCCAGAATCGGGATATCGCTGGATACGCATTACTGGTACTGTGACATAGCGCTGCGTCTCCCAATCCCACTTTGTTATGGACATGCTATTGAAGACATCTTACATGTGTAATGAGGTGCTGTGAAATCGAAGCTTTGTCCTGGTTTTTTTTAAACTTTCTTTTTGGTGCCCCATTTGTTATAAAAGCTCAAACAATCAAAACACATGAGGCGTTTATTCAATCATCACGTGTCTGATTCACATGTAAAGTATCTGTGTCCATCAGCTGAGGACTAGATCTTCTCTGTCTTCTAATTACTCCTCGTTTTAGAGGCTGATTAGGTTTTGATTGGTTGATTGATATCAATTAAACTTTGACCAGCAGCCACCAGTGAAAGAGCCAACTGGTTTACGGTGTTACCCCGTGGCCATTAGGGGGCACTGCTGCAGAGCAATGTCAAGAAGGAGAGCGTTATGCCAATTCCTAAATTACCTGCTACTTACACTGTGGCCTTGTTCACAGGCTTTATTAAAAATCTATTAGCAGCAATATGTATAATCTTTTATGGCAATATTTAATAAGTAAATAAGTGGAGTGGTGCAGGTCTGAAGAGCCAGGGAACTAAAGGAATAGAATAAAAGAGAGAACAAACGAGAAAGAAGACATTCATTTCAAATGAATGGCTGAATAATCCAATTGTGTGTCAACACGGGGCTGATTTTGTGTGCATATTTGTGTGTCTTCTCATGTGTCTTTTTCGTGTGTGAATGTGAATGAGGCAGACCTAAGCTGAGTCAGAGGCGCAGACAACACACACTGTCTGACATGGCCTCAAGACACAAAACAGAGCGAGGACGAGGCGAGGGAGCGAATGTGAGATAGGGAGCCTGCGCGCGTGTGTGTGTTTGTTTGCGTACTCGTGCTCATGTTTGTGTGTCTCACCCTGCAAATTTGGACATGGGTGGGGAGATCAGAGAGAGAGAGGGAGAGAGTAATGAAATGCAGAGAGACAGCAGCAGATGATGTGAAGGGGTGAGGGACGGGGGGGAATTAGGGAGGGGGGGTGATAGTGGATGGGAGAACGGGGGAAGGAGGGAAATCTCTTTATTGCTGGGGGTCTCTGTGGGACTGACAGTAAATAAGCAGTGATAAGCAGCAGGCAGCTTCAGTCGGCACACAGTCTTGCAGGCTTTTAATGACCCAGCTTCCTCCCCGCATGTCCCCGCCTAACCCCTCGCCTTTCTGGGGCTTTACCGTGTGCTCTTCCTCCCTCCCGCCCATCAGCACATCATCATCCACACTCTTCCTCGTCTTCATCTAACTCGTTCCCTCTGTGCGCCTTCCTCCTCCTCCTCCTGGCTCCATTTTGTCATCATGCATTCTCTCTCAGTCTCATTCAACTTCATCTTCAAACTCCTTCCTCCAGCTCCCTCTCTTGGCTCTATATATCCCTAATCTGCTATTAACTCCCCCCCCCTCCCCCAGCTCATGCAGTCTCCCACCCACCTCCCATCTGACACGTCGTCTGAGGTAAAGACGTCGAGCACCGCCGCAGCTGTTTCCCCTCTTTCCACACAGTTTAAACACAGGGAGCTGCAAGGTCAAGTGTGTAATATTGATGTCTGGCTCTGTGTATCTCTCTATGGGGTTTATTGCTGCTTACCTTCGTAGGTGTGTGTCTCCATTCTGTGTGTGTGTGTGTGTGTGTGTGTGTGTGTGTGTGTGTGTCTGTGAGTGAGAGAGGGAGGGAGGAGAGAGACAGAGCATCTCAGATCAGCGGTTAAAGAGATTCAGCCCACAGCATCGAGATGACCAGCAGGGTCAAGGCCAGCTCTGTGGCAACACAAATTGTTCCACTCGGAAATCCTTCTCCCTCTCTGGGGGCGCACAGATCATCGCGCTCCCCTGTTAAAAATCTTCACAGCTATAGAAAACAGTCTGACTCTGGGAAATGGACACCAGGGCATGTGAGTCAATAAGGTTGCAGCCTGAACCTATGCACACATGGCAACAGCCCAAAAAATATAGAATTTAACTAAATGCATGCAAGTGTTGCTTCATTTTTGTTGAATTGTAAGCTGGAGATAGCTTTGTGTATTTTACGTTTTCTATGAGTGTTCTGGCAACTCTCTAACGAATCTCGAAATCTTAATTTCTCTGAAAGGCTACATCCGATTTTCTACCACTTGATTTTTTATTTTCCCAGTTGAACTTACTTAAAAAAAAAAACAGAAAGCAGATGACTTAAAAGTAAATATAACTCATATATTCAACTCAATAATATATATTATTATATATATAATATATAATAATAACTAAATTTAGTCCAGATTTTTTACTTAAAGTTTGCAAGTGATATGAGCTTGTTCTTTCGAAGTATATCTAAAACAGGTAAGTCTGACTTAAGTGGATAACTGTTTACTCAGTGTGAGCTCAGGAAACTGTATTGACTTAGTTTTATAAAGTAAGCACAATAAAGAATATTAGTGCCATTTTAATCCAATGAAAAAAAGACAAATTACATCACCTACCGACTAATTCCAACAACATCTGTTTGTCTGTATGTGCATCGCATATCCCGGTGGGCCAACTTTTTGACTCGCGGGCCACAATGGGTTCTAAAATTTGACAGAGGGGCCGGGCCAGGACCAGATGGATGGAGTGTTTTTGTGAACTAATATAAATGACATGGAAAAATCATTACATGAAATGATTTGGCCTTTAACAAGTAGCAAAGCATTTATTTGCAAGGCAATTTAACAAATACTCAGCCAACCTCTGAGCTGTAGCCGCCCCGTTCTTGCGTTGACTGCTTGCTAGCGTAGTTAGCATGCTTCATAGCAAAGTGACGGCTGATGTTGTAATCCTTGAAAACTGTGACAGTATCTCGGCATATCAGGCATACAGCCTTCGATTGGATTTCAGTGTCCACTCCGTGTTAAACACTCTGCACTCATTGTCCACTTTTCGCTTCCTTGATCCGCTCATTTTACAGAAGGGCTCACAGGGCAAAGCGAAAAAGTG
Organism: Pleuronectes platessa; assembly: GCF_947347685.1. Classification (NCBI taxonomy): domain Eukaryota; kingdom Metazoa; phylum Chordata; class Actinopteri; order Pleuronectiformes; family Pleuronectidae; genus Pleuronectes; species Pleuronectes platessa. The sequence continues at coordinate 19,086,197 of NC_070638.1, read as the reverse complement.
AAGGGAGATCATGTGCCCTTTCCAGCCCTATACACCACACTCCTGGTCAAATTTAATTTAGCGGACACTTTTATCCAAAGCGTCTTAGATTAAATGCATTCAACCCCCGAGGGTACAAACCCAGAACCACAAGAAGCAAGAAAGTACAATTTATTAAAAAATAAAGCAAAACTACAAAGTGCTATAAGTAAGTGCCATTCAAGTGCTACAAAATTGTTAGTTTAAAATAATATAATATTTGGAAAAGTTCGGCGGGCCGGATTAAAGAGCTCAACGGGCCGTACTTTGCCCATGTCTGCTGTATACCGTTCATCGTATCTGCTAAAAAGGATTTTTTTACGATTTGGACATATGGTACATTTAAGATTAATGAAACTCGAATACCTAGGTGTCCAGCACTCTGTAGCAGTCAGCAGGGCGGGGGAGTGTGCCTTGAACATGTCTTCTACGTCCTCTGACAAACTGCAACAGTGGTTGGCAATTAGGTCAAACGGTTGGTCGAACCAGATCATAATTTTTCATCTCCCTTCATCATGTCAACAACATTCACAGAATCGCTTCTTGTTCCTCAAAGTAAAGGCACAATGTTGGTTTTGTGGCTGTCATGCTTTATTCTGAGGGGAATTACAGAGCTTTTATGGTCAAAGTTTGTGAACGTGGGTCTGAAGATTGTGTTGAGGAGTCAACAGACCTCTGTAGTACACGACATGCCATGTATGAAAAAATAAGGAGAGTTAAGTAAATCCTTCAAACATACAGGTATATTTAAACCATTCACCTGAACAATAATAAAGCTGATTCAGTTTCATTCTATAAAAACATTGAATACAAAACCTTCTTTGCAGATAAACCAGGTAGGATGAAAACAGCTCTGCACACAGTGTCCAGTGTGGATCTGAAGTAGCTTTCCTTAGAAGCATTCAGAATGAGCCCACATGTGTTCTGTCTCCAGTCATATTTAATATGTCACATATAGCAGCAAACTATAGTTTAATCTATCTCTTTATCTGTCTTGGTGCTTTTGTTGAGGGATTAAAGCCAACTAAAAGAGCATGAAGCCAGCCACGCTGAAATACTAATTGCATTTGTAGTATTGTGTGGCTCAAACCACAGAGCGGGGGTGTTTACATTACATTGTTTACATGTCTCTTTCCCTCTGGATTCGCCCAACAAATGTTGAACGGATCGATTCTCTCTTTACACACAGCAGGTTGCTCTGCTTTCCCACCGCCTTCACTGCTCCCTCTTCTTCACTCCACTTGTGGCTGCCGTGCTGCCGCCCTCACCATCTCCAGGTTTCTTTTTCTTTATTTGAGCACATTTCATTGTACCCGCATGTCTCCCTGGGTAAATATTTCTACCTCCCGGTGCAGCTCAGTCTCCTCCTGTGCTAATTTTTTCTCTTTGGCTGTCACTGGTTTTGCGGCACCTGCTGCCTCTGCAGCTCCCCTCCTCCGTCTTAATGTCTCTCTCTGGTTCCTTCACACTGTAACTCCCTCGTTATGCTGCACTGTCTGCTGTCACTGCCTCTCAGGACCTCATTTAAACACTCTCCCATCTTCTCTCTTCTCCTTCATCCCGACTCTTTCCCCTCTTCCTCACCTTCAATTTCCTTCCTCTTGCATCTCTTACTGTATCCCTGCCTCTCTGCTGCTCTTCAAAGAAACTCATACCAGGCCTGGAAATCCTGCTCAACACACACACACACACACACACACACACACACACACACACACACACACACACACACACACACACACACACACACACACACACACACACACACACACACACACACACACACACACACACACACACACACACACACACACACACACACACACACACACACACACACACACACACACACACACACCACCTCCAGGTGCGGATTGTTTTTAACGAATCCTACCAACCCGAGGATGACAACTGACACAGTGATGATTTCACACACACATACACGCACACACACTGCATGTAGCCACCACTATGTATGGCTACACTGACGAGAACCCCATAACACTCTTATGAATACAAATAGGATTATGTTTTGACAGATTTTTGTGCAAATTGTCCCGAATCTCTGAAAAAAAGGAATCTCGAAAATGGCAACATTTCAGAAACTCCTGGAATACTTTCGCCGAGTTTTCACAGGATTTTTTCGACATGATTCTTTCCAATTTTAAGTTATTTCAAAAGAGACATTTTTTTGCAAATTTTTGGGGTTCATCAATTTGATGTGAGTCATTACTTAAAAGGTTTTCCTAAAAAGTGAATCACTTTTCTCAAACTTTCCATGCTGCAGCTCCTGTTTCCAACCACTGTGTAATTGCCAGTAGCTGTTATAAAGCCTGCATCAATGATGGAGCAAATACCAGAGAAGAACTCTATAGTCCAATGCATATTGGACGAGGCAGACGCCTGTAAATTATGGTAACATTAACTTGTAATTGCTATATAGCTGCCACAACTGTTGTTGTTTCTAGTGCATTAAACAAAGCAACAGTGGGCAGCATTAAAATAATTTGTAAAAGGATCACCTCCCAAACGCTGGAGTTCACATATACTGCTTCTTGGAAGGCAACTGTAAAAATATCAGTTTCAGCGAATAACACATGTGGACGAGAGGCTGAAACCCAGAGATTAAAGTTTCCTATGCAAACAATCTGCATTAGGGTGGGACACACTAGAGGAAAGAAAAACTGGCAAAGCACAATATGGCCCCTTTAAGAATTTTTTAGGCAATAAATGCTACTTTACAATGTTAATATTATCAAGGCTACTGGATGACTGAGTCCATCTCATCATTGTGAGGATGAAAGATGTGCAAAGGTTATGATTCAGTTTGTCAGATGTTGGACAGTTAACAACTAACTGTTTTTTTTACATGCCTCCCAAACGTGGCCCATCTCCTCATTAAGCCTCCATTACATGTGAGTGCATGTGAGGCCTGAGACAGACATGTATGCACTCCACAAGTCACGCCAGTAATGAGCAGGTGTCAGCGCACGTCGCCCCCACGTTGCAACACACAAGAACGTGGTTATTCAGGGTGACAGGCCACTTAGGGAATTGCCGTTTGATATTGAATTCATGTAGTATTACACTGAGGGGAACTATTAACCAGCTGAACTCTGAATGGAATGGCAGAGCCTCATTGATCTTTCAGTTCATGCAAGTGCACTGCATGGAAAATCCTCGCTGAAAGGCAGCAGCCAAAACAGCTCCACGGTGGTCACGTTTCTTTCTTTCTTGTGCAAATTCGACTCAACGCAAACATTTTGCATGTGCGTGTGACATGCTTTGACTGAGCTGTGAATGGATGTTTCATTCTGTAAACAGATGGAAAAAGACGATAAAAAAAGAAAGAAGGAGGCTGGTTTACAGCGGGTGAATCAAGCAGGAAATTCACTTGTCAGAAACCGATAACAACACTCTCATCTGATTGGAGTGAGACAAGGAGGAACGATAAGATTAGTACAGATCATGTGTATTAAAACTCTCAGAGGAAAGGCTGCGGAGAGATGACACATGTAAAGTCTCATACGTTTCCAGGTGATCTCAGTTTAATGGGCTGAAGCAACATGAGATCTGCTTTGAGTCATCGAAACAAAACCCCTTTCAAAAACATCTGCCCACATTACCTATGTCATCTCCTCCCCCCTCATCCTCTGTTCTCTCCCTCCTCTCTGCCCTGCCCTTCTCCCCTTCACCCATCCACACCAGCACCTTTCTGTTTATGCTCCATCACCCCTCCCTTCCTCCCCCTGTCTGTCTTCCTCTCATCTCTGCCATTGTCTCTCATGACAGCCAGATGACCCTGTCCTCATCTTCCTCCTCCTCTTCCCGCCCCTCCTTCCCACTCCGTCAATCCCTCCGCCTCTGTCATCCCTTCCTTTACCTTGTTGAGCATGATGACAGCCTCTTGGTTCACTCCGGTGATGTTGAACGTGTCCCCGGTCTCCCCCTCCAGGATGGTAAACTCCAGCTTGGCATTCTCGCCGAGGTCGGCATCAGTGGCTGATATACGGCCTATCTCAGCACCAGGGATGGCGAGCTCAGAAACGGAGAAGGACCACATACCTGGGAGAGACAAACGACAGCACACATTAGGGAAGAAGCCTCCATGATTCATTGCGCCAATAGTTGTCAAGTTAAACATTTAATTTTGCCTTTTGAACAGTTTTTAAATAGCCATTTCCCACTGGGGCCGAGCCAATATTTACAATAACTCATTCAGATAAGGAGCCTTTAATTTAGCAGAACTGAGAGGATGAAGGAGAGAGAGAGATAAAAGAAGAGAAAGCTTGTGTGTGAGTGCACAGCTATTAAAACTCAGGTTAGATAGGGCCAGAAAAACCTGTCGTTACAAGTAACTAAACTGAAAGCAAAGATTAGAGTACGAGAAGCTGTTTCTTCTTCCTACAAATATTTGAACTTGATGATGTGAGCTAACTACTCATCACAAACGTCAAACATTTTTTAGGTCCCAGCAGACGTCCATCCCTATAGTATAAATCCAGATGACACACACTTTCATGTGTGCTGCCATCATGTTCGAACATGTTGCTTTTACTTTTATTCCCGCCGCCATTAAAGAGGCACATTAAAAATAGTTTTGCTGGCTTTGCAGTTTGTACTATAGGAACATATTGTGCATTTCTCTTATGATTCACCTGATGATGAAAAGTACCACACACAACATGGTGCAACAACAAACTCCAAACAGACACACACACACACACACACACACACAGCGAGCGGCCACCGGCAGCACTGACAAGACTAAGTATGATAGGAAAGATAGAAATTGACTGAGGGAAAAGGTAAGATATCAATGCTCAAACACATACACACACAAACACACACACACACACACACACACACACACACACACACACACACACACACGCATGCACTCACAACCGACAGCCTCATTCAAACAGAGCTGTTATCTGCTAGGCTAAAGCTACAGGAATCAGATAGACCTGTAAATGTGAGGGAGAACAACACCGAACAAGCACATTGGCCTGACAGAATAAAAGATAGCCAGCACTTCAACCAGACAGTATCTGAGCGAGCACACAGCCCGATGAATTTTGTAAATCTGACAACATCACAGAGACTAAATGTGAGGTTATTTCTCTTTGCGGATCTGATAACAGTTCACACTTCAAAGTGGCACAGGCAACCAAAGTTATCATTCATGGTTTTTGATTGTCGTCTTTTTTAGTCTGCTGATATCTGAATCTGATATCTGTAGCGAGAGGCTTCCCCAGGAGTAAATACTAACTTTTATAAAAACACATAGGGGCTCCTCTCTTCCAGCAAGTCATCTAACCTAAAAACAACGAAACAGTTTTGTTGTCACCTCTTTAAAACATTTCCAACTGCTCAGTTTATTCTGGAGCTGCGTTTGGCAAGACAACATTTTGCCAGTGGCTTACAAACAACCAGCCCCATAGCTAGGTTTCAGTTAAGCTTAAGCAGGAAACATAATTATTTTATTATTATGCTCAAAGGTTATTTAATTTGGGTTACTATTTGGGTTACTAATGTTCAGAAGACACATCCCTTTTCTCAAACTGTCCATTGCTGCAGCCCAGTCTGCTCTGATTGGGCAGGTGGGCCCCTGCAATGTCATTGGTCAATTGCCTCCAGTCTGTGAAGGAGACCTTATCTGCCGCTCCCGCTTTATCTGGCCTGGTGCTAGACTAGCTGCAAGGCATTAGAACCTGCAATTTTATTTGAAATGCATTGGCTTCACCTATTGACCAGTGAAGTTTGTTATTTTACGTTGTTGAGCTTAGAAAAAGGAGAATGCGAGCAAGAGAAGCTGCAGGGAATCATGACACCAAAGCATCTGAGAAGCGGCGTGTGGATGCATTTTTGGGTTGTACACCGCAGAAGGCATAAAAATAAACAAACAAATGTACCATTCACACCCCTTGCTCTTCAACAACAACAAATCTGTTGATATATTCAAACTAATTGTGTCATATCAAATCTGTTGATTTACTTGAAAGTGATGGCCCTACTAGGCTTGCATTTCAACAAAAAAAAAAACTATATAACACTCGAAGATAACAGAAATAACAGAAAATACAGAAAAAGTACAATCTGTCTCTTTTAAACCCGGTGGTTATGATTTGGAAAATACTGATTTCATGAGTTCAAGTCACCCAATACCAACCCCCCCACCCCTCCAGACACCAAAGACAGACTTCAAAATATTCCACCCTATTTGAGAAACACTGAACTGTTCTTTATATATACGAGTATAAATCTAAAGACTAAACACCCACAGGCTCCTGAACCCCCCCGAAAGTTGACAGAAATAATACAGATGCTTCAGTTTTCTCAGTGGTAGAGTGGCTAAATCCCTGATTATACTTCTCTAAGAGGTCAGGGGATGATAGGTTATGTATTATCAGAGAAGGGATTCAAACAGGGTTGTCCAGATCTAAGTCAGATGCTGACAAAACTACTCACCCTGGCTTCTGCCATAGAACTGCATTTTACGCTTGATCCATAAAGGGGTAACATAGTACTAACCGCATTTTACACCGATTTCGTTTTTCTACCAGTTATTGACATTGTCTATACAGGTCGAGAACACTTTCCTGCAGGCGCTAACTATTGAAAGCATCGTCCTCATAATGAAGATATCCATGTGGGGGGATGAGCTATTTCATAGTGTTTCAAAGAGAACATGAAAAAAAGAGGGAAATCTAATGTTCCTCACATTAGTAAAAAATAACTCATTTATAATTTCTCTCTAAGCTGGCAAACAGAAGTTATCCGCTGATGAGACAACATGTTATTGCTGTGGTAATAATTGCAAGGACAAGTCTAAAAACAGAACAGCCAAGATGGATTTGAAGAGATTAGAGCAAAATTCTTTCTTGATCAACAAGAAACCGCAGTGAATCAGATACTTCTACATATTTTTCAACAAGCAGACATTTATAGTTCAATGATTTTACCAGCTATGATCTCATCATTTACACAATTTAGTGTTTGTTAATTGCTGTGTTACTGAGGAATTATCTCCTGTAAAATACTCCACTAATCTTACCATCTGATTATTTGTGTGTTAGTGCTCTCCTTCTCTGGCTGCTGTAATAGTGGCTGAGATTTATTCTGATATGCATTACTGTATTTCAGTAAAGAATAGTCAAAAAATGCACAAACATTTAAGAGTGCAGTACCTCATTAATATAGATATAACATTATAGGGTTTAAATGACACAACGTCACCAGTGATATTAAAATGAAATAAGTTTTCCATCGTTAAATAAGTTGTGAGCTGCTAGCTTGCACAACACTATTACAAGCAGAAACAATCACAGCACTCAGCTCTCTGCTGGCCTCATGACTCTAAAGGGCCATGTCTCAGCTCCCGTAGCATATGCTGCTCTCCGTGCTGCTCTTTACCCACTTCCTTTTTTTTCTTACTTTACTTCATTACCTCCTGGTGAACAACTGCCTCCTCCAGCAGTTTACTCAAGGTGCTCCATCAAGGCATGTTTCCTAGTGCATAATGTGTAATATAATGACTGGTTTCACCTTATATACTAAATTAAAAAAGTGATTGAAGGTCACCTAAAGGTAAAACAGTATCAGTGCCACCTATAAAACGAACTTATGAATTGTGTGATATAAAATGAACTCTCGTGGTGCTGTTATTCATAAAGAGGAATGCATTTCTCTTTGTTCATCACTCTCTTCCGACCAGAGTGAATGTTGTTATTGCTCATTACTCATGACCCCCTCCTAATCACACAACGTTGAATTTGCACACATTTTTAAATTTAAAAACGTAAATAAGTTCCTGTGAGTTATAACAAACACCGAACGGTATTCTTCATCCTGATGAACCCAATGACGAGCGAATGATTTCAAGCTTGAAGGCAACTTTTCATGCAAGTCAGACTCATAGAAATTACATTTTCATAATAGATGCAACAGCAAATACGACAGAAACACAGTGGTGCTCTGGTAACATTTTATCATAATCGTCCCAAAACCATCCCAAAATGCTACGCATAGAAAATTGCTACAACTTAAACACAGGGTTTAGTGGTTGAAGATTAAGGCTGGTTAAGCCCAAGTGACGTATGACACATGGGGAGGCTGTGTGGGGGGGGCTGGGTTTAGGGGACATTCACAAACCAGAATGTCAATGGTTCAGATTGAAGACAGTACTGTCAACTTGTACACAATTTTTTTTAATTGTGCGTTGTGTACTGCATGTATGCATGTTGCCATTACTAGATCTTGGATATATTCTGTAATAGATCAGTAAATCTAAGTTATTAAACAGTTTATAAATGTATAGTATATGTGTAGTCGAAAATGTTTGGCTGAGGTCTAGAGAATCAGTTTCTCAGTGTTTGGGACAAATAAATGTATCTTAATCTTAATCTTAATCTAGAGAATCAGTAGTTTGATCCCTGTCTTCTCCAAATCTCCTTGGGCAAGATGTGACTTGTTGTGTTGGAATTGTTCAACCCTGCAATCTTAGAGTCTAATAAACAAATGTGCAAAAATATTTACTGAAAAGATGTTTCTATTTTTCTCCAACTATGTCCACTCCTGCAATACAATATCTCCTTAAGGCAAATATAAGCATGATCAAATATTTATGCTTAGGTTTAGGCATCCACATCACATGGTTGAGGATAGAGTAAGATCATGGACTTGGTTAAATATTTAGGCGTCTACAATGATTAGACATTAACATTTTACCATGAATAGAATCTTTCCCTATCCTTGACCACGGTGCTGATGTTTCTTAAATCAAACCCCTCTCAAGTCTCAAGAGTGTGAACCCTGGTCTCTGGCATCACAGTCCTGTGGAATATAAATGTAGCAAACACATACAGTATGCCTCAACTTTAACTTAACTGGCAGAACAAATATGTACATATTTCCTAAGATAGAGGGTCTTTTCATGTTTATCTTTCTAAATGAGCTTAGACGGTATTAGAAGGGAACAAATTATTATCTGTCGGTGGCAGATGTAGGAATGTTATAAATCAGGGGCTATAAAGGGGCCAACATTTTCAGAGGGGCCAATTATGTGTATAATATTCACACACACACAACTACTGATTGAGTAATGTGCACATTTAAGTCATTCCTATACAGTTAGCTCTATAGCTTTGAGCAAAGCGACACATCATTCAAAAGAGTTTTTTAATTACTCCGTTTTAAGTAAGTTGTGTAAAAAAAGCTTGGAATATATTTTTTTAACAAATAGACATTTTGTTAGTATTGATAGTAAGTGCCTTGTTTATTTAAAACAAGAAAAGACTACTGACACAACAGGGGCACTTCAGGGGCTAATCAGATTTCAGCTGGGGCCAGTGCCCCCCTTGGCACTGCCCCTTGATCCACCCCTGATATCTGTAAAGAGAATCAAGAGTGTATGTTTTTGGAATTTTCTATCATTATCAGATGTTACTCCAACTGAAATGATAGTAAAGTACATTGAAAATAATGTCCACATACTTTAGGCTGATTTTGCTCCTTAGTTCCACTGAAGGAAAGTCTTTGAGTAATAACAACGTGGACTACAGTGTGCTTCCAACTTATTGGTTAGGTGAGGGCCATTTCCTGTTTTAACAGGTTCCGAGAGTGTGAGGTAATGGATTTCCCACTTTGGTGAAGAAGAACTCTACGGATCTGCACAGAGTCATGACCTCAACCCCTTCCAACACCTTGGGGATGAATAAGAGCACAGACTGTGAGCCGGGTGTTATCAGAAACCATCAGTGTCTGACCTCACTGATGCTCTTGTACCTGAATGAAAAATCCCTGCGGATCAGGTGCAAGGCATACATAGAAATGTGCAGGGTGTTATAGCAGCGTAATAACACCCCTGGTTAAGACATTTGGGTGTAATGTCTGGATGTCTACATTGGTAATTTGTTGTAACACCTGCTGTCAGAATACATAATTGGGCTGATATAACGTGATAAAGCTATGTTGTGTGTCATATAACAACTCTCAAAGTAAATATATTCTGCTGCCGACAGAGTATGCCAACGCCCACGTGGTACTGCAGGGGTCTGCCCACTGAAAAGGACACCGTGTGCCAATGAATCAATGCTAAATGCCAGTTTATGTGACTACCATGCCGACCATCTGGGACTGACATCGCAGCAGAAGGCTGAGACGAAGGCAACTCGAACATAAACAGGCCTGTTGCTAATGAGACAGCAAATTAGGAAAGTTATTTACAAGTGAGAGACTGTGGTTTCTATCGATTGGAGCTATTGTGCGGTGGCGCAGGACAACGCACACCTCCACTGCCACAGCAGCTCCCTGACATGGGCTCTCACACACACACACACACACACACACACAAACACATGAACACACACACGAACACACACACACACGCACACAAACACACACACTGGTGGAGTGAAATGCTCCAGCCTCTCTCTCTAATACACTCTTGTCACACACAGGAAGCGCCCATGAGGACAGTGACAAAGGGGCTGTGATGGTGGCAGTGTAAACTAGTCATTATCAGCTTTCTGCTCACTCAGGAGAGCAGCTGGCAACACAAGTCATACATCGTTTCCACCTGTGATGGACTGATGGGGAAAATGAAAAGAGGAGGATCCAGCACGGAGGAGGGGAGGTGATGGGGGGGGGGGGGGGGGGGAGGCTGTGGTGAAAAGGTGAGTGGCAGGGAGAGATTCCCGGCTCGCTCAGCACATAGAGAAGCTTGAAAAGCAACACGGGTCCCTGATCAAGATCACACATCGGACAAAAATAGAGAGCGGCTGGGATCTGTCCTCTGCCTTTGTTCTCACAGGTAAAGCCATTAGAGCAGGCTTTGAGGAAACAGCATGTGCACACTGGTTCAATGCTTCATGTCTCACTAATATAGGTGCTCCCCACTGGGCTGGCCATAATTGTGCCAGGGAGAGAAGATAGAAAGCCCTCCTGAGCTGTATTTGGGTGATACTTCACAGACAAGAAAGACCCTCTTCATGTCTTTTTCACTTCATCCATATCAGCCTGTTCTGATTCCCCATGACAAATAAGTTCAGTGGCAATTGGTCAGGGACTATTGTGATGAGATGAATTGGGCCATGTTGGCAGGGGGGATTAGTTGGAAATGAAGTGAAAGGACGGGTCGTGGGAGTTAATTAGGAGGGGTGTACTTTAACGCAGGTTTAAAAGTGCAGAAAATGCATTTTCGATGAAAGAACTGCTGGATGGAGGGGGGGGGGGGGATTGAATAGATCTAGGAGGCGGTGACTGTGAACAGACTACGTCCACACTACTAATACTACTTTCTACGTTGCTATGGATACTCCTCTCGTCCACACAACCTGGAGTTTTAGAGCCGCTAAATGAGAAGTTTGGAAATGCCTTTCTGTTTTATTACGAAAGCTTGCGTGCTATGTCTCAGTCTAGATTTGCAGAAACAAAGACGTTAAGTAAAAAACAACTCCCATTCGATTTGGCGACCAGTGTAGAACGCAAAATGGATAATCAATTACAAGCGTTGCTGACCCTGTTACCTTTTCAAACAGCTGTTAAATTCAGTATTTTACTTGAAGTTGATTGGCTTTCATGCCTAGAAACAAGTTATTCTTCTAGCATTTTTGTTTACACCGGCACGTGCATGCCCAGTGTTCATGAGCAGTAACTTGATATCTGTTATGAGATGTGTGAGTGTGGATGGGGATTAACACTCACTACAACATTTTAGTTTGAAAACAGTTTTTCAAATGTGAGCTGAAAGGTGCAAAGACAGAAGTGCAGAGGATGAAGAACCAGCAGAGAATCACTTTTTGAACATAGGTGTGGAACTGGGGCCTGTGTTGTAAAAGCACTCAGAGAGGAGAAGAGTAGAGGATTGAGTAGGGGGGAAAGGAGCATGTGACACATCCTGTCTGATGAAGCAGAGGCGGGGAGTTCCTTGTGATGCTGGTGGTGTTGGAAGGCATAGAGTTAGGGGAGTCATTAAAAAAATGTCTAGCTGGCTAAAGTGCATGCACTGGTTTTCAAAATAGCTTGAATAAAATCTGCATTCGTTTAGGGAAGTCCATCACACAGGCACTCGCTCTCGAGAGGGCTTAACGGAAAGGGCCGGAGAGACGTGAAGGGAGGATCAAGGCGTGGAGAGCGTGATCACGAGTGTCAGAGACAGAGAGGGGGAATGATAGCCGAGGCAGCGACGGGGAGAGGAATGCAAAGCTGCTGTTGTAGGCAAAAAATATTTTTTTCTTCCCAAGACCCAACAGGGTTCAATTAAACTCCAGGCGGCAAGAGTGGAAGCGAGAGTGACGCCTTGTGTCTCAGCACTAATGGGGTTAACAATTAAACAGTGTAGATCTCTTCCTTCTCCGGCTCCGGGCCACGCAGCATAAAACAGTGCATGTTACTGTTTAACCTGCCTTGTGTAGAGAGAGGTCGGCCATTAGCCATTACTGAGCTCTGCTCTAATGCCATATGAAGTAGGAGGAAAAGGTGGGGTGTGCCTGAGTGTATGTGTGTGCGTGCATCCATTAGTCCATTAGTGTATGAATGCCTGTGCTTGCATACTGGCGTGGGCGCACCCAGCTGCCTAAGTGGAAACAGTGCTAAACAATGTCGACTCCTCGACCACGTGTCAATCCTGAATCAGGGCAGGATGAAGTGAAGCTGATGTATCTATGAGTAACTCATGTCATGGAGCTTTCTGCAGCGACAACGTCTCAAATTATATTCCTTTTAAATGAAATTCAGCTGTGAGGTTAGAAATGCCATTTTCTGACATGAACTCCAGAGAATGTGTCTGCACAACTGGGTCTGGATCTTTCGAGTGAGCGTTGGTGCAGCCGGCGGAGGAAGGATGTAACGAATCCTGGAGCGGCGGAGATCACGTGTCCCTGTTTACAGCACATTGACACCAGCTTCAGCTCTTATCACCAACAAATATCTCATCAGTTTAGTCTGTGTCTTCTACGTGTGTGACTCTGCTCTTTCATCCAGAGATATTTGTATTCTTTTTAGTTTTTTACATCTGCCTCGTGTGAGAATCACCCACTCGCTAGTGGTGAATCCTGCGGAGGATCTCCTGCTGTGTTCACACAACAGCTCCCTCAGACATTCTCTGGAGTTTTTATTAAGGGGCTTGTCAGAAAATCTCTGAAGGCGCTCACTGTGACATTTGCATTCTCACATACAGCCCTTCAGAGTGTCTAGAGATTATCTGGAGTCCAGTGCAAGTCAGGAAGCAGCTTAGAGTACCATGACAAAGACTGGTTGGCTGGATGGCCGACTGGTATGACTATGAGGAAAGGAGAGTTTACGTCTGGGTAAAAACCAGCTAGACTCGCATCTGGATATTCGTACACCTGCGAGAATTGCGCGAGAGAAATGCACGAGGAGAGGTCGAGGGAAGGAAAGGAAATGGGAGAACGAAGAAGGGCTGAGTGTGACAACAGAAAAGAGAGGGGAGGGAAGAAGAGAGAGAGAGATGTGAATGAGAGCAACGTCTCCAGCAGCGATTTTACCGTCTAGTGAAGCAGAAAGCATTGAACTTTAGATGAAATATTAATACAAAGCAAGAGAAACAGAGGGAAAGGGAAAATAAAACGATAGAAAGCGCTCTGGTATTAGCCACCTCCATTTTAATTACTTTCTCCCTTCATTTCATTTCCTCCATCTCTGATTCGCGCTCTGGAGACGTAAAACTTAATTAGGGAATAACAATTATTGGAAATTATTGCCTATTACCTAATTGTTTAGGTTATCACCACGATCATTATTTCTCTTTTGCAACTACAACAGAGCATTAGAGCCAGATGAAATTAGTCAAAGTCTTCTAGGGAATCAAATGCTCAATATTATCCACAAAATGTGCTGGTGCGGAGCGGGGGAAATCCGGAGGTTCGGTTTAATTAACACAAGGTGTTGTTCCAGCCTGAAGGCAGGCGGCACACATCAGGACATGGATTCACTGAGATGAGAAAACGCTTCTTGTTGAGAGAGAGAATGAAAAAAAAAATCCCATCAATGTGCGACAACACCGCGAGTTCCGAAAGAAGAAGCTGGAGCGAGAAGAACCGAAAAAAAAATCCAACTACCGAACTAGATTCGATTTTTTTTCTCAGGCTTGTTTGTACAAGATGATTTACAGTGATTGCAAACATTATGTGATTGTGGTGGAAAAGTTGATCAATTGCTTTTACTTGCAGCCCAAAGGGTGAGATTAAATATGCTTTAAACTTTGAGAAGTTTTGTCCAATTAAAGCTAGGGTAAGTAATCCTTGAAAATTTTTGCAAGAGCCGGGCTACTCTTTGAAAAAGTGCAACCAATGCATCCCACCCCCTTTCAACAGCGCTCTTATCAAAGCTACCCCCCAAAACACTGAACGCTCACTGACTGACAACTGATACCAGGCGACTTTTCCTCGACTCGCTCGGTACCTTCTGGCTGTCATCTCTGCTTCAGCGTGTGGGTCTCCTCGGCGTGCGCCATTTGCATTTGTGATGTGGCTTTAACATTCGAGTTGTGGCTCTTTTAGTTGTCCTGTTGGGTCTGCATTTGCGTGAGACATCTCGCCACCGTACTATCAGGACGTGAAGAAGAGGATTTCAACAAATAGGATAAAAAGCTTTTTACCAACCCTACCTTTAACTATTATTTGTGTTATTTAAGAAGAGAAGAATAGAGAGCAGAAGAAAAGAAAAAAATAGAGAAGAGAAACAGTAACTACAGTACATTGCAGTAGTTGTGATGGGTCTTCAGAGTAATTAGACAGAACTAGCAGCTAACTGGTTATTGCACAACACTGTTGCAACTCTTGTGACTTTACAAAGCTTTAAATAACAGCTGATAAAGGTGGCAGATGTTGATAAATATATCGTTTGCATTGTGAATATTTTTAAGCAGTTTATCTGTAACCGATTACTTCTGTAAACTAGTTTTAGTGTGTTTTATGCAAATCAGTGTACTTTGCATTCATGCGCTGTGACAAAATGAGCCTGGTGAGCGTTGAACCCATAATTGCAAGTGCAGCAGTTACAATGTCCTAAACCACACGGGATACTTTGTATAGTGTTGGAAAAACAATGACAGTGCAGGTGCGAAGCTTCGACAGTGTTGTCGGAGGGGAAAAAAGAAACGCTACTTACAGAAGAATTATGGATGGACATAATTACTCGAAACCAGGAGGACAATTTCCTTTCGGTACGATAATGAATCATTGAGGGATGTGATAAGAGTTTGTTTATAAAATTTGAGCATGGGCCCTATCTCCATCCAGTCTCTACTCTCCTATCCCTTCTTTCCTTTTCTGGTTCTCAGTGCAAATCATGAAAATATTCCACATCTTACAACGAGCAGCTCCTGCTTATCTGTAACCCTCAGGTTCCTGTTAGGTCCATCTTGGCATCTGCACATCTGCATCCCCCTAAAAATGTACCTCACCCCCGCTCAGCTCGCAAAATGATCATGTGTTTATCCTATATAGAAAGGTGTTTTTATGATTTATAAGAGCTATGAAAGTTTTCAGAGGAGCACTCAGTTTGGCCTTGCCAGCCTTTATGTATAAGGTATGAGAGTACAGGGCTGAGGCAATTCATTTCACACCCCTGCAGCAGAGTAGTATACCCACCGCCGCCTCTCTGACAGAGACTGTATAGTAGATGGACCTACTTAGTATATCTGGAGTGAGATGACATGCTGGCCCCTTTCCAGTTGTGTCTGAGAGGCAAAGGAGGAGAGGGTCAAGAGTGCGGTGGAGGGAGGAGGGGAAGGAAAAGACCTCAGGAGCCTGTTCAGTCGACTGCGCAGGGATCCTCTAAGGGGTTTAGGTGGGGATGTTCATGCTCATCCAAGTGCACATCAGTGTAGTTCCTCAGTGGCAGGGTATAAGGGATTTTTAAAAGACTCTCACAAAGTGTTTGTGTTTCTGTCTAACTTCTTTCCAAGCAATCCATTTTGATGGGCTGGAGATTTGCACTCGTGGGTACCAACACGAGAGGCAGGCTAACTGAAAGAAGACACACAGCGATGTGAGACAGCCAGCGATGGCCCACCGCACCCCGCTGAGGATGTGCCGCTCACAGTCCAGCGACTCCATTCATCAAGCTCGACAGAGAGAAAGAGAGCGCGAGAGAGGAGAGGGAGAAGAAAGGAGAAGTAAACAGAGGCTGCGAGGTGAAAGGGAACGTTGCAAGACAACAGTGAGAGGGATTGAGTGCTCGGGCACGACAGCGGCTGAATGTAGGTGAGCACAAAGCGGAGAGGAAGCGAGGAAGGAGTGAGGGAAGGAAAGGAGAGAAAGGTTTCGCCACTCCTGGGAAGGTTCCCATTAACATGGAAATCACTTCTTCTTCCTCGGTGCTCCATGGCTCACTGATGGCTCGGCAAAGGAGAGAAAGGCTTTAGCTCCTATTATTCTGCGTGAGGGGGCAGACTGCCAGGTGAGATGAAAAAGTAACGTGAGAGAATATATAAAATTGTCAAGACAGACTCCATGCAGCCGCTCTCCCTGCCTCTCCTGTTCGTTCCCTAAAAGCAAAAGGGCCCAGGCAAGGCCGGAGAGAGCGTGATGGATTCACCTAATTTCCACCGAGGCCCGAGCTTATACCAGGAGAGGAAAAAGAAACAGGGAGAGAAAATGGCCCCCGTTTGGGCGATTTAATGAAGTTTTAAATTTCCCTGTTTTTCTCCCTCTGTGATGGTGGGGGAAAGTTTTGAGAGTGAAAATTCCCAGAGTGTGAAAGTTTAAGACCCTCCTGGGCTTCCGTAAAGGCTGGACTGGACTCACTTGTAGGTCTGTTGAAAACCCGGTGCTGTATAGGGTGATTACTGCACAATGAATCTCTCCTCAGAGGATCTTTTGGCTGCACAGGATTGTGGAAGAAAAGCTCATCAGGGGAAGCGCTGGCCGCGGATTCTTCCAGGAGCAGCCAATTTGGTGTAGCGCTAACCTCAGAGTAAAGCCTCATTTGTTAGTGCATGTGTATGTGCAGGGGAACAAGGGGGAAGCCAGCGAGGAGGACAAAGCGCCACTACCCACGAGGCTGACTGACCCTGCTACTTCAACACTGGTGCACCCGCTGGTCATAATACACACCAACAGACACACACAATAATACAGTTAGTGGGCTGCAGCAGCATTCATACCCACGCAGGATAAGGAACCAAGCAGAGCTCGGTACTGTGCCACTATTGACTCCAGGGCAAAGGCACTGATGTAGCAGGCCTAATTGTGCGTTGTTATATGAGGGAGCCGATTCAGGAAATACTTTTCATGCCTCAGCGCTATCTCCTGCTCCTGCGCTAGCTACAGATACCGATTTTTCATATGTATTGTACATGATGTGCAAGCAAATTCTCCAGGGATGTTTTTAAACCTATAGAATCTGTCAGAGCTGTCAATTATAAGCCAGATACCAGCCCTTAGCTTGTCCTCTTTCATGTTACGTGCACATGCACAGAATTACGTCTGCATAAATAAACAGACATGCATCTGTCTGCATCAGCGCAATGAAACACACCACTGGAAACCTGCTTCGTTCCATTTCCCAGCATCCCTCCAGCTCTGTGTGAGATGAAGTGATTTTCAGCGAGCCTGATTATCACTGTCACCATAAAGCCATTAGCCCTACTCCTCTCCTCTCTTTCCGTTTCCCCCCATCTCTGTCCCCTCCATCCTGTTGTCTCCCTCCTCCCTCCTTCACGCTTTAGTGAACTTGCCCCCGGGACTCGCTTTCATGCATTCTAAAGAGTGCCGGCCTCACGTCCCGATATCGTGCCGGTCCAAACAATGGGAGACCTCGGCACGTGGGCGGCGATCGTTGGACAGGACGACGGGACGCGTGGGCGGCCGCTCTGGCCCGGATTGGCCCCATGCACGTGTCCCTCAACGCTGATGAGCCCATTACTAGTCTGCAAATGGACATAAGTCATGCCATTTAACTAAATTCATTATCGATGCCCTATTGAAGAGGACACAAGCCATTTTCGATATGCATCGGATTTTATTGGGTGCGATGCGGCTGCTAAAGAGGAAGTGACAGAAAATGATGTCGGCTGATCCCCGCGCTGGTGGCTGCTCTGGCGATGATGGCTATTTTGTTCCACATATAAACCCTCTGTGGCGTGTAAGTGTGCCATTATTATATAAAAAGAACTGTGAGAACACAAAGCAGGCAACTTACTCCTCCATTAGCATCATTTTCCGCATTAAAATTGCATAACAAATTATTCATTATTAAAGATCAGTATGAAGCAACTGATTAACCCCAGGAATGGAAATTATTTCTTGGCAGCAAACACAAACGTTTGTTAACAATGGTTCCAGTGTTTTGTAGTTGGCCTGTGAAAGTGGATGGTTTTACAAGTGGTATTTCTCAGCGCAGACACTTTCTGCCACACTAACTAAAAATGACTGTCCGCCGAGGCCGTTTTAAAACAGGAACAGATGGGAGAGAGTGCGATAAGGGACACGAGGGTACCGGGTGTGTGAAGAGTACACACTGAGCGAGTGGGAGTCAGGAGTGTGTGTCCGTGTGTGTGTGTGTTGGCTCCATGTCTACTGATCGTGCAAGTGTGCAGAAAAAGAAACAAAACATGCAGGTACATTCTAACAGATGAAGAAGAAGCTCACGCCACGAATGAAAACACACACACACACACACACACACACACACACAAGGTTATTCCAGCCTGTGAGTACTCCTCCAGCTCACCCACTCAACCCTCATTGTTGAGTGCACTCCTCTTTTCTTTTCCTCACTAAAGGACATAATACCTCTATTATCCCGCCTCAGTTTCATTTGCTCCTCCGTTCCCACTTTCTTGTACATTTGTCTCCCTGTCCCCTCCATCTCTCTCTCTGTGGTTTCCTCCGCACTTTCTTCATCTCCTCTTCTCACCCACTCCCTCTTTGCCTATTCCCCTTTGTCTTACTCCCCTGACAACTTTATCACAACTTTCCTTGCAACGCCATCTTTTTATTATTCTAGGACAAAAAAGTCGACACATAAGCACAGCACAGCACACACAGGAAGATGCTCATTCCCTTGTGCACACCTCCTCTTTCTCTGTCTCCATCTCCTCCCATTTACACTCTCTCTGTTACAGTTGCTCTCCGGGGAAATTAATTAGTAATATTTATGATGAAGCCCTCTCCCAAATACTCCCTCTCTCTCTCTCCCAGTCTCTCTGTGTCTCATCTCCCTGGTGCATAACATTACACTGGTCTTATCAGAGCTACCTATGTAGTCATCTGTCAGCCCATCTATCTTTACATCCATCAAACCACTGGCGGAGCGATGGCTCCCTCAACTTTTTTATGCGGCACCATTGGCAAGCCAAGGTTGTTTGGAATCCACATAAAAAGGGGAAGTGGCACCTGCGTCTCCATCTGCGAACATGTCACCGAGCTGAGCTGTTGCAATTCAAATTGCGGACAAAGAAAAAAGTTTCCAGATAAAACAAGTTACGAGCCTCTGGACAGAAGGCAACACCTTTGTTTAACTTTGCTAGGGTAAATAAGACGGGAATAGAGAATGTCCTGCATAAAGGTGGATGCCATGATTGTTTGTTTTAATGATATTTCAATACCAATAAAGACAAAAGATTTCAAAAACCTGTAAATATTACACCAAATTCTGTCTGTCTGTTTGTGGAACACACATCTCGCGAAGGGAAGTACCTCGTTGAGTTCGGTGCGATTTGAACACCTGATATGTTCAATATTAATAAAACACATCGCTCATTTTGATAATGCATTTTGAATTCAACCACACACAGACATTCACAGATGTCGATGTAGTTGATCTCCCTCATGGCTACAAGTTGTAATTCAAGGTAAAAAGCACAATGTTTGTTTTGTTGCTGTAATGTTTAATATTTGAACTCATGTCTGAAGATTGTTTGGATTACTTAAGAGACATGCAATTTACAAAAAAACAACAGCTCTTACGTAAATAATTCAACTTAAATAAACCACGTATGTTAGAAGTTATAAATGCAGATTCATGTTGTGAAAAACATTGACTTTAAATAAGAAGAATCTGGTTGATCATGGACGCTCAAAAGCTTCATTGCATAAACCAGGTGGGATGAACAAAATGTTTTCAAGTGTACTTCACTCTGCAACGTAGAACTGACTCACCAATGACAAGAAATAATTCTGAAGTAAGTCCAGAGTATATCAAAGAAGCATCGTTCTTATCATTAGAATTTACATCAACTATTCACAAAAAAGAAACAGGAGACAAAACAGAGATTGTTATGAACATTTCATCCGTCTAATAACTCCAGAAATGTCTGTCTGGCCGTCTGGCATGTGTAGAGGTGGCACTGCGCCAGTTTCTAATATAATCAATATTTTCAAGTGTCAAAGTATTCCACAGAGGTTATCCTCCTAAATAACCCAGTTTTCAGAGTAGATAGAAAAAAATAAAAAAATAGCATTGGAAGAAATGGTCATCTTATTTTTAGGTACACTCCCTGCCGTTGCTCTAGCCTCTATTTCACTTTATCCCAGAGAGAATTCAGCTGTGGAGTGCACGCAGCCGTAAATAATTCAGCTTCAGTAAACATGGGAAAACATGTCTGAAATGACTATAAGGGTATGGAATTTCAAATGCATCTCTACAACAACAGTATGGCCTGATTACAAACGTATATAGGACGCTGTGATGGTCGCCATCATCTTAATTTCCCTATGGATTAGTTCATCTACTGCGCCTACCCTGAAGCTTTGTAACAGGAAACTGATAGTTGGAGATGTGATTCGGTACCTATCACCCTTGTTTACTCTCAGACAATTAGCCAACCATGTATTCCACACTGCACAGCCATAATTAGGGGCTTAATCAGGCGAGGAGTTGATGTGGAATGAGACGGTAATAGAGAGTCCCCTTTAGCACTTTGCTTTTACATCTGTCTGCCTTGTGTACTACATCTTCTAGGGACCAGTTGGCAAGAAAAATGTATCTGCTCGCTATCTGACACGTTCTCACGAAAAAAATAAGCCCACTGAGAAATATGCAGTCCAGTATTAATGCTAACTCGGAAATAAAATATCAAGAGTCCAATGATATTTCTGGGATAAAGACTTCAAATAATCTTTGAATAACATGCAGCAAGATACTAAAAATGACCACTTTGTCGACTGTGTGTCTACATGTTTGTCACCTTAAGTGTTCAAAACGCGCCGCTACCTTTAAGAAAGTTCATTTGATATGGATGAAAATAAAATTAAAGCTTTTCCTTCACCAAAGAACGCGGAGGAAAAAAACATCAAAAAGCACGGTGCTGTCCAAATGCATTTGGAGCACGGTGTACGCCATTTCATAACGAGGCCCAAAGGAAAGTGCGGCTGGAGCGCGATGTTTGCCAATGACGCGTCTGAAAATATCCCACTTTCTCCACTCATCATTTAACCAAAAAACAACTCCTATTTGAACGGTAGCCTACTTCGCCCCCCCCGTTATACCGTCTCCTCTGGGCTTCAGAAATCCCCTGACATCTTCAAAACCATACACACAACAAACCCACTTAGTTCCTTGAATCATGCGTCAGACAACATGAGTGTTCACCCTCGCGAAGCTGGACCTGTCCTTTCTGCTCGTTAATGTACGGCTGATACCTGGTTCACACACTCCAGCGTAATCCTCTCCCTCTGGTAAATGCCACGAGGAATAAGCAGTGTTGACCTTGGGAGACGCTGGGGCCGGATTTGAGGGTGTCTTTACAAAAGCCTGGGTGTGTAATTGAGTAGAGCGGCAGGGTGGCTGGCTTTGATTGTGGGAGTGCACGGGAGCTTGAGTGTGAGCGTTTGAGGGAACACGGAAAAAAAAGACAAGCGGGGGATCAGGGAAACGCACGGATATACACAAACGAATGTGGGATTGTGACCGCGGGCATAGGCTAACACCGATCAGTCTTCATCACCACGACCAGGAGAGGCCACAGCCGGGAGCTTCGGTAGACTGTGAGCTTTTCTGGGCAGCGGCTGGTACCGTGAGGCTCTTCATCACCCAGACAGTTGAGAATGAGCCCGGATTTCCTCCCAAGAAGCCCCCTGGTCCTCAACCGCACCCCCGTCCAACACAGCAGCTTTGATGGGAGTTCAAGTCGACCAACGAACCTCCTGCCCCAGGACATCATTAGTTCGATTTTGGAATTAAAGCCGGTGATCGACTGGACCACAGACACACATCCTGAGTCCTCATGAATCCACCTCCACTCTGCTGTGGTACGTCATGTCCATCTGCTACCGCAACTCTCACACGATGAGTTTAATTATTTCCACTGCAAATGTAATGTGCTACATTTATTTCACAGTTTTCTTGTACTGCAATATATCTAAATGTGAACAATTTAATATCTGCTGCAGTTGATCATTTTTTTCTCCAAACCAAGTGTGATTTTCACAGTTTGTTTCTTTTTATAACACACCTTAACGCCGTCTTAATAAGCTGTGGTGAATGCTTGAGTTTCCTGTTATTGATTTCAACAAGCCATAATAACATGTTGAACTTGTATATTGTAAATAAGCCTGGTTGACGTGTCATCCCTTCTTCCCACAGAGCAGGAGTGATTTAGGGATGCAGCGGTGGTATCGAGGTCAGGCTGATTCACACGTTCAACCAATCACCAGCATGTCTCACCTGTCAATCATGGCGTTTCAGACAGTTTTTTTAACAGCATCGAATAGCTAATTAAAAACAAACTGTGAATACAAACGTCAACATCAACTGAGTCAAAATACACATCCTTTAAAATGACTGACACGTGATTGGCCAAGCACATGTGTCGGAGGGACTTTGCTATTGCAGCTCCCTCCCCAGATCGCTACAGCACAGACTCTGGCTTCAAATGCACAAGATGGCAGCATTCGTACCCAGGATACTTTGGTTTGGTTTCAGGATAGTGGGTAGACACGTCCTCCATCTTTATATACAGTGTATAGGCTGACTGAGCTGTATGGAACTCACATTCCCACAACTTTAGAGCAACTTTAATGTCATCATCCACCTCCAATTCGGTGTCTCTCGTACCTGTAACTTGTTGTCTCCCTCTGTGTGTGTGTGTGTGTGTGTGTGTGCGTGTGTGTGTGTGTGTGACAGGTGTGTCGGAGTCGGAGCAGAACCCCACCAGGTGCAGCAAGTTACATAATGAAGGCCTCTATAAATACTCGTCCCTGCCGCTTCCACTCTGCCAGATCACGGACTCAGTCACTTTCCCTTCAGTGTTCCTGCTATGAGCCTCATTTGTTACCGGTTTAGCTCTTCAGCATTCAGGTCTTGTGGCCCCGGTTTCCCAGCGCTCATCCTGTTCTCTGTCTCCCTTGCGGTCCTGTCTGTTCCGACTCTGACCCCTTGTCTCCTGCCCCTCGGCTGGTCAGCCCTGAAACCTGGAGCAATCAGCCACCCTCGGATCTCATTCTCGACCTGCTACCCCTCATTCTCCACCTGCTGGAGTTCCTGGTCCTCGGCTTGCCTGCTCCACAGCTTCCCCTGTGCTTTGCAATAAATATGTTACCTCATTCCTGTCTCCGTGTCTGTTTGTGACTGGGTTCACCTGTCCTCGAGCCCCCAGCAGCAATCATTTAAAGCTAACTTTGCTCGAAGCTCTGATTGGGGACCTGTGGGAGTTGTGAACCAGTCTGTTCTGTCAGACTGTGAAGCTGACATCAATTCCAGCTCAAACGGCTAAAGTGCCAAGCTGTCAAAAATATCATCAGTCACATATTGCAGCATTTTATGACATGACCCGGTCTAACTTTAGTTTTTTTTCCTGTCATAAAACTATGTGCACTTAACTCCACAACTGACTGCAGTAAATAACCTAACTGAAAAATCTGAAAACCATGAGAAAACCTCACATCGCTTCGGCTCTCTTCACATGTTACCTGTCAGTTTAGAATTGATCTGAGGATTTTATTGATCACCCATAAAGCCCTTCATGTCGCAGCCTCCTCATATATTGCTGAATTACTGCTTCCCTATGATGGGGATCGGAGCCTCAGATCCTCCAGCAGGTTGGCTGCTGCTGCTGAGTCCCGACTCAAGACCAAAGCTGACCGGGTTCCTGCAGTCGAGGCCCCTCAGCTCTGGAACTCCCTGCTCGAGGATCTGAGGCTTTAGGATTTCCCAGTTTAGTCTGAAGCTAAATAACAGATGTGAGAGCTGCCTTGGACAAACCTTCAAGACCAACAGATCAAAATCTTGTCGGACCAAAACTGCAGACTTTGTCCGGACACAATAGCTGGATTGAAAACAACAGACTCAAGCTTTGCTACAAAACCATCGATGTGGAGGGTAGGTAGACACAGCCCACGCAGGTGATGATGACAGGACTAATGTAACATCGAATGTAAACAATATAACAAACACAATAACCCTGGTTTGGAAATCCAGATGTGAAAATAAGCCAGTCTGTTTGCCCTATTTCATAGAGAACTGAAAAGCTGATTGGTTTGGAACCCCTGGGATCAACAACACGTGACTTTTTCCCTTTGATTTCTGAAGACATCTTTAATGAAAAAGTAACTTATCTTATAAGTACAAATGGACAAAAAGCTTCAAATCCTAACCTAAGCTTTCTCCACCTTAATTGGGAGACGGTCAGCAATTACCACAGAGGAGTCGACAGATGCCGAGATGAGAAATGACAAAGGATGACCTTACATAATGGATGACAAGAACACTGGCCATCGAGGCCGGTTGGTTCCCTTGATCATTCACAGGAGAACTAACTGCCGTGTCCTTTTGAATGGAATAAAGGACACACAAACCAATTCTCCAGGTGCACAGGTAGAGGGAATGGATTAATGTTGGCCTCTAAGACATCAGTGCACTCCTGCACAGGAGAACCAGAGCAGTGCTGCCCAGAGAGGCACTAACTAGCTCACTGACCTCCTTCTGGATAACTACAAGATGATTTGTAGGGTAATGTCCAAGTAGGACAGTAATATCCACTGATCTAACTTGATAGGAGTTCCTCAGCTGATTTAATTCAATTTTCAACTTTCTGGTCTTATTTCTTTTTATATGGAATAATAGGCTAAGGCACTGGAGTAAGGCCCAATTTAATATATAAACATCGCAAGTATAACATACTTGGGTTGTAGACCTTTTCCATCCATCCCTCACACTAAAATCCCACTTCATAATCACAAACAGTGACATTCAATTGAGTGTTATCAAACAGTTGATGAGGTCGGTCTGATTAGAAGTGCTGTGGCTTATTCCCAGTAATCTGAACGTACAGCTGCTGTACAGCATCTGATCTGTCATCGCTCGGGCGAGTGAGATCCACGACTGAATGTTTGATGAGGCACTTTGCAGCGCTGCAGGAGCCTCCTCCACCCGACTGCTGCAGCTGCTGCTGCTAAGGGAATCCTGACAGTACCTGTGGGTCAAAGAGGTCCGAGCTCTTCTCTGCCTTCTGGGCCAAAACAAACACTATGTTTATGCCTATTTGTTTTCTCCCGGCGTTTACCATGTAATGAGTGCTATAAAGTCAAACACAGCAAAGTCATTAAAACTTTATCTCTGTTACTTCTCGGTGATTGACAGCTCAGCTGATGCTGCATTGTTCTAATGAGATGGAACCTCACCATTCTATTGCTCCGAGCCATAAAGAAGTGTTTGCAAACAGCATTGGACGCCTGCTCTGTGAGTGTGTGTACACACATGCTTGTCTGGCAGTTATGTTGGAGGTAGCACATACAATCACTGCACATATGTGTGCATGCAGTAAGTACAGGGTGTTCAACCACTGTCATTTCCTCTTATCATGTTGTGCTGCCCGCCTCCCTGTCGACTACTCATTCATTCTCTGTGGCCTCTCAGGGATTGCATGGTTTTTGGTGCAGTGACTCACTCTGGGTGAACCGTGGAGGATTATCGTTAACATCAGTGAGGTGGACGGTGACGGTGGTGGTCCCGGAGAGTCCGCCCAGATGACCCCCCATGTCCTTGGCCTGGAGCACCACCAGGAATTGGTCCTGGGTCTCCCTGTCCATGTCGGGCACGGCTGTACGCAGAATACCTGGAAAACACAGAATACAAAGAGTCATCAGAGTGGCCCTCGAGTGTTTAAAGCAGGGAAAGTCGAGTTTTCACCCAAGCGAGATTGCAGCAAATAACCATAAAATATCTATGCAGGGCTAAAAGTTTTTTTTAATCAAAATTCATGACTCAGTAATTACCAGGGACTGAAGCTCCTGGATTCCAAAACATACTTTCTGGCTTGTGCTCTGTTCTGGAACAAAAGCTTCCAGCACATTGGCATCTCGTCCGACTCACTTTTAACATTTTTAAGCAACACGTCTATTCTATTACTGCAGGACTGTTCTCAAGATAACTTTCATATCATGATAGTATATCTCTTTCCCAGATCTCCTGAGCCACCACTCTCCGGCTGTGTAAAAATCTCCAACTAAAGGCCTTAATGATGATTAATAAATGATCTTTTGATAAGTGGGTCATCCATCCATCGTTTATCTATACCACTTATCCTGTAAGGGAGCTGCAGTGGAGCTGGAGCCAATCCCAGCTGACATTGGGCGAGAGCCTGAGTACAGCCTGGACACGTCGCCTTGCAAATGAAAACGTACAGAGAAACACATCCATTCACACCTATGGACATTTAGGAGGAATGTGAATTTGTGTACGTTTTTCTTTCAATCCGGCTTTTAAACGTATCATTAATGCAATGAACAGTTCATTTATTCAAACCTTTATGAACTCTTGACTCGAGGAATTATGCAAAGTAATAATTATTTAAAAATGACTTACACATGTATATGTAGACCTGAGGGCTGATGATGAAGTGAAACTTTTGTAAGTCAGTGGCAACTGGATTAACCTGGTATCCTATGAAGTGATGGACCTGATTTTAATAGACAGTAAGATTTTTTATTAATGACTTCTTAACATTAATAGCTACAGATTGGACTACCGATTATGAGAGGAGGATCTTTCAGTAAAGACTAAAGTAAATCATTAATAACAGACTGTAGGTTTCTTGCTTCAAATAAGGCATTTACCCTGCCCTTACAAATCAAATTATTCAATGGAATTATTTGGTCCAGATGCTCTGCAGCTGTTTTCTAGGAGTGTGTTAAAACAGTTCATCAGAGAGGAATTATTGATTAATCAAAGAGCTACATAGACACAATGAGCTAAGCTGGATCCATACGGATCTCAGAATTTGGAAACAGTGATGTTTTTCTTCCTAATGCAATGGTGCCGTTATCTGGACCAATATAGCAGCTAATATTATAGATACATCAGCATACGTCAGCTGTTACATACTTTAGAGAAGAGAAATGCTCAATATATTTTTAAGGTAATTTAAAAATGTATCCACGTGACTCAGTCACGGAAGAGCACTGGCATCAGCCTCAGTCCTGGTCTAAATCCTGAAATCGACTGGGTTATAATTACGGATTTATGAAGCCATAATCAATCATTTAGCAGCCATTGGTAAATCCATTAGTTACAACCTTTAATAAAATGTGTCTCATTAGAGTGGATTGCCCACTTCTATTAGGTACAGCACTCATCTTAAGGTAGTAACAGGGCTACAGTTTCACTTATTTACTTTATTTGTCTAATTAGGCTGCATGTTGTGCCATAAAGACGTCAGAGTCGTCAGCAGCTGCTTGATCATTATCACAGGTAAGAGGTGATCAAGCTTCATATTTACTAATCATGTTGTTTTTATTCCAGTGGACGGACCAGGTTATTCTTAGATCTCTCGTCTTCCTTTCAAAACCTATTGGAAAATATCAGACAGCATCCCGCTGAAGACGGGGCTGCTTCTCCTAACAAGCTGACAGCTTTTCTGACACTTTAGAGACACTCAGTTTCCGTTTGACATCCACAACACATAACTTAGTGTTCCATTAATGCTGTGCAGAAACACACATACGCAAAGCCACACGTATACAAACACAGACGCATGAGGAAGCTTGCACAGAAAGAATAAATCATACCGCGGCGACATGCTGACAGAGCATAAAATCTCAATCTGTGTCTCACACCTTTTAAACGGCACAGCACCTCATTCTACATCGATCACCTCCTCTGGGTAAATGGCCTCATTCTGCTCCATATGATTGGATGTTACACATCCAGTGCTGGCTGCTCTCACCCAGCGTCAGCCAAAACACAGGCCTGGATGCCTTGGCAGCTCAAGGTGAATCACATTCAACATGGGCCGTTTCGAATGCAAACGAAAGGAGCAGGAATGTGTCTCGCTGTCTGAGCAGAATGCATAAGCAAACAAACTGAATATATGAGCAAATGCACTCGCCTCTAAGTGTACATTTTGAATTATGCCTTTGAAGATTGAGCCGGCGAGAAACAAGGTGATTGGAGAAGGGAGATAGAGCAGGAGAGAGGGGAGGGGAGGGGAGGGGAGAGCGGACACGTTCAGAATACTCACACTCGTCTAATAGCACAGTGTCACGGCTAATACACACTGGGTGGAATTAGGCTTATATTC